>NC_052345.1:16601342-16958842 GCF_016432855.1 Salvelinus namaycush
AGCACTCAGCAAGGAAGAGAGAGAAAGAGAGAGAGAGAGAGAGAGAGAGAGGACCTGGAGTATAGATGAGAGAAAAAATGTGAAGAAGTGTAGCTGTACAGAGAGAGCGAGAAGCAGAGAGAGACAGAGAGAGAGCGAGAAGCAGAGAGAGAGAGAGAGATGCAGAGAGAGAGCGAGAAGCAGAGAGAGAGAGAGAGAGAGAGAGAGAGAGAGAGAGAGAGAGAGAGAAAGAGAGAAAGAGAGAGAGAGCGAAAGATCAATCATTAATTTATTGTACAGCACATAGCAGCAGGAGCCATGGCACAGTACCAAAGGAAACGAAAGGCAAGAGTCGAAATGAGAGAGCGTTTCTTTTCGAAGTATTTCGAGTGACTGATGTGAAGAGCACATTTTTAAGTTCTAGTTCAGAGTTATGAGTGGGCTGTTGTTTTCAATTAGAGCCACGATTTCCCTCCCATGTTTAAATATGCAATGCTTGGCTGTGAACCCATTTTCTTTGATAGACTGTGCTGCTAAATGAGAGGAAACCAGCATAGAAAAGGCACAGGAGGCATGGGGAGCGTGCAGGCACACTGAAATAAATCTGGAGTGATTACAAGTGACATGCCTGCAGCTCCGACATCCAAACTCGATCAATTAAACATCAAATCCTGATCCTCCACGATAGTTTCCCCTGCCAAACCCGCTCTTCATTGCTTTAATCCTCAATGCTGAAACCCAGCCCAGTTCCCAAGCTAGCGTGGAGACAGAAAACAATCAATGCGTGTTAAAGTAGCCCTATGGTGCAGGGGTGTTGGGGGGAAGACAACATGTGTGTGTGTGAGTGGGGAGGTGGTGGCGGGGCAGCGTGTGTGCCTGTGTGAGAGACATGGTGTGTGTGCGCGCGTGTGTATGTGTGAGCGAGGGAGACAGTGTGCGTGAGAGGCATGGGGGATAGGGTGTGTGGGCTGTGGCCAAAACCCCCTCCTCGTCTCCCCTCCATAGCAGGGTCTTGGCTGCGTTCACAGTGCAGGCATGTCACTGTCTTTAATGAACTCCGACATCACACAAATCACTGGAGTGGTTTCTCGGCAACTGAAGGGGATTTTGGACCCTGGTGGAGCCAAGATCGTCTTCCAGTGGGGAAATTGATTCAGTGGAAGTCTTCACAAATAAACAACTAAGTCAATAATCACCACAAGAGCTAAAGGAGGACATTGATTCAGTCCTCTGTTTTCTTGCCAGTAGTTTTCCTGCCAGTAGATACTGTATATCAGAGAAGTCAACCCTGACATACGGCCAGAGAAAAGCCTGCCCAGTCTGCCACATGCACGCAAAATAGGAAAGACTTGCTGTTTTCACATTGTGGTGATATCCCAAAATCTATTTCCCACTCACTCTTAATCTTCCCTCTTCCCTCACACCATCTTTTTTTCTCTTTCAACCACTCCCACAAACTGTTATTCATTTCTTCCTGACTCCCCCGTGTGGCCGTTGACATTTATAGGCAGGAATGCAGTCAATGCACCCAAACCCAAACCAACGTTTGATAGTGGAGTTTTAATTTGAGGCTAAATTTGAAAGTGGGTGAAATCTCATGACTCCCAACTCCAAAGTTAAGAGTATGATGTCATATCACATGCGTATCTTGTGAGAAACCCCCATGAAATGTGAATGATACGCCAGAGGTTGTGGTCATGAGGTCTGTTAATTGTAAAATACTTAAATGGACAATTTTATATCATTATAAAGTCCTTTAGCACACATCTAATACATTTTGGTAGAAAAAGGAACGAGCGGTTCTGCATGTATCTCCAATTTTAAGCTGCAGGTATCGGAGATTAATTTGAGAGTTTTCTACAGCAGGAAAATAATTATGCAGTAAAAGGATTACTACGTGGAAAATAATTAATGTACATTTGTCATAAGTGAAGAACAAGTCTGAAATTTCTTAGTGGAGATTACAAACTTCAGAAGCCTTTTAAAACCTCAAATACAGTACAAGTTTTACATTTCCCCAATCACTGCCCTGGGGCATTTTTGGGACCAGAGGAAAGAGTGCCTCCTACTGGCCCTCCAACACCACTTCCAGCAGCATTGAGTCTCCCATCCAGGGACTGACCAAGACCAACCCTGCTTAGCTTCAGAAGCAAGCCAGCAGTGGGATGCAGGGTGGTATGCTGCTGGCAAATCTAATTAAAATACTACACACTCTCCCACCTTGAGAGAGTGAATGGTAGGCCTCAAAGACTGTGCTCACACAGGCAGCTCAATTCGGGTCTTTTTTTCACTAATTGGTCTTTTGACCAATCACATTAGATCTTAAACATCTGATTTTTTTCAGAGCTGATTTAATTGGTCAAAAGAACAATTAGTGAAGAAAATATCAGAATTGGGCTGCCTGTCTAAATGCAGCCAAAGGTCTGTAAAAAATATAACTTGTTCTATTCAATTTCATCATTGCTCTATAGATATTTTGGCAAATCAAAGACACCCCAAATAAAACCTATTAGTATTTGCATTGCAAATATTACTGCAGACACTTTATTCATCCAAACTCAAAGTTTTTCGATACAAATCTTGCTATCAACGTCCATGTTGTTGGTGTTTAATGTGTCTATTGCTGTGACATAGTTCTAAAATACCGGTCCAGTAATTTGCTTGTTAACGTACCTGTGTTTTCAGGCACGGGTTGTAACGTCAACAATTCCTAAAGACGCTAATTATCGAAACTCCCACGTTAAGCTTAATTGTTGCTTTACCTAAACGTTGGATAAGTAATAGGCTATAACATAATTTACAAAATACAGTATGTTTGAAACAGAAATGTTGTGGGTTGCCTACGTTCCCTTTTAATCTTGCCCCCTCTGCTGGTTACATTGGAGCATCAACCGTTCAAATGTACCTGGTGCATGCACACACACTTCAAGTTTAAAGGCGAATTAACTGCAGGAGTTAGCAAAATTAATGATGACATTTGGAAGAAACCAAACCATATATTCTTCTTGAGGACTTTGCTTTGACATAAATGTGCAAATACGAAAGTAATAGTATGATAAAAATGTATTTAGTTACAAAATAATTACATATTTTATAATAGTATTTCCAAAAGATTGTAATGCATCTGTAAACACATTTTCCAACAATCGGATGGCAAGACAAACATCATAAAAATGTTTAATTACACAAAATAAAAAAAATATTTGCCATAACTCTAATCCACCACCATCTGTTAATTAATTGCATAGCCTATATCTAGGATGGCAATTATCATAAACATTCTTACCAAAAAATGATGACACAACTGATATAACACATGCATATAAATCTCATAACACAATAAGTAGGTTTTAAACAGCTGGCTCAGGGACAGTGCCTAATACTGTACCTGGTGGTTATTTAGGAGGGCAGGGAAAGATCATAAAGAGAGGAAGTAGTCAAGTAGGCCTAATCAAGTAGGCCTAAGCGTTGCACAGGAGAAAATCTCTGATTGACAATTCTTCGTTCTCATTCCTAGAGTGAGTGACTGAGGGTCAATGATACCTGAGCTCTGTGTAGTCATTGTATATATCATAAAATACAACAAGTTATCATAATATCGTGTAATACCAGTTACTTTGTCACCCTTTAAAAAAGTGTTATTCAAAACATTTCTGAGGACCCCATTTTCCCCTCAATAATTTCTCGCAACCCCAACCCAAATTTATTGACACAACCTTAAAATCTGTAAATCAAATAACCTTCAATTTATTGCATTTTCATATCTCATCAAAATGAAAATAAATCAATAAATACATTGACTCAATACAATTTTATTTTTTAAATGACCTTTCTCACGTTTGTATATTGTCGAATAAAATAATCTGTACTCTTCATTTTTATATTTTATTAATCATTTTATTTTGGCGACCCCAACTGCAGTTCCCCCATGACCCCAACAGGGGTCCCTAACCCAGACTTTGAATACCACTGCTTTAAAAACAAGTTCCAACCTAAATCCATATAATGCCTACTATCATTACACTTTAACCCCACTTTGAGTTGCACACTTCAGAATAGGCAATGAAATCCCTCATTGTATGGAAACTTTAAAACTGTCTGACAGTTAGTCAACATAGTCTGACTAGAATGCCTACATTACATTTCTGGTGTGACTTGGGTACGACTATGGTTTCACAGGTTTGTTGAAATCCTGTATATAATACAGTACATTATATATATACAGTATATAATACAAGACACAGTATAATATCTTTATGATAATAAAGATAATTGAAAAAGTGTTCCCAAACACAATACAAGTAAATATAGGTTGGGAAAAACAACAAGAACTTAATGAAGCTAAACCAAAGTGCTGGTACATCCAAACCAAAGTGCTGGTACATCTCATCATGCTACCTTCATACTCATACTACTACCTTCATTACATAATTCATGTGTATAGGTAGCTATCATAGATACACATGCATACACAATCAATTTCCCTTGTCTCATAATGCCCAGGTATGCAATGCCTATTGGGACCCTTCTCCGTTTGATCCATTTACAAATATTCCAAATCATTTATTTTACAAATAAAGGAATTCAAAGACATCCAATTTAGTCGCCAGTACCTCATCAATAAACTTCACATTGATGCCTCTGATGCCCTAAAATCACCACAAATCAGGCTCCACCCACACAATCTTCTTCTGCTCCTCCCAGATGATGGAGCGCAGGGTGGTGAGCAGAGTGGTTTTGTCGTACCATGAGTCAGGGCTGACGCTGCGGCAGAGGCAGGGCAGCTTGTCCAGCAGGGACTCCTCGCTGCGAGAACACTCCAGCAGCTGCTCCTCAGACCAGCCCTGACGCTGCACCTTAGACCTGGGAGAGATGGAGGGGAAAAAACAGGAGTGAGTGAGTGAGTGAGTGAGTGAGTGAGTGAGTGAGTGAGAGAGAGAACAAGAGAAATAAACACATATGTACACCATGTATGAGGCAATGGAACAATATTGCTACCATTCAGATTTCGTATCAAAAGTCACACAATGGCCTACTTGAGTTTGCGTGCTCTGCACTTGGAATGGCCGATGAAGATGATGATGGGGAAGATCTCTGCCCTGTGGAGGCGGCGTACACAGTCCAGGCCTAGAGGCAGCACACAGTGGGTACCCTGAGAGTAGAGATAGAAGAGGAGTTTCGGTAAGGTCAATACTGCACCTGCACAGATTCTTCTGGAACACAGGGTACATCAAATAACAGGACCACTGAAAAACGGGAGGTATTATCGGTTGTTTTTTGTGACGTTCGTGGAAAACGGTTCAAGTCAGTCTATAAACCATTCAAAAAAGATATATAATATCAGTATGTCAAATACAGTGTCTATCCCACCTGCTTCATGACCCTCTCAACACTCTGCAGGGTGTAACACCGCTGACCCCCCTGTTCACACTCCTCCAGCACCTCAGACCTCTGCAGCCTGGCAGCATGCTCGCTGGAACTCAATAACTCTGGGGATAGGGGGAGGGAGGGAGAGAGAGAGGGGGAGAGATAAGTATAGGGTAAGGTGAGACAGCAGGTACGAGGAAAACAAACATTCACATCTTTATTAACATCACCTTCCACTACCGTGCTAATAATAGATCATCTCATTGGAATTCCCCTCCGGGCATCGGGCAGGAGGATATGCAGTTATTGGATGAAATAAAAAGAGAGAGAGAAGAACGTCAGAAAAAGAAAAAAGAAAGACTACTCCCTAACCTGGCTCACACAACTGAAAGCCCTGCCACTCGGCCAGCTTCTGATCCAGGACACGACCGAGGATTGTGGGTAGCAGGAGGACCGGACGACAGACGGGTGGGTAGTGGGGCGTGACCAGGGTGTAGGGCATGAGGGTCAAACAGCTTCTGGGTGCAGAGGCATCCCCTAGAGCAGAGGACAATATTAGGACACACCGGGTTCAGGCCAGTAACCAAGGCGACATTATTACAGATATAAGAGCTGTGACGATACCAGTTACGCAATATTTTTTCCTTGGCAAAAATGAAAACACGATACATGCCGCGATACCCGTATCGTCCCAGCCCTAATACAGTGGGGAGAACAAGTATTTGATACACTGCCGATTTTGCAGGTTTTCCTACTTACAAAGCATGTAGAGGTCTGTAATTTTTTATCGTAGGTACACTTCAACTGTGAGAGACGGAATCTAAAACAAAAATCCAGAAAATCACATTGTATGATTTTTAAGTAATTAATTTGCATTGTATTGCATGACATAAGTATTTGATACATCAGAAAAGCAGAACTTAATATTTGGTACAGAAACCTTTGTTTGCAATTACAGAGATCATACGTTTCCTGTAGTTCTTGACCAGGTTTGCACACACTGCAGCAGGGATTTTGGCCCACTCCTCCATACAGATCTTCTCCAGATCCTTCAGGTTTCGGGGCTGTCGCTGGGCAATACGGACTTTCAGCACCCTCCAGAGATTTTCTATTGGGTTCAGGTCTGGAGACTGGCTAGGCCACTCCAGGACCTTGAGATGCTTCTTACGGAGCCACTCCTTAGTTGCCCTGGCTGTGTGTTTCGGGTCGTGGTCATGCTGGAAGACCCAGCCACGACCCATCTTCAATGCTCTTACTGAGGGAAGGAGGTTGTTGGCCAAGATCTCGCGATACATGGCCCCATCCATCCTCCCCTCAATACGGTGCAGTCGTCCTGTCCCCTTTGCAGAAAAGCATCCCCAAAGAATGATGTTTCCACCTCCATGCTTCACGGTTGGGATGGTGTTCTTGGGGTTGTACTCTTCCTTCTTCTTCCTCCAAACACGGCGAGTGGAGTTTAGACCAAAAAGCTCTATTTTTGTCTCATCAGACCACATGACCTTCTCCCATTCCTCCTCTGGATCATCCAGATGGTCATTGGCAAACTTCAGACGGGCCTGGACATGCGCTGGCTTGAGCAGGAGGACCTTGCGTGCGCTGCAGGATTTTAATCCATGACGGCGTAGTGTGTTACTAATGGTTTTCTTTGAGACTGTGGTCCCAGCTCTCTTCAGGTCATTGACCAGGTCCTGCTGTGTAGTTCTGGGCTGATCCCTCACCTTCCTCATGATCATTGATGCCCCACGAGGTGAGATCTTGCATGGAGCCCCAGACTCCATGAGGGTGATTGACCGTCATCTTGAACTTCTTCCATTTTCTAATAATTGCGCCAACAGTTGTTGCCTTCTCACCAAGCTGCTTGCCTATTGTCCTGTAGCCCATCCCAGCCTTGTGCAGGTCTACAATTTTATCCCTGATGTCCTTACACAGCTCTCTGGTCTTGGCCATTGTGGAGAGGTTGGAGTCTGTTTGATTGAGTGTGTGGACAGGTGTCTTTTAAACAGGTAACGAGTTCAAACAGGTGCAGTTAATACAGGTAATGAGTGGAGAACAGGAGGGCTTCTTAAAGAAAAACTAACAGGTCTGTGAGAGCCGGAATTCTTACTGGTTGGTAGGTGATCAAATACTTATGTCATGCAATAAAATGCAAATTAATTACTTAAAAATCATACAATGTGATTTTCTGGATTTTTTTGTTAGATTCCATCTCTCACAATTGAAGTGTACCTATGATAAAAATTACAGACCTCTACATGCTTTGTAAGTAGGAAAACCTGCAAAATCGGCAGTGTATCAAATACTTGTTCTCCCCACTGTAGGTATGGTAATATCACTGGCTGGAGTTAATCCAACCTGCTTCAGCAATGTTTTTGCACAGTTTAGCAAACTTGGTTTGATGCAGAATTTCAATGGGCGCCATCTTGACAATTCAATGGAGTGTTTGGCTCCAACGTGGAGGATAGTCTGTTATGATATGGCCTCTATAGTTCTGGCTCTGTTACGTTTTGTATATTCTTGTGTACAAAAATGACTTCCTATCCAGCCAGGACTCTATCTGATATATACCTGGCCCAGTGCTCTTGTCCTTGCTGTCTTCTACACAGACCCACAGAGGATTCCTCCCCTGTCTACCCGTACTGACGATCCTCACAGTCTTCTTCTTGTCCTGGGCCTGAGGACCCAGCAAACAATGTGTTAACCCGAACGTTTGACAGCGATTCGGAGGGATATTCACATGACTACAACATTTTCTTCATGAATGTTCGGTTAACACGTTTTAGAAGCGTCAAAAACAAACATTTTTGGAACACATTCGCTGGAAAGGAGTGTCACTTAACTGTAACTCAGAACCCTAAAGCGAGTTGGATTTAGGTCCGAGTAGTTCTGCAAACTATGAAACTAGTGAATGATGTTACCTTTCTAAGTGTCATGGGTTGGAAGCTCATGTCCTCGATAGCTCTGATCAGCAGGCGTTGGGCCCTGCAATGACAATGAAAACATCTTCACTAATATCATTTATACAGAATGTGATTTATGTATTGGCCAACAGTCAAAGTATCAAACATAGATTACATGTAGTACATGTTAGTTCTCCAGAGGGGGATAGATATAGCCTAGTCCCAGATCTGTCTGTGCTATAGTGGTCATAGGAGTTGGTAAGATAGCACAAACAGACCTGGTTCCAGGCTAGGATAGAAAGAATCCATGTCAACAATCCAATCCCCCATGGTGGGTACTGGGCCTAGTACCTGTAGTAGTTGGGCAAGTTGCCCGTCTTGAGGTCCAGCAGTTGGCAAGGGTGGACGTGGCTGGCCCTCCAGGAGCAGTCAGCGCCCGCTGGGCGGGTGCATGTGACGTGGAGGATGTCGTTACAGGAAACGGTCAGAGCGTCCTGCGAGCCCCCGGGTAACGACATGTTGACACGCACGTAGAAGGAGTCACCTGACAAGGCCTCGCCACTCTGCAGCTGGAGCAGGAGCTTCTCATAGGCTGAGAGAGAGAAAAGGGGAGGGACCATAGAGGATTATGACTGTGACAGATCTGGGTCACGGCACCAATGTTACAGGTGTGATTTATACACACACAACCAACCAATATGAATACAGCAACATTAAAATAGCATATTTATGAAATGTCAAGTGGAAGCAGAACTTTACCTGTTTCATGTGATAATTCTTAGTTATACACATTACACAGAGAATGGTACTTATGCAATGCTATTGTAGCATGTCAATAGCTTTCCAGTGAGAACCAGTGAGAAAAAAGGGAGCACTATTTTCTGTTGTTGTGAATATTAGCCAGGTGCTGAAATGGACTACTTTGAAGTTGTTTTGGGTTAAGTGTCCCCAGTATGTCACTCTGTTTTTCACCCCTATGTTGCTATGTTACCTCAAAACAAACAGTCATCCTAAATACCTATGAAACACGAAACAGATAACCCTTGAACTTCAACCTAATCATGAGAATGAGGAACTCATGCACTCCTTTTTGTGACGAAATCCAGACACACACTAGTCAAACAACATTCTTTCCAATCAGCTAAGAACGCATATTTTACATCTCTCTAGCGCCTGATCCGAGTGATTTGACAGACTCCACCAAAGTCACGTTAACATTTTGAAGAACTTCCTTGCTTTTACAATTCTGTCACATCAGAAGGATAACGTCAAGCAAGGGAGAAAGAAACCACTATTTGCACTGGGCAGGGTATTTGAATGTGATGACATATCAATTACTTGAACCAGATTGCATTTGAACATAATGATGACATATTCTAACAGGGCCAGGGTCTCACCATCTTGGTTGGGCCTCAGGGAGAGGTGGCAGAAGCCTCGGACCTGCCCGAGAGCCCACATGGCTTCTTCCAGGGTGGAGTCCTCCAGAACCATCCTTAGAGCCTGCTGAGCCTGCTCATACTTCACCTGGAACCCAGGAGCACAAACAACCATTGGAATTATAGTGCCTTCACAGAAACTATAAGGAAGAGGGGGGAGTTATGACTCAAAATGGCTGCATTGAATCGATCTGTCAGGTGCGTGCTGGATAGGAGACTGGAGTTGTGGGGACACAGACACACACACACACACACACGCACCTCCAGTATTTGTGCCCCCGAACTAATGCCCACTGTGTTGGCGGCGGAGCCCTCAGTGACCTGGTGGACGAACACGCCCGTCTTGTTACCCCCCACCACCTGCAGCTGGCTCAGCAGCGCCTCCCCCTGGAAGGAGATGGTCAGGACTCGGCCCGTGATGCGCATGGCCCGGGGCCGGGAGCGCAGCAGGAACGGGGGGGCTGATGCCCTGGAGAGACTGGGGTTGAGATAGAGAGGAGATGAGAGTACTTGGTTGTTAGATTACTCTCTCGTGGGCAGACTACGAAAAGTTCGTAAACAATCGAGCATCTGACCAAATTTGCGTGTTATTTTAGTTTCGGGTTCACCAAGTTGAGTTTGGTAATGGCGCCTTAAAACCTCTTGACGCTAGGGGTCATATATATATATTTTTTTTAAAGAACGTTCCCAAGGTAAACAGACTATTTCTCAGGTCCAGATCGTACAATATGCATATAATTTACAGATTAGGATAGAAAATACTCCAAAGTTTCCAAAACTGTCAAAATATTGTCTGTGAGTATAACAAAACTGATTCTGCAGGCGAAAACCTGAGAAAATATAACCCGGAAGTGATATATATATATTTTTTATTCTGTGTTTCCTGGCCAGTCTTTCTTCCATTTAAAGGGGTATCAACCAGATTCCTTTTCCAATGGCTTCCTCAGGCTGTGACCAGGCTTTAGACATAGTTTCAGGCTTTATTTTGAAAAATGAACAAGATTTTTCAAAAGTAGTCAGGTGTCCTCTGAATAGTGCCTGCGTGCCAGAGGGGAGCTCTCCATTTTGCTTTTCTCTCTTATTGAATAGGTTATGGTCCGGTTGAAATATTATCGATTATGTTTGTTAAAAACAACCTGAGGATTGATTATAAAAAACATTTGACATGTTTCTACGACCATTACGGATACTTTTTGGAATTTGTCGAACGGAACAAGGCTTTGGTTTTCTGAACATAACGCGCAACCCAAATGGCGTTTCTTTGTGTAACTGGGAGTCTCGTGAGTGCAAACATCCGAAGATTATCTAAGGTAAGCGATTCATTTTATTGCTTTTCTGACTTTCGTGACCATGCTAATTTGGGGCTAGCTGTTGTAGCATTGATTGCTACACTCACAAAAGCTTGGATTTCTTTCACTGTAAAGTATATTTTCAAAATCTGACACGATAGGTGGATTAACAACAAGCTAAGCTGTGTTTTGGTATATTTCACTTGTGATTGCATGATTATAAATACTTTTAGTAATATTTTTGCATTTGGCGCCCTGCAATTCTAGCGGTTCTTTAGGAAAGTGATCCCGTAAAAGGGATCCGTGCGCAGAGAAGGAGCAAATCATTTTCATGTGTCGTCATCATAATACCCTCTCCTTGCAATATGCAGGCTAGATGACTTTGTTCCTCTGTACTTATGCTTGCTTCAGCCTTCCCTCCACTCATCATCAACAGTTCAAGACAGTGAATGTGTGCACATCCCATAGATTTCAGTACATCAAAGTAAATTAAAGTTCCTCACCCATCACTGTTGTTGCTTTGGCAGGAAGGTGTGGGTGACATAACAGGTTGCTCAACCTCTTTGCCTGGAAATCGAATAAAAAAAAAAGAGACTGTTCAAGAATGTGTCCACAGAGGGAACGCCCAACAGTTAATGTGTTACCTAGCCTACCAGGCCAGGATCCAAACTTCACCCAAGGCTAATTAAATATCTGCTCGGAGAGTGGCCAACCAAATAATTTCCATTTGTTTTCAAGAAGTCTCATCTGGGTGTTTCCCCACAAAGATAAACATGCAAGCATACGCTTATATCCATGTACGCAAGCACGCAAGAGCACACACACAAACACACTTGTAAGTACACACGCACACACAGAAGCTGGTAAGTCCCGGTAAGGTGAGAGGTTGTTAAAGGTTGGAGTTTATTCAGTTACGTACCACTGGGGATGAACACAAAGTCATTGTCAAGTAAGACGTCACATTCAGCCGTCTCCGAGCTAGGGACAAGAAGAGGGAATAACACTTGTTTACAAAATGGCGTCTTTTTATTTCGTCCTTATTTTCTCTCTCTCTAACCTCTCTCTCGCTCTCTAACCTCTCCTTCCCTCTCTCTAGGTATCATGTAGGCTGCGACAGAAACTGGTTGAGTGAGTTCGACTGCAGAAATCCAGAATTGCTATCATGGCACTTGGACAGACTTTTGTCTTCACTGTAAACACAAAACTACGACAATAAACATGAAAATGGGCAGCCGTTCATCTGTGAAAACAACCTATAATTAGTTCCAAAAATAACACCTGAATCCTCGATCAAATATGACCACCAAGGGAACGTTTCCAATGGCACCCTAATCCCTATATAGTGCACTACTTTTGCCCAGGACCCATAGGGCCCTGGTCAAAACTACTGTACTATATAGGGAATAGAATGCCATTTGGGACACAAAGAGACCCCACATAGTTTATAGGAAGATCAAATCTACCTCTACACAGCTCTAATAGTAAAATGGCTCTGTTGTAGAATGATCTCATGTTACTAGAACAGAAAGAAGGGCCGGGGACGCTGGGAAAAAGCCTTGAAATGAAGCTCTTCCCGGCAACACACAGAGTAAACACATGGCCTTCCTGGTAAAAAAGCAGACTTTGGACAGTGACATCACATCACTCGGAATATAGAAGGAAGCATGCCAACTGTGCTACTGTGTAAATGTCCAACTGGTTCTGAATGAGGAGTCGGATTGTGTCTTAAACACACACATTGTCTAAAACACACACACCCCTTACCTGTCTCGATTGTACCATAGGGTCTCTTCTCGTCTCCGCAGTGACTCTGGGCATGGAGGCTCCACATTTTGGGACCGGACACTACTTGGAGTATTATCGCCACTCTACACACAGACACGCACAATTACCAGAAGTCAAGTTTATGATGCAAATCATTAAAGTCAACTCAGATGATATAAACAGCTGACATCACTGATATAAATCCTGCATGCACACACACCTTTATACTGCATCCTCTCAAGGAATCAGGGTCAATTGCATGCATGCGGCGGAGGCGGGGACGAGGTGGGGGGCTGGAGGGGAGGCTGTCACCGCTGGAGCCCTGGCTCTCCCAGCTAAACTTCCTCTCCTGGAACAGACAGATACATGTTAGTCTTTAGTATCTCATTTAGACTCTGCTGTGTAAGTAAATCTGTATACAATGTGAATGTGTGTATGGAGTGTGCGTGAGTGTGTATACATTGTGCATGTGTGTATGTACATGTATACAGTGTGTGTGTGTGTGTTACCCCTGGTGTGTCGGGGCCTCCTCGGTAGGCCCCCCAGGCCCTGAGGGTGAAGACCTCTTGGAGCTCCACCAGTTGGCTGCGCAGCGTGTCCTTCTCAGCCAGGCTCCTGGCTATCTGGGCCTGGGCCTCGTCTCTGGACAGGTACGCCTGGAAGGATGGACAGACAGACAGATAGGGCGGCAATAAGACATACATACAATGAGTGTTCAAAACATTAAGGACGCCTTCCTGATATTGCGTTACCCCCCCCAGCAGTGTTGCAGTTCTTGACACAACCCGGGACCTACTACCATACCCCGTTCAAAGGCACTTAAATCTTTTGTCTTTCCCATTCACCCTCTGAATGGCACACATACGCATGTCTCAGTTGTCGCAAGGCGTCAAAATCCTTCTTTAACCCGTCTCCTCCCCTTCATCTACACTGATTAATGTGGATTTAACAAGTGACATCAATAAGAGCTCATAGCTTTCACCTGGATTCACCTGGTCAGTTTATGTCAAGAGCAGAAAAGAGCAGGTGTTCCTAATGTTTTGTACACTCAGCGTATGTGGACTGACAAGCAAAGACAGACATGCAGGCAGGTCAGTATGCAGATAGGTGGATATAGGCAGACAGACTGACATGCAGACAAACAGGCAGGCAGGCAGATATACAGACAGGCAGACAAACAGGCAGGCAGGCAGATATACAGACAGGCAGACAAACAGGCAGCCAGGCAGATATACAGACAGGCAGACAAACAGGCAGGCAGGCAGGCAGGCAGGCAGGCAGGCAGGCAGGCAGGCAGGCAGACAGACAGACAGACAGACAGACAGACAGACAGACAGACAGACAGACAGACAGACAGACAGACAGACAGAGACAGGCAGGCAGGCAGGCAGACAGGTATGGCATTCCAATAATAGATTTCAGGATGAGCAATGATGCCATAAGGTATAAGGTAATAGCTCCGTACGTGGTCTCTCTCTGCCTGTAGCTCCCTCAGTTGGCTCTGTAAAACAGTACTCTTCTGCTGGTACATCTCACAGTCCAGAGTCAGCTTCTGAACCTGCAGCGCCAGACACTCCTTATGTTCCACCATCTAAGAGCAAACACACCCACGCAGTGTTTAGAGTTTGGCCACTCTAAAATGTACTGTGTAACACAAAGCATATAGCCTTTCAGCAGATATCTGCTGTTGAATAAAATGGCCAACGCAAAAGGGTTGTTCACAATCTCCTAGACACACACACCTCCCGCCTCTCGCGGGTCAGCTGTTCATTCTCCTCTCTGTAGCACCTGAGCTGCTCAGCCAGCTCCATACGGCCATCCATCGCCTCAGCCAGGTCTTGGGCCAGGATATCCTCACGCGCCTGGGGGGGGGATACAGGGATACAAAGAATTAGAGTTTCGAAAATTAGAGAAAAATAAAAGAGTAAAAAGGGATAGTGAGAGAAACCGAGAGAAAGACAAAGGAAGAGACAATAGTCAGGACCACAGTGCGTCTCTGAGAAATTCTACAGTTTGTTTGTAGGAGTCTGAGCTTGTTTCCTCCTCACTCACCGGGGTGAATTTCTCGGCCACCAGTAGCTGCCTGCTCAGAGTGCTAATCTCTTCCCGCAGTTGCTGCGTCTCGCTGGGGGTGGTGCATTTGAGCGAGCGCTGCCTCTCGAAGTCCGTCTCTGTCTGGGCTTTGCGCAGCTCAAACTGAAGCTGATATACCTGCCCATCATAGAAAAACAAAAGACTACTGTCACAAATACTGTGACCGTAGTATTTGACCACAGTTGCTTCAACATGTTTTCTGTTGTCCCTTGTTGTTTCTTAAAGTAAATGAAATGTATCTCTTAAAGATGGAATCCGCAGTAGGGGAAACAGCGCCACTGTCCACCCCGTGGCTGTTGTTATTGTTTTTGTATTGTTGACGAAACAGAGCTGGAGATTAGAAAAGTGTAGCACATGCTGTCCTATCACTCATGCAATGATGTCAGAGGGAAAGAAACTGTGTTGGTCGTTTGCAGTGACTTCTTTGTCGTTGTAATATCGCAAACGGACGTGGCAGTTTCACCATTAAGGATTCCATCTTTTTTAATTGAAATTATTTTTGGTAACAGACATATACATCAAAATGTACAATGTGGACAGGGGTGCAGAAGGAGCTGCAGGAGCTTTAACACGTTTCTACGCCAAAATAATGCTGATATTAGTTCAATCGACTTTACAATACTTTTGGTCAACCCTGTAGCAACACTGTCAATAGCGGAACTTATCACTTCATGTAACGCAGTGCAGTCACCACTACTCCTGAATATCACACAGCTAACCCTTTTACCCTAACCTGCAGGTTGAGGTCGCTACAGTGGATGTTGGCGGCCGACCTCTCCTCGATGGCGACCGTGTACCGCACATACAGGTCACACTTCTCGTCCTTCAGCTTCAAGATGTCGTGGTGCGCGGCAGCCAAGTTCTTCCTCATGCGGTCGTGGTCGGCCTTAAGACGGCGAGACTCTTCCTGCTGCTCCAGCGTCTGACCTAGCTCCACCTCCAGGGAGGTGCAACGGGACCCCAGCCGACTGGCCTCCTGCCGAGCCTCCTGCAGCTCCTTCTGCATCCCTGTCACGGCTCTGACCAAGTACTCGGTCAAGTCCGAGTACTTAATCAGGCCTGGGAGGAAATCAGGATAAGATGGACGCACCCTTCTGCTAGACCATGGCTATGTATAATTTCCCAACCAAATATTTTTACTAAATGATTTACCCCAATGGAGATTAAATTATAATAAATGAGATTATTCACATAAAGTGAGAATACTGTTTACTGATGAATACAATGAACACATTGTGCTGTTTTAAAACAGACAGGACAACTTAAAAAAGAGCCACCATCCTTCACACAAGGTAACCCGCCCTGATTCAGAGGGGTTGGGTTAAATGCGGAAGACACATTTCAGTTGAATGCATTCAGTTGTACAACTGACTAGGTATCCTCCTTTCCCTTTCCCTACTCCTTAACACATGGCCTAAATGAGCCACATGGGAAACAGGTCATGTGTTGTGTGCTACTCACCACTGAAGCCAGAGGGCTCGGTGCTGGGCTTGCGGCCTGTGACCTGGGTGTAGAGGGCGGGGTAGTGGATCATCAGGCTCTCCAGCAGGGCCATTGCACCGTTCCTCCCCTGGATACGCAGCAGGTCCAGCATGTGACCTAAGGAAGACAAAGGGTTGAATAGGATGAAGGTCAGGGAGTGCACAACGTAAATCAAACACGTAGATGGACTGTTTTATGGACTGTTATTCATAAAAATGTACTGTTGTATTTCATCATTACTTTAGGATTTTTATAGGGACAGACACTATTCAAATACAAACTTGTTGAGTTATAAACGTTTATGAATTGCAGAACAAAATTTCATCTCCAGTTATAAGACATGCTCAAGTGCGTAGATATACACTGAGCGTACAAAACATTATGAACACCTAACATTGAGTTGCACCCCCTTTTGCCTCAATTTGCCAGGGCATGGTCTCTAGGTGTTGAAAGCGTTCCACGGGAATGCTGGCCCGTGGAACTGGATTCTGTGCAAGAACTAAGGCTACATGACAGGCTCACTTTCCCGTTGAACTCATCATCATTTCTTCTTGAATCCGCAGGACATAAAACAATATATAGGTAAGATGGATATCGATTTTTAGACATGCCATGTAGTATTTTCATATTGTAGTATACACTTTTTATTTGAATTCGAAATTCCTGTCCTTTTATGAAGATTTAAAAAAAACAAAAAAAAAACAAGCGTATCTCTGTGAAATGTCAACGGAGCACTGAGCGTATAAAAAGCGTTCTATTTTCAAGGCCTTTTAGGTTTCATTCAGCTCGGAGCCTTTGTTCTTTTTGCGACCCGCGGAAACAACTTTGAAGACGACGACAACAACAAAATGAAAAATCCTCAAAAGCTGTCAACAGAGCTCGGTGCTTTTTAACGGACGTATTAGATTACGGAATCCAACTTTTGTCAAATTATTCTAATGATATGTTAGAGAAAGACCCCACTGAATGATTCAAAACATGAATAATCATATTTGTCTTGTAAAATGTATTTTATAACATAAGGAAGTTACATTCCCTCACCAAAACTGGGTGAGTGGGTGGTCACCCTATAACAGTATCTCTTACTCATCCAAACTCCTACCAACTCAGTGACCTTGTGGTTAAAGTGTTCACCCTGAGATTGCGTGGTTGGAAGTTTGGATCATGGTCGATTCATACGAAAAAGTCTAAAAATGTGACCTGATGCCTCTGATTGAGACTCAACATTCAGGAGGATGGATTGCAGCGGGCGCTGAGGGGAGGGGGGGGTCACCCTGGGCGCCATACAGGCTAGAACCGCCACATACACTTGAAACAAATAGCCAAACCAAAAACTGTAGACAAAAATGCTTTCTGCTACTAAGATCAGTGAAATGTAGGCTAAACTGACAACGGAGTGAAGAGCAGAAATCTCGACTAGCAAGCAAGTCGCAGCAATGAAGAACTCGAAGGGGGGGGGGGGGGGGGGGGGGGGGGTTCTGGCAGGGGGGAGATTTTCGGCACAACACCGGTAAGACCCTGTGACTGTCTAGTGTCCTGCCCAGGGGGTATACTTGTACATCAGGCTGCCTCACGCTACAGAAACAGAAAATAGGCTCCTGTCCCTATGTGCCGTTCTGGCTGGGACAAGGCTTACTACTTACTCCACCAAAGAAATGTATAAACAAAACCAAGTGAAAAAAAATCAACACCAATAGAATCAAATACAATTGAATGGAATATAATTCAACAGAATAGAAAAAAATACAGAGAGCACTCAAAAGTAATACAATAGAAAATCATAGACACGAATAGAATAGAAGTCTTACTGGTCCTCATGGAGCGGTTGGTGAGCTTGAGGCTGGAGAGGATCTCATCTTCATCCATCTCTGTGAGGACCCTGGCCTGGCGCAGGTAAGGGATCAACATACATGGTTTCACACCCAGGGAGATACGATGGCGGTTGTCGTTGATCAGCTCCCACACATCTTCGTCGCCCATCTCCTTAAGGTCGGGCCCCTCCGGAACACACTCCGCTGCCATGATGAGTGTGGGCGTGTGTGTGAGGCGACACACTTCGGGCGAGTGTCACAGTCAATGGTGGTCGCAGGCAGACGCAGTCCCTGAAGAGAGACACACTCAATCACACGCACCTAGCATCATCGCTGTCCGATGCTGGGAGAAAAGCAAACTGTCAGAGACACAGGAACTCCAGCACTGTGTGAGAGAGATTTATTTTCTACTCTCAGCAGGTGTAGGCGTCTATGGGTGGGTGTGTGTGTGTGTGTGTGTGTGTGTGAAAACCTGAAAGACAAGAAACATAATCCCCAGTGAATCCGTGCCCATGCACACACCAAGGGACTGCCCATGCATGCACACAATAACCTGAAAATGTGTACATGTCACAATTGTAAACATCATGTTGTGCCGTAGCACCCGTGCTTCATTGATGTAGGCCTATTGTACCTTTTGTTTGCACTACATGGCTCCAATTCAATATCCGCTGTTAGAACACAAAGCTAGTTGCCTTCCTCCATGTTCTTTATTACTGAAGCCATATTGCACTGTTTGTTGAATGGGGCCACATCACATGAAGGAATGAACAATTCTGTATCTTTGTGATTCACAACCACTGTCATAAAGATACAGAATTAACTTCACTAATTCATTTCATTAATTCCAATTACTATAGCTCCCGCATTGGGCCAATCAGTGTAATTTTGTAAATGCCGGATCTCTATAGCAAAACGCATAATTCACCGAAGTGTCATCAAATATTATCTTCAGTACAGTCCGAGATATCGCGTGTGACTAAACGAACGGACGGGTGGACAGACACACATCCACAGTCCCCTCCTCGATTTCATCATGGGGCGAAAACAATAGATCAAGAGATAGGGGATCTTCGCTGGAAATGTGCCACCTGTATATGCATGCCTCATATTGTGTTGTTACCATATGTGACTGTTATTACCACGAGTAAACTAATACAATGCCAAAGTTTGGCTATAACAACAAAACCCTAGATACAAAGGGTAGGCTACACATTTGCCTTTGGTCTGTACACGATAGCATGCATTCAAGTAGACTACAAAACTGTCAAATGCAGGGAGATAATACTGAGAAACTATAATTAACAGATGTTACTGAATAACCATGAGGAATTTCAGGAAATGAGTACAATTCACACGCATCTATTTAAAGTAAAAGACATATAGGCCTACTTAAAATAGCGTAAAATGACTTCTTATAATATTTACAAAACGTAACTAAAATTGATTAGTGACATTTACCTTTTCGTGGGAGTCGCGGGTGTAGCCTATATATAATCACCATGAACAACACTACGCGTGCGAGCAGCGCTCCTCCCGCCAATGACAGCGCATGGGCGAGGAGGGCAACTAAACTGACTAATCATATAAAGTTACTAATCAACCAATCAAAAAATAAATAACCCGGGTTATTTGAGGAAATGAACAAAGACATATTAAGCTATTTCCTGGTAACATTCCTAGGGCAACTGAATATTAAAAGGCTGTGGTTGGACTTACCTTTGGTCATTTATTGTATGTGGACCATTATTCCTCCTCCACCAAACTTTACAGTTGGCACTATGCATTTGGGCAGGTAGCGTTCTCCTGGCATCCGCCAAACCCCGATTAGTCCTTCGGACTGCCAGATGGTAAAGAGTGATTCATCACTCCAGGGAACGCGTTTTCACTGCTCTGGAGTCCAATGGTGGCGAGCTTTACACCACTCCAGCCGATGCTTGGCATTGCGATCTTAGGCTTGTGTGCGGCTGCTAGGCCATGGAAACCCATTTCATGAAGCTCCAAACAAACAGTTCTTGTGCTGAAGTTATTTCCTGGGGCAGTTCTGAATTTGGTAGTGAGTGTTGCAAGAACAGTTTGTTTGGAGCTTCATGTGAGCTTGTGGGGCCTACCCCTTCGCGGCTGAGGCGTTGTTTCTTCTAGATGTTTCCACTTCACACTTCACAATTACAGCACTTACAGTTGACCAGGGCAGCTCTAGCAGGGCAGGAATTTTACGAACTGATTTATTGAAAAGGTGGCATCCTATGATGGTACCACGTTGAAAGTCACTGAGGTCTTCAGTTAGGCTATTCTACTGCCAATGTTTGTCTATGGAGATGGCATGGCTGTGTGCTCGATTTTATACACCTGTCAGCAACGGGTTTGGCGGAAATAGCCGAATCCACTCATTTGAAGGGGTGTCCACATACTTTTGTATATACAGTACACGTCAAAAGTTTGGACACACCTACTCATTCAAGGGTTTTTCTTTATTCCTTCTACATTGTAGAAAAATTGTGAAGACATCCAAACTATTAAATAACACATATGGAATCATGTAGTAACCAAAAAAGTGTTAAACAAATTTAAATATATTTAATATTTGAGATTCTTCATAGTAGCCACCATTTGCCTTGCACACGCTTGGCATTCTCTCATCCAGCTTCATGACGTAGTCACCTGGAATGCATTTAAATTAACAGTTGTGCCTTGTTAAGTTAATTTGTGGAATTTCTTTCCTTCTTAATGTGTTTGAGCCAATCAGTTGTGTTGTGACAAGGTAGGGGTGGTATACAGAAGATAGCCCTATTTGGTAAAAGACCAAGTCCATATTATGGCAAGAACAGCTCAAAGAAGCAAGGAGAAATGACATTCCATAATTACTTTAAGATAGGAAGGTCAGTCAATACGGAACATTTCTAGGACATTTCTAGAGTTTCTTTAAGTGCAGTCGGAAAAACCATCAAGCGCTATGATGAAACTGGCTCTCATGGGGACCGCCACAGGAAAGGGTGCAATGCAAATAGTCTGGGTAGCCATTTGATTAGATGTTCAGGTGGTATAGAGGTATAGAGGTCCTGGACGGCAGGAAGCTTGGCCCGAGTGATGTACTGAGCCGTTCTCACTACCCTCTGTCCTGCCTTGCGGATGGAGGCCGAGCAGTTGCCATACCAGGCAGTGATGCAACCAGGCAGGATGCTCTCGATGGTGCAGCTGTAGAACCTTTTGAGGATCTGAGGACCCATGCCAAATCTTTTCCTTCTCCTGAGGGGGAATAGGTTTTGTTGTGCCCTCTTCACCAACTATCTTGGTGTGCTTGGACCAGTTTGTTGGTGATGTAGACACCAAGGAACTTGAAGCTCTCAACCTACTCCACTACAGCCCCGTCGATGAGAATGGGGGCGTGCTTGGTCCTCTTTTTCCTGTAGTCCACAATCATCTCCTTTGTCTTGATCACGTTGAGGGAGAGGTTGTTGTCCTGGCACCACATGGCCAGGTCTCTGACCGCCTCCCTATAGGCTGTCTCGTCGTTGTCTGTGATCAGGCCTACCACTGTTGTGTCATCAGCAAATTGAATGATGGTGTTGGAGTCGTGCCTGGCCGTACAGTCATGAGTGAACAGGGAGTACAGGAGGGGACTGAGTAGGCACCCCTGAGGGACCCCTTGTTGAAGATCAGCGTGGTGCATGTGTTGGTACCTACCCTTACCACCTGGGGGCGGCCCGTCAGGAAGTCTAGGTTCCAGTTGCAGAGGGAGGTGTTTAGTCCCAGGGTCCTTAGCTTAGTTATGAGCTTTGAGGGCACTATGGTGTTGAACTCTGAGCTATAGTCAATGAATAGCATTCTCATATAGGTGTTCCTTTTGTCCAGGTGGGAAAGGGCAGTGTGGAGTGCAATATAGATTGCATCATCTGTGGATCTGTTGGGGCAGTATGCAAATTGGAGTGGGTCTAGGGTTTCTGGGATAATGGTGTTGATGTGAGCCATGACCAGCCTTTCAAAGCACTTCATGACTACAGACGTAAGTGCTACGGTTCGGTAGTCATTTAGGCAGGTTACCTTAGTGTTCTTGGGCACAGGGACTATGGTGGTCTGCTTGAAACATGTTGGTATTACAGACTCAGACAGGGGGAGGTTGAAAATGTCAGTGAAGAAACTTGCCAGTTGGTCAGCGCATGTTCAGAGTACACATCCTGGTAATCCATCTGGCCCTGCAGCCTTGCTCAGCATATGTGGGAACTCCTTCAAGACTGTTGGAAAAGCATTCCAGGTGAAGCTGGTTGAGAGAATGCCAAGCGTGTGCAAAGCTGTCTTCAAGGCAAAGGGTGGCTACTTTGACTAATCTCAAATATATTTTTATTTGTTTAACACTTTTTTGGTTACTACATGATTCCATATTTGTTATTTCATAGTTTTGATGTCTTCACTATTATTCTACAACGTAGAAAATAGTAAAAATAAAGAAAAACCCTTGAATGAATAGGTGTGTCCAAACTTTGACTGGTACTGTAGAGTGTATCCATTTTTAGCTCATGTGATGCCACATGCCAAATATATTTGAATAATGTGGAATCCTGGTTGCTATTTAAATATGACATTTGCAATGATGTCAGAACTTAACTGGAAAATAAACGGTCACTGAGATGACACATCAGTGGTTGCCCCTCCAAAACCACATTCATTCCATTGAGTTACTTCCTTACGGCCTATGTAGGCTATTTACTTGGAGCTGCTTTGAATTATGAAAGGTTTTTAGGTAAAGTAACCTAGACACTTTGTGTGCTATACATGGGTGTAGTAGTACAAAGACCAATGGAACGAGGATGTTTTTGTAACAACCAATGAAACCATCAACAACAAGCAGTTCTCTCAAGTTTAAGTTATGAGAAACAATATGAATCCACCTCCCTGTGACTGATTTCTCAATCAACACCGACAGATGCCCATATATGAGACTGACTAGACTGGTATACAGTCATTTGGTGTCACAGTGGAAGTGCAGAACATACCAACTACATATTTAAAAAATATGTACAATTCGGTATGTCTCCGAAGGCTGCATTTACACAGGCAGCCAAATGTATATATCTTTTCCCGCTAATTGGTCTTTTGACCAATCAGATCAGCTCTGAAAAAGATCTGATGTGAAAAGATCTGATGGGATTGGCCAAAAGACCAACTAGAGGAAAAAAATATCAGAATTGGGCTGCCTTAATGTACACCCCTCCAAGTACTTATGTTGACAATACCTGTAAGACCACATTGCAAGTGCAGCTATAGGCCTTCGAATACAGGTCACACACAAACACATTATAATCCTTGTTAAATTACATTATAAAGGGTTATACATAATTATAACAAGTTATAAAGAATTATACCTGGGTGCTTTAAGTAAAGTGTTACTGAAAGGAATTCAATCAAAATAATACATTTCCTGTGCTTGTGCTGTAAAACTGTAATTCACTGATTTGAAAGCAAATTCCTAGTAGGCATCCACTATATGCTTTCACCTATCATGTATCCTTAGATCAGAGCAGATGAGCGCGAGGATGCGAGGAAAGGAAGCCTTTATAGACTATTGAGACGCATACTAGCACGGAACATAACAGGTTAGTGGATGATCCACCAGCTGATATTGATCTGTACCAACTGAAGGACTATGGCCTCACTGATGTGTAACCTGGCCAGGCCTCACCCTTTCAATTAAATTCACTGTGTGTATTATAATAGTACCTAACCGGTCATGTAACAGGCAAACAAAGCCACTGGCAAAGCTATCTGAGAGATTGAGGCCAAGCCTCTAAATAACAGCCATCACTGACAATAAAGATTCCTATAACAAAGGTTTCTATGACAGTAAGTACACAAACTACTTTTTGATTCGTCAGTGAAACATATAATAACAAAAGCTGTTGAAAAGAGGGGGAATGTAATTGGTGACTGGCCTGGTTCCAGATCATCACTGACAGTTCGGGAATTCCCTTCCCTTGAAGGAGCCCCAAACCGTGACAAAAGGCACTTCAGGAACGCATGAGATTAGGGGTGATAATCTGGTTATATAAATGGATTAGATATCCAAAGATGAATAGAGAATCAACTCCAAAGGGGCCTGGTGTTGAATCACAAAGAAAACCCTGGAGGGGACCATTGTCATGACTTCCACCGAAGGTGGCTCCTCTCCCTGTTCGGGCGGCGCTCGGCGGTCGTCGTCACCGGTCTACTAGCTGCCACCGATTCCTTTTTCTTTTCTGTTGGTTTTGTCTTGATTGTTTTCACCTGTATCTTATTTGTGGTTAATTAGGGGCTATTTAAACTCCCAGGTCCCGCCTGTTGTTGTGCGGGCTTACCCTTTATGTCAGTGGTGTATTATTGTTTTGCTCTTACGTGTTTGCTGTCCGTTATTTTCCCTGGTTGAGGGACTTATCGGTTTATTGGTCATTTTGCCTGGTTGTTGGCTGGACCCAGCTGAATAAAATGTATTCATTGAAAGCACTGCTCTCTGCGCCTGACTCCACACCCACCACTTCTAGCGATCCGTGACAACCATCTGGGACCACTTCCTGACTATGATGTCAGCGACTGCTTATTGGGTGGGGGAACCAGCCAACTGACTGATTATTATCCAATATTATCTGATATTTGACATTGATGGACAGAACCTTTGATTTATGTTAAGTGACGCTTAATGGCATTGTATGATGTTTCTCTGTTATTATGACATATGATCATTCACAGGCTGGCTTTAGTGATTCCATACTTAAGATTTAGCTAGTTTGTGGATATTAACTAAAGAAAGAATTGCAAATGTTGCTTTTATTGTTTATATATGTGTATCTTCAGTTTATCCATGGACAATAATATTTTCACACGCTGGTAGGATATCCGTGTATACTGTATATTAAATCAACTCTTCATTCTATCAACTGAAAATAAACTGAAACAAAATAAACAGAAATATTCTGAAAACCAAAATTGCCCAAACATGGCCAGGGAGAGAGCTTCCACCCCAAGTCCAGCTCCCTAATCCTAACAGCCAGAGTAACATAGAACACCATAGAGCAGTAATACCCTTCAACTATGATGGATCTCTATCTCCAATCTACTCTGTGGGTAATCCTATGATGGGGGTTTTCAGTCATGTAATAGTCAGTGGGTCTCCTGACCAATCGGCGTCTGCAGGCGCGCGGCCAGGGCTAGGGAGAGGCGTCGTAGCGCCCCCTGGTGCTGGGGAAACTCCTGCTGGACGCAGTGCAGGATGGTGGTCACAGCGTGCAGACGCTCCTCCTGCCGCTGCAACGCAGGCTCCAAGGCTTCGCTGGTGGACAGGGCGCTGTAGCGGCCCTCACGCACCGCTTGGAGCTGCTTGGCCCGGCCCTGGAGGGAGACCAGACGGGCCAGGTTCTACAGGGGGAGAGAGAGAGAGAAAGGAAGGATAGAGAGAGAGATTAAGTGTGAGACAGAAAGAGAGCGAGCGAGAGAACCAGACCGAGAAAGGAAAAGAAGGATGGATAAGGGATTAAAAAAGACATGCAATGAAAAGAGATATTCAAATAGCTATGCACAGTGCAAACCACTTCTCAACTATGGATAACAATACATTGGGCAGGAATAATGTTGAGAGTGAATGGGTGAATGTGTCTACATCGGGTACCCTCTCCTTGGTGTCCTGCAGACATTGGATGTCTGAGGTGAGGACAGTTCTGGCACTGTGGAGCTCTCCCAGCTGCAGCTGTTTGTCCCTCAGACTGCTGCTCAGACTGGCCTGGCCCTGCTGCAGCTCTCTGAGGACCCCGTCACACTCCTCAGCTTGCTGTTAGGGTGGACACACACACATACACACACATTAAGCATATACAGTACCAGTCAAAAGTTTGGACACACCTACTCATTCAAGGGTTTTTCTTTATTTTACTATTTTCCACATTGTAGAATAATAGTGAAGACATCACAACTATGAAATAACACATATGGAATCAGTTAAGAACAAATTCTTATTTACAAGAACAGCCTACTCCTTCCTCCCCAACGGGGATTTGAAACCCGGTCTCCCACATGCACCGCATTCTATAGTACAGACATGGCCTGCTCTCCCTTATGTAAGGAATTAGGCACTTTCCCATGTTTACTACAGTATACGTATATTGTAAATCACAGACAGTGTCACCAGCAAAGCACACCCACACCATCACACCTCCTCCTCCATGCTTCACGGTGGGAACCACACATGCAGAGATCATCCGTTCACCTACTCTGCGTCTCACAAAGACACAGCGGCTGGAACCCTAAATCTCAAATTTGAACTGATCAGACCAGATTTCCACCGGTCTAATGTCCATTGCTTGTGTTTCTTGGCCCAAGCAAGTCTCTTCTTATTATTGGTGTCCTTTAGTAGTGGTTTCTTTGTCATGAAGGGCTGATTCACACAGTCTCCTCTGAACAGTTGATGTTGAGATGTGTCTGTTACTTGAACTCTGTGAAGCATTTATTTGGGCTGCAATTTCTGAGGCTGGTAACTCTAACATGCTGACCAGACCGGACACGTCGCGTGAGCGAGCGTTGCAAAATAAATTTTGAAATCCATGTTATTCAATTATTGCACCTACACTGCTCGCGAGCGTCTGCGACGCCAAGGGCTAAAATAGAAGTCGTTCCTATTTCTGACGCAGATTGCGCTTAAAGTCATCTCCTCATTGGTTTATGGAAGCAGATACCCACGTGCCATCTCCTCATTGGTTATACCGAGGTGGGTGATTGAAAGACGAACTTTGTTGGCGGTTTTCGTGGTAATACAATGAAAGTTTAGATGCGATCACCATATAAGTTCAAAGATGCAAAAGCCTGGAAGGAGGAGAGATGACTAGAAACGATTCGGTTGGCCGTTTTATGTGTGGATTAATTGTCGGAGTAGAGGTCCTTGCGCATTTCAGGTAAAATAACAACTCAATGTTTATATTCCAGGACAAATTAGCTAGCAACAGCAAGCTAGCTAAATAGGACAAATTAACGTTAGCTAGCAAGTGCAAGCAAGCTAGCTAAATCGCCATACATGTTTAATGCTTTTCGTGGTTTTTGCGACTGCACTTGAATAAACTTTTCTGGATTGACTGACCTTCATGTCTTAAAGTAATGATGGACTGTCGTTTCTCTTTGCTTATTTGAGCTGTTCTTGCCATAATATGGACTGGTCTTTTACCAAATAGGACTTTATTCTGTATTCCACCCCTACCTTGTCAGAACACAACTGATTGGCTCAAACGCATTAAGGAAAGAAGTTCCACAAATGAACTTTTAACAAGGCACACCTGTTAATTGAAATGCATTCCAGGTGACTACCTCATGAAGCTGGTTGAGAGAATGCCAAGCGTGTGCAAAGCTGTCATCAAGGCAAAGGGTGGCTACTTTGAAGAATCTCAAAAATAAAATATATTTAAATTTGTTTCACTTTATTGGTTACTACATGATTCCATATGTGTTATTTCATAGTTTTGATGTCTTCACTATTATTCTACAATGTAGAAAATAGTAAAAATAAAGAAAAATCATGAATGAGTAGGTGTCCAAACTTTTGACTGGTACTGTACGTACTGTACATACACACAGGAACGCACACCCACCAACACACCAACTGACCCAACGACCGACACACCCACTTCCACACACCCACACCCCCACCTTCTGTGTGTCCAGTATCTTCCGACGCAGGCCCTGCAGGATGCCGTGGAAGTCGGTGTGAGTGGGCTGCTTGCGGTCGGTGCGTGCCTGGGTCTCACTGCGCATCACGATAGTCTCCCTGCGAGCCACCACTCCCTCCATCTCCCTCAGTAGGCGCTCCTGCTGCTTCATCAGCTGACCGTATCGCACCTGTAGGGACACACCCACATTGACACTTGATTCTTACTCCCAGCACACAGCATTGATTCATTACCCAGTGAAAGCATTGGAGGGGGTGGAACAGGTGCATGAGTATGTGAGGTGTCCTAACTATTCCACATTTAGTGCGCTAAGGAATCAAATCAAACATGATTTGTATAGTACATTTCGTACAAGGCAGCAACACAATGTTGTCGTTTTCTATATGAAAAAATAGTGTATCGATCTACAATAGGAGTGAAAGATTGTGTGATGTGAGAGTTGCACTTGGTTTCTCCAGTGTGTGTGATGTTACCTCCATCCGGTGGATCTCAGCCCTCATGGTGCGGATGTCTCCCTGGCCCACCTCAGAGTCCACAGCCGACCTGGTCTCTCTCACCAGCTGGGTCTTCTTCTCCCACAGCATGATCTGACGCCTGAAATGCACGCACACAGATAAACATCAATCAAATGGATTTCTAAATGCTTTTTCACACCAGCCGTTGTCACAAAGTGCTATACAGAAACCCAGCCTAAAACCCCAAACAGCAAGCAATGCAGATGCAGAAGCACGGGTGAACTAAACAAAAACACACACACACATAACACAAACATGTGAAACACACACACACGTACACTCGCACGAGGACAAGATACAGACAGACAGATAGACAGAGGCTCATGTTTCTAGACCAGACTACTTGCTACTGTTTGACTCACTCGGACTCCACCAGACTGTTGAACAGCCTGTCCTTCTCCTCCTGGATCCTCTCTAGCTTCATCTGCATCTCAATGGAGTCTCTCTCTGCCTCCTGAACACACAACATTACAGGAACACACTGTTTTACATGAAGTACAATGGTGTGGAGGCATTTCTATACGTCATATTTAAGTCTACATACAGTATGTCACGCGTACTGCCCTTTGATTTGGTAAAGAGCCTTTGATCTGTTGTAATGGCCAGGTATATCTGATTAATGTGGTATTTAGTTTCCTGACACAGGAATAAGACTGTTGATCAAAATCTATCATGGAGTATCAGAAAGTGCTTTCTGTCTAGACAGAAAAAGACTTTGAAGTCAGATTTTGTAGTATTTTTTTTTTACTTAGTTACTGCGTTTTGCTTTTGTAGGGCAATATAGAATGCAGTGGTTGAGGACTGAAACGTTGTATGTGTGTGTATTTGACTGAGGGACTGATGAACACCAGAAACAGCCCCCACCATGAACACCCCCCGCCCCCGGTCACCAGTCTGACCTTGAGTCTGTGCAGGAAGTCAGTCTCCATGACGACGTTGCCCTGCTCCAGGGCCTGGTGGAGATGCCTGTTCTCACTCAGCAGGGAGTTGAGCTTCAACATGTCCGCCATCAGCTCCTTCATGTGTCTCTCCAGCTCGGCCTGCTCACGCTGCTCCTGTTGTATCTCACCTGGACGGGAGGCAGCGGAGAGGTGGGGAGTCCATGGGCTAGCGTGTGTTTGTTAGGGTAGGGTCACAAAGACCCCAAAAATGGTGAAGTGTCTTGAATTTTGTTTCAGACAGGGCGTGTTTGAAATTGCTCAGTTCGTTCACAATGCCTGGAGGAGAAGGATACATGTACTATTTGTGTAGTGGGGCTAGATGGTAGCTGTACTGGCCATGATTATTCTATGCTCATAATTTGTAAAATGTTATTTTATTCTGTAGTGTCTTGTAAGCCCATGTGGGCTGGGTACCGGTAGGTGTATGACACTAGTGTAGCAGGGTGCTCCGGGCCCATTTCTCCATGGTCAGTGTGTGTGCGCGCCCGTGTGTGTTACCGTACTCTCGGTGCGGACTTTCCTCTGCTGTAGGATGGTGAATTGGGTCTGCAGTGTGAGCAGGGCGGCGCTCCGGGCCTGTTTCTCCTGGGTCAGTCTCACTAGTTCCCCCTGCTGCCGCAGCCAGAGCTGCTGCTGCTCCTTGATCTCTCCTCCCACCCCCTCCAGCTGCTTGGTCAGAGTACTGGCCTGGATCTCCAACGGGCCCAGGTCCTCGTGCTATTGACGTACGTAGGGATGCGATCAAGACAACATAGAAAGTCAGGAAAATGTGCATTTTTCCCAAAGCTGAAACGTTTCAAATCCATTCTAGCTCCAGTCTTATTGTAGAGGATGGTGCTAACATAGAAATAGAATACCATTCTAGATCTGTAGGTGCCACCTATTTTAGATTCAGTACCTATAGTCCTTTATTCTTAGGGAAATAAACCCAAAATGTTCAGTTGGTTACTGGTCAGTGCTTGGTTGTAAGTTAACTCTCACCCCAGTGCTGGCGATGAGCTGCTCAATCTTCTTGTTGTAAACGTTGATGGTGGCCTGCTTGCGCTCGATGACAGTGACGCGCTTGGTGATCCTGGCCTCGCTGGCGCCGAGCAGTTCGTTGCGGCGGCTCATCTCCGTCTCCAGCGAGGCGAGGGTGCGGGCCAGACCCTCCAGACGCAGGGTGACGTCACTGCTCTCCAGCGTCACCGCTGCCATTTCGTTCTCTAGCCGGGACAGCTGGGTCTCCTGGTAGGGTGAGGAGAGAGAGAGACGCACACACAGAGATTGGTTTGAACACAGAGATACATTGCACTAACAACGTTTCATATGTAGCATTGCGGTTGTTGTGGTTTTCAATTGACTAGCTCAAGTTATACCAATGTTCATATTAAATAACAACCAGATGAAACTCCTTCTGTACTGTAATTCTACAAAGTATCCCATTCCTAACACATCTCCACAATATGATTGACAATACACTGCTAAATAGTTGTTGTAATATTATGAATTACTTGAAAACTCCCGAAATAAACTTATGTGAGCCCCACATTTTTTAAAAATTAACTAGGCAAGTCAGGTAAGAACAAATTCTTATTTACAATGACGGCCTACCCCGGCAAAACCCTCCCCTAACATGGACGACGCTGGGCCAATTGTGCACCGACCTATGGGACTCCCGATCACGGCCGGTTGTGATACAGCCCGGGATCGAACCCGGGTCTGTAGTGACGCCTCTAGCACTGCGATGCAGTGCCTTAGACCGCTGCGCCACTCAGGATCCCCAAAAATACGGCGACCAACCCTCTCACCTTCTCCCTCTTGTGGGCGGCCATCTTGTCGGTGAGGCGTCGGGAGTACTTGGTGGCCTTGTCGTGGGTGAGATGCTCCTGCATCTTGGACATGATGCGGTCCTCCAGCTCGATGCGCCGCACCCACTCCTTCTCCGTCTGCTTCCTCAGGGAGGACACCTCCATCTGGCGCACCCCACACTCCTGGAGAGGGGGAGGGGGGAGAAGAGAGATAGGGAGATGGGAGGGAGGGGGACAGAGGTTAGAAGTGTTTCCTCGTACTATCATCCACTTACATGAGTCACGACAACAACAATACAACCCTCAGTCACTTCATATTGAGCGGATATTGCATTCAGAGGAGCCTGCATAGGGAAAGAACAAAAGACACACCAAGAACAAATCAACTGCGGACTTTTGAGAAAAAAATCGAAGAAACAAACCACAATAAACGCAAGTCTTTTGACTTCCTTGAGTTTTTATCCTTGATGATTCATTTCGATGTGTGCATTGTTGATTCCACTTGGTTAAAGCAACCTATACGCATTTCAAATGTGTCAAATAAAACCAATTCATCCACTCACTGTGTTGATGCGCTGCAGTGTCTGCTCGGTCTCCTGCAGGGTCCTCGCGTAGATGCTGTACTGGACCTGCAGCGCCTCCTGCTGGCTGTGGCTGTGGGAGATCAGCTTCCTGGAGGTGGCGCTGTCCAGCTGGGTCCGGTTCAGTAGTACTGTCAGCAGCTCATTGCGCTCCCCCTCACGCGTGATGGACTTCTTGAAGCCCTCGATCTCGGTGTCTAAAGAGCGGACCTGGTGGGTAGCCGTGCTGCATGGAGGCAGGGAGAGGGAGGGAGAGGCAGGGAGAGGGAGGGAGAGGGAGGGAGATTGACAGACGTGTACACGGTGGCATCACACAGGTGTACAGCATGTCCAGTCTCAAGGAGAACGTTTGACCAGAGCAGACCAGCAGGACTGATGTACAGCAAATACAAATTGTATTGTAAATAGACATTGGACAGTGGCCAATGTACATCATGCCAAAAGTAGTGCATCAGATAGGGAATAGGGTTGCCATTTTAAGTCTATCCAGTGTGTATTCTCTTCCACCGTGGTGTAGGCCTCGTCTCGTCATACCCGCCAGGCTGCTGTTCTACACTGTGTGTTGAGGTGTGTGTGTGTGTGTCACAGGCGGCTGGTGGTATCTTAATTGGGGAGGACGGGCTCATAGTAATGGCTGAAACGGTATAAATGGAATGGTAACCAACACATCAACAGACGGTTCCCATGTGTTTGATAACATTCCATTCACTCCATTCCAGCCATTACTATGAGCCGCCCTCCCCTCAGCAGCCTCCTGTGATGTGTGTAGACTCTACACAGTGCTAGGCGTTTACGTGTCCTCACCGTAGAGCCTCCAGCATGGCGGTGTAGGCGTCGTCTCGTCTCCTCATGCCCACCAGGCTGCTGTTCCACTGCTGCAGCAGCTGCCTCCTCTCCATCCCCAAAGAGTCCATCTCCATCTGGGCCTGTATCGAGAGACACACAGGCAAAAGGCACACCGTTCACCACCATTCCCCATTCCTTCTGTGTGTACAGCTTTTGTCTCAGCCTAAGCAGTAACACATTTATTATTTTTTTATTTATTTAAATACTTGAATCAGGTGTTATACTGATTGGCTGGATCAAAAGCCAGTACCCAACCTGGAGTGGACAGTAGTGTACCTCAGAGAGGGCCTCCTTGGCTGCCTGGGTCTCCTCAGACTGGGCGATGGTCTGGACTTCATACAGAGCTATCTGCTCCGTCAGCCGCTCCATGTGTTTGGTCAACCGCTCCACATACAAGTCCTGAGAGAGAGAGAGAGGGGGGGGGGTAGAGAGTGAGAAGGGGGTAGAGAGAGGGGGGGGGGGGGGGGGTAGAGAGAGAGGGGAGGGGGGTAGAGAGAGAGGGGGGGTAGAGGGGGAGGGAGGTAGAGAAAGAGAGAGAGGGGGGGTAGAGAGAGAGAGAGGGTCATATAGGGAATCACCTATAATACCCTGCCTGAGAAGATTTAGCCACAGTAATAAGAATTATTTTAAATTCTATTTCTAGACCCTTAGCAACTGGTCCAGGACCAGTTTTGAGGTTTTGCTCAGCTCGGTTAACATTAGAACTAACATGCCAATCAGCTGATCTTGAATCAGTTGTAAAAGAAGGAAGGCGTGTGTCCTGACCTGTTTGTGTTTCTGCTCCTCTGCCTGGGTCTTCTCGGAGTAGGCCTTGCGCGAGGCGTTCTTCATGGCCGTGATGTCAGAGCGCAGGTCGGCGTTGACCTCCTGCATGTAGAACAGACGCAGTGCCAGGTTCTCTACCTCACTCTGCAGCTGGGACACTGAGGAAGGAGGTGATAGACGTAGTTAGGGACAGGAGTTTTTCCTGACTATGTCACCTGACCAGGAAAACCTTTATATCGTTATGGACTATTATAACTAGGCTAGGGTCCTGATTTTTTCCCTTGATTAGGTCAAGAAAAACTCCTGGCCCGAGCCATAGTACAGATATAGGATCTTAATTTGACCTATATTGTCACAGCAAAATAAGCGCATAATGTTGCTTGATCGGTGGTTAAGCTATTAGCTGGCCAAAAGTAGGTTACCTGAAAAGTGCAATTGTGTTGGTGTTAGTGTGGGTTTTCAGTGAATTGATGTAAATCCCAAAGCTTATCTGCATTTCCTGTGGCGCAGACAACAAAAGAGTGATCAAATGAAGATCCTACATCTGTAACAAAGTGACAACACCCTACGTTCACAGAAACTTGTGCTTTATGACAGTTGATGAGTCAATGTGTCTATGTTTCCTGAACAGTTGTTAAGTATTAATACAATCCTTGTATAGTGTCTGTCCCCATCAAGTCAGTGAGTGGTCTCAGCACAGAATAAAAAAATAGATACTAACTGTGTATCTTCATGGGTCTCACCGTGTGACCTCTGCTTGCCGGCCTGGCTGGCTGTGGTGCGGTACTGGCTTCGGACCCCCTCCAGCTGATCCTGGGCCTGTCTGCGCTGGGCGGCCGCCTGCGCGTTGGTCTCGTGACGGCCCTCCAGACAGGCCTGGAGTCTGGCCAGCTCCTGCTGTATGCCGTACAGCTCCACGCCCAGCTCCTCTCGGTGGTCGCTCTCAGACCTCTCTATGGCCATCTAGGGAGATGGGTGGAGGAGGGGAGGGAAAGAGATCATAGGTTGGGGTCAGAATTGCATAGGGCAAATGCATTAGAAATGCACTGCAAGGCCAGTGGATGTTTTTTTTAATGTTATAATAATAGTGATTAATCCTTGTGAATCAATTGTTGTCGCTTATAGATCATTTCTAGTTGCCGATTAGCTTATTCTGTTTTTTGAAACGAAAGCACAGGGTCACGTTTCGAGATTGAGACAAAACAAGTCAAGGGCGCCCTCTCCTGGGAAAAAGGAGTGACTTCAAAAAGGGGACCTATGAATGGTATGAATCGTACTGCATGTATACTGTAAAGTGGATGTCCATGTTGATTTGATTGTGTATCATTGTAAAGGATGAAGAGACTTTGCTTCAGAAGAAGAGAGCTACTGTACCTTCTCGCGCAAATCCATGTTGAGTCTCTCCAGTTGCTTATGGAGGTGGTTCTTCAGTGCAGTCTGGAACCTTCTCATCAGCGGCTGCAGGCAGATAGGAGAAACCACAGTAAGACGTTCATCTGATAACCATAACGGGGTTTAAACCTTAAGTTATTTAAAACCATGTTAGCAGTGATGTTAAGCGGGAAAACTGCTTTACGTGTTCAGGGTCCAGCACGATTAGCTCATCTTCCTCATCGCTCTCTTCCGCCGCCCTGCGTAACCCGTCCCCATCGCTGTCAGAGAGGCGGACTGAGAGGTGCAATGAGGGGTGAGGAGGCAAGGGCATCGTTCCGTTATCTGGCACCCCAAAAAAACAATGTTTCATGATCACTCCTCAACAGATACCGTGCTTGACAAGTCACAGTGCCCGAGTCAATTACAAAGGGGATAGAAATCAGTTAAAAATGTCCACCATTGTTCTATCCCTCCCTCTTATTGAAACCCAGCTGACCTGAGTTGCTGGCGGGGTTGGCTGCGCCTGTACCACTGTTTCCTGACTGTGACACTGGGTAACCAGCCCCCGCCTCAGCCTGCTCTCTGTCTGACTGCTCTGCTGATCCACCCTGCATGGAGGACAGACAGGAGGACACTCAGGAAGTCACTTTTTGACCCATAAAGTTACAATACAAATAATAAAGTGTTATATTTAATTATGTGCATTGGACCATTGCCTAAATCATGTCTACATTGTCTTTTGGGAATAATTTCATGATTTTGAATGATTACAAATAAAACACAGATGATACAATATCATGAGAGTCACAAATCCTAACTTGAGAAACGTGTGAAAAAACGTATCCTGTACTGTAGAGTAGTATCTTTCACAAACCTCCTGCACAGGTAGCACAGTAACCCCAGAGTCCTCTGCTGCCTCGTCAGCACCACCTGGCTGTTCATCGTACCTCCCCTCCTCCTGTGGCGGGGTTCCCCTCCTCTCCTCTTCTCCTCCTCCCTCACTTCCTCCACCCTCCATTGGACTCGGTGGGAACCAAGATGGTTGACTCTGTCAGCACTACAAGAAGGTTGCCTTTGTGACAACAACATTGGATTTCATTGCAGTCATGTAGGCAGGTAGCCTAGCGGTTAAGAGCTTTGGTGACAGTAACCGAAAGGTTGCTGGTTTGAATCCCCCAGCCGACTAGGTGAAAAATCAGTTGATGTGCCCTTGAGCAAGGCACTTAACCCTAATTGTTCCTGTAAGTTGCTCTGGATAAGAGTGTACCCTAAATAATGTCACCTGCTCTTTTAACGCCCTTTCATTGAAAGCCTTACCTGCTTCTTGAGTTATTAAGGAGTTGTCTCTTCAGAGCTGAAAGAAAGGTCAGAGAATGAAAATAATGTATTGAAACAATACTGAAAATGTAAAAGTTGGCTGATAAAGCCTCCTGTCATCACCTGTGAAGACATGACAGAGTAGACACACATATTTAAATATTCACTAACGTTATGAAGTTTAAGACAATCATTCATTAGGCCCTCATACTGTACCTTTGCTTAAAAATGAAATAAGACAGATACCTATGATGGCTATGCCTACTACGCGCATTATTTCTCATGGAATGCTGCTATCCACTTGTCTTGAAGTTAGCGTGCCTATCCGTTAATATGCTATTAACGCTAACGTTAGCTAGATTGCCTAACAGCTTTAAAATACCAGAATGTTTTAAATGTTCTCGAATGCATAAGTTACTAAACCTTACGGCTGCTATATCACCTCTTCAGCAACAACAAATAATCCTGTAGCTCGAAATACGAAATTGAATTTGCAAACTAAAAACAGCTACTCACCTCTGTTTGTCAGCCGGCCAGGCGTTGCTAGGAAACGATTAACTTCCGTGAAGGGATAAGGAGTAGAGCCTAGTCATTGGATAGTGCCGCCCCTATTGAATATTGAAATTTGTGGACTATTCAAGCTTTGCAGTACATGGATTATAAGAAATGGAATTGGAACATTTTAAATATAGATGCATGGCATGTGACTGTGCAATTAAAATAACTTCAGTATATGATAAAAAAATTGTTTCATTAAAAAAATCTTTATTTCAATCAAGAGCAAATAATTACAAAGCACGTTGATATTTTTTTAATCATTTGTACCACAATACCATTGCAATTCAGTCGTACAAAATCGACAACAGAAAAGAACAAGGCCTGCTAAATCGACATTTGTAAAAATAAAAAGGCATTATTTAAAAAAACTTCCTTTAGTGAAACTTGGTCTCTCCCAACTAAGAGACCAAGTTTCAGCCAAGCAGTAGACATGGATGAGGCTCAACAAATTTGTCCTTAATCTAAATAATCCATCTATTTGCAGACTCATCAACTCTTATTATATAAATCTGATGTGCTATTCATATCATCATTCTGTCATTGTATTTCAGAAAAGCAGACAAAGCGTTACAAAACATTCTAATTCCAACCTGGTACTAGACCTACATTCAGGTCCATAATTATTGGCACCCTTGATAAAGATGAGCAAAAAGACTGTATAAAATAAATACAAATGCTGAGCTATATTGTACACTCCAAAAGAACTGGGGAATTCTATTATTTTATACTAATAAAATTGCTCAGAGAACGAGATTTTGCTTAACAATAAAACATTCTTTAAAAAGAGGTGTCAAAATTATTGGCACCCCTGTTTTCAAGTCTCAGCACCCTCCCCTTAACAAGGATCTGGAAAGATTCTGTATGGATGAACGGTCCAATATCCCTCCCACTGTGTTCTCTAATCTTTTTCTTTAAAGGCTCAGTGTCCTTATCCCACAAAGGTACGATGCTGGAGTACTGAAAACAGGGGTGCCAATAACTTTGACGCCTATCTTTGAGTATTGTTTTATTACTTTTTAAACTAAATCTCTTTCTCTGAGCAATTGTGTTAACATACAATAATCACATTTTCAACATAAAATTGCATGCAATATAGCGCAGTATTTGTATAATTTATTTTAGTATTTTTGGCTCATCTTTATCAAGGGTTCCAATAATAATATTACCAACTGAACGATCGTAAAAATGAAAATTGAACAAGAAACCAATTAGAAGTAGAAGGAAAGTTAAGGATATTCCTTCATCAAGGACATTCTACAACAGTGTTTTAGCATCCTGACAAATAAATGGAACGAAACACAAATAGGAATTCATGTAAACAAATCCAATGCTAAAACTGTGCATTTAAAACTTAACTTCAAAATGAAGAAAACATAACCGTAGAGTATAGAAGGTGATTCAGACTTCAATAGTGATGATTTGAGACAGTTAACCATTTATTTTAATATTAATGATGGTTTTGGCAAAGGGCACACTGCATCATTTAGTTTGACTCTACCAAGTGTCATTTAGCACATCTGGCACGGGGGCTCATTTCCAAGCATTGGCAACTGTTGATGATGGCCATTTGAAAAAACATTAAAAAAAAAATTAAAAAAATTAAATAAAAAATACATAACACTTCCTACATCATTTGAAAAAAAATACATGAAAACCTAAGTTGTGCCGAGTACGACAGGAATGGTCTTAACATGTGCCATGGGTATTGTACATGCTAGAGAGAGCATAACACAATAGCACTGCAAATATGCAATACATGTCTGTAGATACTATTTCATTAATAGTGTTTACAAGGAAAACATAAATCAAAACTTCTGTTTTAGTTGTGCAATACTTGGCATACCCCAATCAGCATAATCCATGTGATTGGTTAGGAATAGTTTCCATACAACAAACAATAAAACAGTCCAATGTCAATGTAGCCATACATACATTCAACAAAAGTGTTAGGCCTATTATGTACATCTTTTCAGAAATACACATCTTTACAAGATTATATATATATATATACTATTTTCTCATTGCTCACCTCATGTCCACGTCCTTAGTTAGCAAGGAACTTGCATAGGCATTAGTGAATTAAAGACACGTGTTGCCTAGGTAATGACGGCTAACCCTATAGCATTGGCTTCCAGAGAAAATTGAGGGGAGGGGCTTCATATAGCTGCTTCCATACAGATACGGACACAGTGATCATTTGCATATAAAAAGGTGTGGTGTACAGTTAAGAGGGGAACTTTCCCCCTTACCACTGCTATAGGACCAGACATGTTCTCATCCCCGAAATGGTTAGGATTTGGGGTAATCTGATTCTAGGCCTGTGGTAATGGGGAACTTCTATCCCGAGCAGTAAGAGATGTGGGGTCACAACACAATATATGTGTATATACTGTTAGTGTTCACCTGGACAAAGCATAGGGTGCATTTGATGCCAATGTGACATTGTCAAAAGTATGCACTCCTGCTTCTAGTGTCAGGCTTCACACACACATGCACTCTCTTGCAGACACACCTGTACAATAACAAAAGTATAATCTAGCGGTGGCATGTCTCATTCAACCATTTCTTTTCACTTCATTCTCTCTTGATTTGGGTCCCCAAACAAAAGTTGTTGTCTATCTAGGACGTAAGGTGAACGGTGAATGCGATATAACCATGTGTTCATAGGACACTGTGTAACCTTATAACGCACAAAAACTCTCCACACCGCTCCACCTATACCCCTAGCGTCTAACCTGCCCCTGTCAAAGGTTGTATCACTGTTACATTTGTGCCATTCTGAGAAAAATCTACTTTTCTAAGTCTGTTCATCCTACACAAATTAAAGAACAGAGCAGAAAGTTAGTTTTTATTTTTAGTGTTTCTCCTTCCTGGTTGGTTGACTGACCTCTGTCTCGTTCGGTCAGTGAGCTTGTTAAAGGTCAAAGTTCATCTGATGACTGAGGTCATCCTGTTCTGCCAGTGACAAAAAAGACCCTTGGGTATGGAGCTATTGGAATGTCAATGTGGTAACAGAAGTCTTTTTGTATGTCCTTATGCACCAATAGGCCTTATACTACTACAAGACCCCCTGGCTCCCATTCTAATTCACACGTTTCAGGCAAATACTGTAAACAATCCTTCATATGCCGCTAGTGGCGCCCCCCTCTGTTTCGGAGGGCTCCGTTTCCCTCTGGGTTGTATCGGCTGTGGAGGTGGAGGGCGTTCCAAAAGAGCGGGGGTCCATGGCAGAGTGCATGATGGTCAGCCACAGGTCGTCCATGTTTGGCATGACAAAGATTTTCTACGTCGAAGAGAAGATGGGAGAGATTCAGAGATGCTACATTTGATGTAGTATGCTGACATACAGTTTGGACAAAGTACGGTATTACGCACACACAGGCATGCAGACACACACACACATACCTGAAACTCCTGGTCCAGTTTCTTCTCGATCCAGTCGGTGACGTGTGCCAGTGTGACCTCTCTCTCCCCCAGTTTGGGCCGAGCCTTCAGCTCCAGGTGGGGTGGACTCCTGAAACCATACCTGCGATTCAAAACAGAGTCAACAAACACACTAGAGAAACACCAGAGTGTAGATATCAACTATAACAGATCATGCAGCACTGAGCCATTTGTTATTGTACTATGTGGGCAAGTTAATGGTAAAGGTTACTCAGAATAATAAGGCACACAAAATGTCAGTTTTCAAGGGATGTGATCAGTCACCAGCAGAGGGCACAAGTGCATTGCGGAACATAATTAACTAATGCACAAGTATGCCAACACGTGTTTGATTGACACCCCAATAATATAATATTAAAGTGTATTCATTATGTATTGTGGTGGAAATTAATGTGTTGGGGTGTAGCATATCCTGTTGCTGGGCAGAGGTATGATGTATAACTATATGAAGCTGTTTAGAACATACCATATCCTGTCAGTGGGCGGGGGTGGGATGTTGACGGCCAGCGTGCCCCTGAGCTCCTGTACCTCCACGGTGAGCAGCAGGGGCGTGTTGGACACCTCCTCCATCTTCTTCTTGATGAACTCCGTCTCGGTGGCCTTCTGGAAGTACTTGGACTTGGCGATCTTGTCCACGAAGCGCATGATCTTACTGGGCTGGCGGCCCCCCGTGTATCTAAAGGAGAGGAGAGATTTAGGGGTTGTACTTTGTCGCGCAAATCTACCTTGATTTATGTAAAAGTCTGAATTACGTGAAAGTCTACATTAAGATCAAGTCTGGATTACATGAAAGTAGTACGGAAAGGTACTTTAAAAGGTAAACAAGGTAAATAATCAGGGTAAAAGTAAATACTCACCCCTCTGCTCCAGGGACGTCATTGGTGACCTCTGAAGTATCCTCTTCGTCTGAGGACCCAGCACTGGATGACTCCTCATCACTGTCAGCTAGGCAGTACGTCCGTGGTCTGTACCTGGCGCACACACACACATGATTCAGTATGGATTCATCCCCATTGTTTTCAGAGGGAAAGCTGACTACAAAGCCTGTTCATACAGTGGTTCCTCCTTTAAAAGATGCGAGCTTACACCGCGGGACTTAGAGGTACCCAGCGTCACAGCTTCATTGCTCCAGACCACCACAAGGGGGAGTTAGAGTCCTCATTATGCATTTAGGTCCCAAGGTTTTTATATGACCAGTCATATCGAGTGGTTCCAATGACGAATTTGACGCGAGCCACTAGTCTGTGGTGACTGACAAAACATTACGGGGGAAGCAGATGTAAATCGTTATAATGTCATACATAACGAGTCAAGCAAAAAATGAACAATTGAGAGGAATATGTTAGTTAATGTAGAGACAATTGATTGTGCATATTTTTTTGTCATAAAGTTAATTTTACAAAAATCGCTATTTATCAGGTTTTTTCCCCAGTCATATCCAATACCAGCTGTATCAAACTCCATTCTTTGAATGATGCTGTGTCTGCATGTATGTATTACAATTATACACTTAAACAGTGTTTACTACTCCTGCTCCTGGGACATCAATGATACACATTGTAACTATGCAATAGACTAGAAACATGATTTAAGTAAAGGCTGATTTGTAATTCATATATACAGATTTTAAAAAACAGTACATCCTGCCAGCACGCCCACAAGCGTGCTGAATGAAGCGTGGAGGCGAGCAAGGAACGAGATGGGAGTAACAATCCAGGCTATTTGCTCTGAGACTGGCATAATAATGTAATGAAACAAGCAGGGAGCAGGTTTCGAACCCTCAACATTCTAGTCCGAAGGCTGTTCCCAAATGTATTAATTGGGGTTGGGGCTGATTGTGGCTAAAAAACCTTTATCAATTGGAATCTTTAACATGTGGAAAGGGGAAAAAGCATTGTTATTAGTTTTTCACAAATGTAGCAAGATGGGCGAATAGCTGAACAATAGACTATTCACCCTTTATTAAAGAATTGTCTAATAGCCGAGCTAGGTGTGAACCCCCCCTCTCCCCAGCTTGAGCTGTGTGAACCCCCCCCAACAAATAATTTGTATCCATCTTTCCACACACGGTTAATGTTCTGCGGAGAGAAGTATATATATATATACATACACACAGAGTTGAAGTCAGATGTTTTACATACACTTAGGTTGGAGTTATTCAAACTCGTTTTTCAGTGCATGACAAGTAATTTTCCCAACAATTGTTTACAAACAGGTTATTTCACTGTATCACAATTCCAGTGGGTCAGAAGTTTACATACACTAAGTTGACTGTGCCTTTAAACAGCTTGGAAAGTGCACAAGTCCCTTCTACAGCAAAGCACCCCCACAACATGATGCTGCCACCCCTGTGCTTCACGGTTGGGATGGTGATTTTCGGCTTGCAAGCCTCCCCCCTTTTCCCCAAAATATAACGATGGTCATTATGGCCAAACAGTTCTATTTTTATTTCATCAGACCAGAGGACATTTCTCCAAAAAGTACAATCTTTTTCCCCCATGTGCAGTTGCAAACCGTATGGCTTTTTTTATGGCGGTTTTGGAGCAGTGGCTTCTTCCTTGCTGAGCGGCCTTTCGGGTTATGTCAAAATGGGACTCGTTTTACTGTGGATATAGATACTTTTGTACCTGTTTCCTCCATCATCTTCACAAGATCCTTTGCTGTTGTTCTGGGATCGATTTGCACTTTTCACACCAAAGTGCATTCATCTCTAGGAGACAGAACGCGTCTCCTTCCTGAGCGGTATGACAGCTGCGTGGTCCCATGGTGTTTATACTTGCGTACTATTGTTTGTACAGATGAACGTGGTACCTTCAGGTGTTTGGAAATGGCTCCCAAAGAACTAGACTTGTGGAGGTCTACAATTTTCTCTGAGATCTTGGCTGATTTCTTTTGATTTTCCCATGATGTCAAGCAAAGATGCACTGATTTTGAAGGTAAGTCTTGAAATACATCCACAGGTACACCTCAATTGACTCAAATGATGTCAATTAGCCTATCAGAAGCTTCTAAAGCCATGGCATCATTTTCTGGAATTTTCCAAGCTGTTTAAAGGCACAGTCAACTTAGTGTATGTAAACTTCTGACCGACTGGAATTGTGATACAGTGAATTGTAAGTGAAATAATCTGGCTGTAAACAATTGTTGGAAAAATGACTTGTGTCATGCACAAAGTAGATGTCCAAACCAACTTGCCAAAACTATAGTTTGTTAACAATACATTTGTGGAGTGGCTGAAAAATGAGTTAATGACTCCAACCTAAGTAAACTTCCGACTTCAACTGTATATTACATAGGATATGCAAATTCACGAGCATCACGCTCTCTACCTACTCCGTGTAAAGAAATTCGACTGCAACCAGAGATCTGTATATAATGACGAGATTCTCATGTCTCCGCCATAACAATGGGAGTCGTCATCCCCAAACAAGGAAAGACAGGCGACAAGCATAGGTCCAAAATAATCCCATAGAAACGCATTGGGATTATTTTGGAAAGATTTTGGTGAGAGTGAAACCTCTCGCTTTGCATGTTCCTCTCTGCTGCGTTTCCCTGTCATCGCTCGCTTCGTGACTGACAGGAGCCTATCCTATCAACAGCTCTTTAGAAGATGCATATCGTTCATTCGAGTGCGACAGGGCTCGACGGACTAGCGAATTTAAACTTTTAAATGAAAAGTAACGTAGTTAATATGAAGTGGAAAATGTAGCAAGCTGAAAATGAGTCTAATGGGCTGATTAGCCGACAGCTTCAGCCGGCGCTAATGGAAAACACTGAGTATGGACTGATGCGTCCTCTTGAGATCCCCTTTGTTTTAGAATTCACATGAGGACACAGAGATTCTGAACACTGACAAAATGAACCCATTCACAATGCCAGTTAGATAGGATGGAAGCTATATGTAATGAAATTACCACAAAAACAGATTGAAATGGAACGAAAATGGAAATGAGAAGGCCCCAGAGAAACTCTGCACTCACCAGGTGAAGAAAATATCCATATAAGGGTGCGTCCAGGAACAGAAGGAAGGAAGGACAGAGAAAAGGGTAGAGTGTACAGAGGACGAGTTAAAAGAGAACTGTAGCTAACCCCTGACCCCGGGGAAAGCTAATTCTGTCATTATCATGTGTTCAGAGGAGGAAAACATTGTAAACCTTTAACAGTTGTTTCAAGAAAACCAAAACGTCAGTGCAAATTTGTCGACAAAGCAGCTTTGAATAAGGTTAATATCCGACTGGATAGTGAAGAGAATGTCTCATACTTCCCATACACCGAGTAGGCTACACAAACGTTTACTGTGGGAAAACAAGGTTATTCCACCCTTTGCAACCACCCTTGAGAGCAATTACGTTCATTAAATGTTTCATAGTTAAAATACTGTTAACCCTACACCGTAAACCTATCATGAACGTTTATAATCATTATTAGAGTAGGTCACACACCAGTCAGTGTTGTGTTAGTGAGGACCGTTCCTTCCCCTTACCCATCCTTGCTGATGTCTCTGATGCGCATACAGTCGCCGTCCTTCCCCAGTCTGATCAGGTTCATCTTGGTCTCCAGGGTCATCAGGAAGGAGCCACTGTACGAAATCTCCAAGTCAAACCACAGACCTGGGGGAGAGAGACAGACAGACGTAGGCCAGTGTGAGTATCTGTGTGGGGCGGGGGACGACAAGTTTGTGTGTCCGTGTGTGTAGTCGCAATGACACATCTCAGTGTGCGTTTAGAAGAATCACAATGGAGTGGAAGAACGCACATCAGATGATCATTTTGACAAACCAAACTACTTCAACCAGCTTTGATCAGTAACCTACCACCATTGACTGTAGTTTGAAAAATATCAGCGCTTAAAAGCAGCGCTTCAGGTAAAGTAATTGGAAACGACACTAAGTGATGAACTTTCCAGATCTGCAGAGCCTAAAAGTTGAGTAGACATGGCTAAAGGTTCTCAGTCTGTGGCGAATGCTCCAGGACACTAGCCTTCAGTCTGCCATTCACTTCTGCCTCCCTCCCTCGCAGTCTCTCGCTCCCCTGCCTCGTCCTCTCCCACTAGCATCTCGGACCCCCACGTTCATCCCTCTCTCAAATCTCCCTCCATCTTTCTCTCATTGCCTGACAGTGGAAGAGAACCGAAGGGAGGGATACAAAAAGAGAGAAAGAGAGAAAGAGGGAGAGATCACAGGACCCTTTGAACAGAGGGGAAACAGTTGGACACCGTGCGATACCCCTCATAGGGCTCGTTTGATGTCAGCGGGGTGCTGCTCGCTGTATAAACATGGTTCTCTTCTGAAAGCCCCAGCCCTGCTAATCTGGGTTAGAGAAATCTCCTATCAAGGCCCCGGCCCAAAGCCCCTCTCGCATGGGGCAGGCCTGGGTTCTCCGACAGGGGGCCCATCACACACAATATTACACAGCAGCACAGTACGTGAACACACACTAGCACATACACGCTAACACACACACATCATGGAACTGTACTTTGGGAGAGTGCTACTTTACACCACTAGGGGGCACTCATGGGTTGATAGATGATGCAGGCTTGTGTGTGTGTGTGAGAGAGAGCAAGACAGAGAGCGAGAGAGAACACACACTTTCTCTTGGCAACACAGTAAGACTTCCCACTAACACACCACTTGTACCTCTCCTACAGCAGGAATGATGGGAATTCTATCTGTCTTAATCAGACAGTCAATCAATAGACGAAACACAGACACATACAGTTAATTCGGAAAGTATTCAGACTCCTTCACTTTTCCCACATTTTGTTACGTTACAGCCGTACTCTAAAATTGATTAAATTACATTTCTTTCCTCAATCTACATTCAATAACTTATAAAGACAAAGTGAAAATAGAAATACCTTACTTACATAAGAATTCAGACCCTTTGCTATGAGACTGGAAATTGAGCACAGGTGCATCCTGTTTCCATTGATTATCCTTGAGATGTGAGGGATAGGTGAAACTTTGCACTAGTCAGGATCGAGGGAAAGATGAACAGAGCAAAGTACAGAGAGATCCTTGATGGAAAAACCTGCCCCAGAGCGCTCAGGACCTTCAGGACATGTCTCTCATGTCTGAGCCGTTGAATTGCGACTCACCTTTATCTCTATACTGATATTTAGCTTGTTTTATTACCTTGCAGAGTGAATAACTACACTGTTTATATTCTGCCATATTACCAGTCACCTTGCAATGGTTAAATGCGGTGGTTCGCACTTCCAGTTTCGCGGGAATGCTACCATCTATTCACGGTTTCTGGTTAGGGTAGGACCTCAGACTAGGTCAAAGGTTCACCTTCTAACAGACGGAAGCCACAGTAAAAAAAGGAACACGACAGCCCGCTTGGAGTTTGCCAAAAGGCACCTAATTGACTCTCAGATCATGAGAAACGAGATTCTCTGGTCTGATGAAACCAAGATTAAACTCTTTGGCCTGAATTTAAAGCCTCAAGGCTGGAGGAAACCAGACACCGTTCATCAAATGGCCAATACCATCCCCACGGTGAAGCATGGTGGTGGCAGCGTCATGCTGTGGGGATGTTTTTCCCATCGGCAGGGACTGGGAGACTAGTCAGGATCGAGGGAAAGATGAACAGAGCAAAGTACAGAGAGATCCTTGGTGAAAATCTGCTCAGGATCTCAGACTGGGGCGAAGGTTCACCTAACAGGACAACGACCCTAAGCACACAGCCAAGACATCGCAGGAGTGGCTTCGGGACAAGTCTCGGAATGTCCTTGAGTGGCACAGCTAGAGCCCGGACTTGAACCAGATCGAACATCTCTGGAGAGACCTGAAAATAGCTGTGCAGCGATGCTCCCCATCCAACCTGACAAAGCTTGAGAGGATCTGCATAGAAGAACGGGAGAAATACCCAAGAACACTTGAGGCTGTAATCGCTGCAAAAGGTGATTCAACAAAGGGTCTGAATACTTATGTAAAAGTGATATTTTTTGTTTTCATTTATTTATAAAAACAAAAAAATGAAATATTACATTTACACTGGCAGCTTGGCAACTGGCAGCTTCATTAAATAGTACACGCAAAACACCAGTCTCAACGTCAACAGTGAAGAGTTGACTCTGGGATGCTGGCCTGAGTGATGCCAAACTTTTGAACGGTAGTGTATACACACACACTTCAAAAAAACGTTTTTTTTTTATTTTTCATTATGGGGTAGTGTGTGTAGTAGATTGATGAGGGGGGGAAAAAACAATTTAATCCATTTTAAAATAAGGCTGTAACATACATTAATGTGGGGGGAAAAGTTAAGGGGTCTGAATACTTTCCGAATGCACTGTACATAGTATACACACACTGGACAATTGGAGACTCATATCCCCCTCCAAACAGCGAAGCTCTGTACGAGGCTGTAATTGAATAACATACATTCTCTACATCACATGGTCTTCTTTATCATGGCATGTCACAGAACACTGTGTACAGAAAGACCACTGAAGGTGCTTTGAAATGACAGATGTTAGGCCTACTTGCACTTAAAAGAAACTTGATAGCTAGACAGACAAGGTTTCGGTACAAATGTAATTAGCATTGAGTATTATATTCATTTTCAATTCGTATTGTAGGCCAATTTTTTTGTGGGCTTTCATCCAAAAGTAATTTATCTAGGACTATGCTTGAGTGAGAGGAAAATCATAAAGAGAGTAGCATTCGAGTTGAAAGCTCATAAACCAGCAAGCCATCAATGTGCCGGGCTGACCTTTAGCCTCACTGTTTGTGTTGCTTTCACAGAAACATAGCAGGTTGAGAAAACGAGGAACTATGCATGACAACCAACTAGTGACACCATTCGCCTACGGGGTGAACACTCCCAGAGGGAAGGGTTGGAGAAGCTGTGCTTCTTTCTCAACACCGTCTTCTCCAAGCCTGAACGCTAGCTGTGCTAAGTGACCACAAGGCAGCCCTGTGACACCAGAGGCACGCAAACAAACACACCCCTTCCCTGTCCAATCAGACCTACTCCGTCCACATCCCCATGGTGTGAAAGAGAGAGCCCGGAGACTTGTGGCCCTTGCCTAACCCTGTGTGGCCCTGGCGATAATAAGGCTGTGTCCGACAGCGTTAGGGAAGGCAGGGCTGATGGCGTGGGGAGAGGAGCCCCAAATCGCTAGCTGCGAGAGCAGTATAGAAAGGCCAACTCTGGCTTAATTGGGGTGAGCTGGCCTGGTGACGAGTCAGACGAGCGGAGCACTCCCATGCATACAGGCTCAGAGGAAGGAAGGATGCCAATGTGAAAGCACGCAGGAAAGTACACACTCTGGCACAAAACACACACACACACACACACACACACACACACACACACACACACACAGAGAGAGAGAGACAGACACACAGAGAGAGAGACAGAGAGAGTTGGTCCACCCTCTATTCCACTGCCAGTGAGTTTTATTGATCGTGGTTGCCCAGCAGTTCCAGTAAGGGCAGAAGGCAGAGACCTTGAGCTGACTGGAGGACTGGCTGGCTGCACACTACAAACTGGGCCTCTCTAACTCCCTGGATTATATAAATGTTTATTTAGAACGTAAACTAAAGGATCTTTTCCTTAACAAACATTATAGTTGCATACACTTGTTCCAATGCAAATTATTCAAACGTTGGTGAATTCTAGCAATTATTTGTCTGTTAACCTGCACATTGCCAGTTCAGCTGTGTGTTAGCCTCAGTCTAGAACAGTGGTAGTCAGTGGTCAGGCTGGGGGGGGATTGGCACTGCAGTGGGGTTGCCAAAATAAAAATAATATTGAAACATGTTTGAGAGACAAATGTAATGAATTTAAGGTTATTTGTTGATATAAAATGATGTTGTCCAGCTATATTCGACAGCAAATTCTACTGTTAGTGAGAGTTAAATATTGACCTACTTACTTGGGGGCCTATTTTGAAACGGTTAACCATGTTGCAGCATATGATCATTACTAAGTAACATTTGGTTGCAAGATAGTGGGACTCTGTAACCTAGTTGGATCGAACCACCATATTATTGACGACGTCTTACATTGCAAAACATTACATTGCATAACGTCAGGCAATAAAAAAAGATTTTCCCAGAAAGCTGATTACTCCTTAAACCCATAACTCACAAAAAAACGAAATTAACAATCCACAAAAAAAAAATGGCTCGTGTTCATTCTTATTGGACAAGTACAAGTAGCCGCTCCCCATTTCACTCAATGCTTTACTGTTTGGTGACTAATGAACATAACCCAGTCCCCCTGAGTGTAGTGGAAGTGCATTCCTCCAACTCTGATCCAACAGAATCTGTTCCCCTCTCAGCTTGTGGTGGAATCCATTTCCTCTGTCATTAAGTCACATCGGAGCGCGGGGCGATAGAAATGACAAAACAATGGTGGCAGTGACTCACAGAGGAACAGCAGGGAGACACCGAGAGATCTAGACAGAGAGTGTTTGGCAAAAAGAGGAAGAAACAGAATGAGAGGAACAGAGAGAGGGAACAGAGAAACTGGGAGAATTAAAGATGGGTACTGTAGAAAGACAGATGTGTAGAAAGAGAGAGAGAGAGAAGCGACAATCCGAATGCCAGACACAGAAACGCACATTATTTCACTAGTGTTCATCTCTTCCTGTCTTTAACTCAAGCCCATGGGAGAAGCAGAATCAAGACTGGGCCCTAGCCATTTAGAGGCCATAGGAGGGCCATGCCCCAATGGAGTGGGGGCATTCAGTGGGCCAGTCATCTTTAGCCATTACTAGGATGTAAAGCATCTAATCTACATATCATATGACGCCATCTCGCCTAATATTTACACACTAATAAGATGCAGGAAAATCTATACTGTGGGGCGTAAGGGTGTATGTACCCAGGAATGACATGTGATGTGTATGCACCCAATAATGATTACCTACTGTGCAAATACGGAAGGTAAGGTGCTGGATGGTTAGATGTTACGAGAGATACACTGCTACTGCTAGACAGCAACCAACCGACTGTCACTCCAACCGACTGTCACATACCAAAGTGAAGGCATTTACTACTAGTAATATTAAGTATTGTCCAAACCTACGCTCGACTGTGCTATACAAACTGCAGCGTGTCTATACTGAGAAGCTGGTTGTGCAACTAACAGCCAAGTCTATGACCCCTCTATTGTACCTCGGCCTTTATTTACTCAGGTCTAACAGATAACCATGTGACCCACTCAACAGCTCAGGACTTGATTACATTCTACTTAGCAAGGCATTTGCCCACAACACACATTCCATCACACTAGCAAAACACGCTGAACAAGAGCTTCACTAACATAGTATGTCATTCATCGATAATGTTGTCAATGAGTGATACTGAGTGAGTAAACGCCTATCAGGATTGGGTTGACTCCTGTGGAACATAATGATCTAATTCTTCTTATTAGATATATTCCTTGATAATGTTGTCAATTTGTGGTATTGAGTTGAGCTATTGCCCCTACTGGGATTGCACATTCTCCCTCTGTTGATGAACGCAATGTTAGAATTCTTATTCTTAGATAATGCTTCCATTCTATATTGTAAGACTAAGTCATCCCCGACACGGACCAGTCTGGCATCTTGTTCAATTAATCATCTATTCCCATGACTTATCGATCATATGATGGTCTAATTTGTGTGTGTGTGTGTGTCTGTGTGTGTGTGTGTGTGTGTGTGTGTGCGCAGCACTAACCATTTCCAAATATTTATCCTCCTACGCCATCATAGCTTTTTCTAATGCTGAATGAATGACCAGCCTATAGCATGTCGTTGTGATCATTGCTGTTAGCATGACTGGCTAAGTGGCTATGTAAAAAGACACTTGTCTTTTGTTCTTGTTGCTGCAGTTAGCGTTAGCGTTGTGGCCCTCACCATTGTCACGGTTGTTGTTTGCGTTGTTATCTCTGCCGTTACTGTGGTCTCTTGGTTGTTGTTAGCTAGCATGACATTGTTTCTGTCAGTGGTTTTATTGTTGGCACTTAGCATTGTTAGCATTGCTATATCTGCTGTCACTGTGGTCTCTTGGTTGTTGTTAGCTAGCATGACATTGTTTCTGTCAGTGGTTTTATTGTTGGCACTTAGCATTGTTAGCATTGCTATATCTGCTGTCACTGTGGTCTCTTGGTTGTTGTTAGCTAGCATGACATTGTTTCTGTCAGTGGTGTTATTGTTGGCACTTAGCATTGTTAGCATTGCTATATCTGCTGTCACTGTGGTCTCTTGGTTGTTGTTAGCTAGCATGACATTGTTTCTGTCAGTGGTGTTATTGTTGGCACTTAGCATTGTTAGTATTGCTATATCTGCTGTCACTGTGGTCTCTTGGTTGTTGTTCATGCTGTCAGTTAGCACTACATCGTGTCTGTCAGTGGTGGTGTTGTCCCCTGGTCCAGGACAGAGCCAAGTATGGAGTGTGTGTGAAAAGAGAGAGAAAATGTACACGTGTTAAACAGTAGCGTGACGTGTGCGAGTAATCAGAGGATGTAAATCAACAGTGCGCCATACGTGTGTGTGTGTGTGTGTGTGGGGGGGGGGGGGGGGGGTCGCGGCTGCGAGAGTGTGCGTGTGTGAGAGAGACTGTGTGTATCCTGGACCTGTGTAGCACTAACTCATATCACATGAGACCACACCGCAGATAAGAAAACTTGGAATTCCTGTACTGATATGACTCCAACCAAATTGTCAACATATTAGACACAGACATACAAAACACCAACGCTCACAATACTGCCCTTATGCTTATAGAGAGCCGTGCTAGACTGAATCTACGGTTCATGCCTTCTCGTAAGGAAAGAGTGATTCTAATAAACAGATTACACAGCACAGCTCTACATGATGCCTCTGCCATGATGGCACCACGCAGCGGAGGGGATCAATTCCAAACGATGGGGTCTGTGTGAAGTGAAATTCAAGCCTGCTAATAGCACATTGCACAGTGGGAGCCTGGCTGAGCGAGTGTGTGTGTGTGTGTTAGTTGCACAGTATGCGTGTTTGAGTGCGTGTATAAATACAATGCATTGCAGTTTTTCTTCACTGGTCAGGATTTGGTTGATGGACAGTTACAGTAGCACACGTCCAGGGTTCTTACCTTGATGGTCAACTGAGGGTTTGGAGGCGCCAAGGATTCTGGGAGTGGCCACGCCCATGTCCAGCTCTGTCAGGGTCAGCTCGTTCATGAAGTAGGGGAGCTGGGGGAGAAAGAAACAGTCAAGTAGATGACACACACAAAGGGTCAGCAGCTGCAGCTGCATAGTAAGTGCAAGTTAGAGGTTGATGGTAACAGGCCACTCACTCATTCTACATCTCCCACATTCTACCAGTCATTCATCTGCCACAAAGGCCCCTATCGACTCCCTCACGCCGGCTAGCTGAGACAACAAGACTAACAGCCAACATCACCACACGACATTGGGAATAGGACCAGACGAAGGACTATCGTGGGGCTAGTAACAACGCCAAAGATGAAACATTGGGGATAATCGAAGGACCAGGATACAAAACAGGGATGGAGAGAGAGAGAGAGAGAGGAATGAGGTTCTCTCTCTGAGCCCAGTGTGGAGTCTCTGAGCCCAGTGTGGAGTCTCTGAGTCCTGTGGCGAGGCTGCACAGCAAAAGTGGCTGACATTTAGAGTGTGTGTGTGTGTGTGTGTGTGTGTGTGTGTGTGTGTGTGTGTGTGTGTGTGTGTGTGTGTGTGTGTGTCCCTGCAGAGTCGTAAGGATACACTGTGAAGCATAAGTCCCCTGGTCTCTTTTTATTTGCGTTTTTTTGTTTCTATATTTAGGCATGCATGGCTCCTTCTCGCTCTCTACCCCTCTTCCCTCCTTCCGAGCCAAATAAACCTCATCTTCTTCATCCCTTCTTTTTTTGTTGTCCTTTGATCTGCTCTGTTGAACCTATGCAGCTCAGTGGTAACAGAATACAGTACAGATACAACAGTGTAAGAACGCTCTTTTAAACACACAAGCCCTTTGTCACAACAGGGTCATAGATGAGAGGCGAGAGGTCAAAGGCCACCCACCCGGATCTTGCTGAGTTTCATCTGGATCTTCTTGGAGACCACGTCGGCCCAGTAGGGCTCGCCCAGGAAGTCCCATGCCACCCGGCCAATCACAGAGTTCACCCAGGCAACAGGCTCCTCCTCCCCCAGCGTAACGACAGGGCCAAAGCTGCTGCTGCTGCTCTGCAACTGGTAGGCGGGTACACAAGAAGTGAGATAAATACTAACTTAAGCACAACTGTGTACTGTGATTTGATTTATTTACAGAAATGATGTATAACAACAGAGTATAGTACAGTAAAAAAAAAAAGAGAAAGAAATAAGAGAGGGGGTTGAAGGTATACCTTCTTGCCCGACCCAGGGCTACTCTGTGGACTCTGGACTACGGGACTAGTGGCAGCGATGGGGGTGGCAGTAGCAGTGGCAGTGCCAGTCTCGGGTGCTACCAGGGTGGCCATGTAGACACTGTAGTCCAGTAGGGACTTGGTCTTGGCTGTTATGCCTGCTGTTGAGTCCCTGGTCCTGGGCTGAGACACTAGCACCTCGTCCAGACTGCTCCGGCTGCTGCTGCGGCTGTGGGAGCTCAAGGCTGACGGTGGGGGGTCAAAGGTGAACAAGATTTTAGAACGATGCAGCTGGATCAATATATTGCATGTGCATTATGAAATACAAATGTGGTCTTGCACTTTCCTCAGTCGCTTTCACATTGTCACACTATATTTGTGCAAGCATGCTAGCGCCAGACATGTTGAGTCAAGCGATAACTTCCTGTAAATAACTAGTACGGAAGAATGTGTGTGTAAGTGTGTGTGTTGGTCCGTGAGTGAGTGTGTGTGGCACCTGGATCCATCCACTCACCAGTCTTACTCCCCTGCAGATCGGTGACTCTCTTTATCCCCGTCTTGGGGGGCTTGGAGGCCAACAGGATCCTCCGGTGCCACTCCTCCTTCTCCCTCCCCGTCCGACCAAACAGGTACAGGGTCAGTTCTGGACCACCGGACCTTTTGGCCTCCTCCGTCCCCACGGTCGCCTCTCCTGTGGCTGTGGTTCTCTCGTGTGTGGTTTCGCTGCGGTCGCCCTCTGCCTTTGACATGAAGTCGTCCTGCTTGGCCAGCTCGATGCGGATAGGGTACTTCTTGTTCCACACGCGCTTCCTGGCCAGACTCTGGGGCACAAGATCGATCTAGAGAGGGAATAGAATGTTTGAGTTGGGGGTGTCTGTGTGGGTCTAATGGGAACATAAATTGAAGTTGAACTGTAGTGGATATTTTAAGTTAACAATGAGGTGAGACAAGATCAATCACCAATCAGGATATTAACATCATTAAAAACGTATCGATAAAGGGATCTGGTCACACCACCCACAAAGTGAATAGAGTGAGAGTCCAATGAGTGGATTGAGCCTCTGGGTTACATACTATATAGGTGCAACATCAGATAACGTACAATGGTTCCGGACACCAACCCAGCACATCCTGTGCCAGACCTTGTCCCCAAATGCAAAGATTGTGTTGTTTTGTTCAGTACTAAGAACATTTGCTGTTACTTAGTCTCCACCTTGCTAAAAAGGGAACGAGGGGAGAGAACAATATCCCCCAAGGCCCAAGGAGGGGGTGACTGACGCACAGACATTGTGGAGACAAGTGATTGGTTCCCCATTACTCACGCCGTCCCCTGGGGCGGCAGGTAGCCTAGTGGTTAGAGCGATGGGCCAGTAACTGAAAGGTTGCTGGATCAAATCCTCAAATCCTGCCTGAACAAGGCAGTTAACCCAATGTTCCCCAGTAGGCCGTCATTGTAAATAAGAATTTGTTCTTAACTGACTTGCCTAGTTAAATTTAAAAAAATCCCTTGACATGGTTTGCAACAGGTAAAGACACATATGAAAACAATGTTCCCTTCTGACCTCCTTTGCTCTATTCTCTTTTTGATATTCTGCTTAGCAACAGGGACATGTGACAGACAAGCCTGACTTCTCCCCTCTCTGGGCCCCCAGGTGACTGAGGCCCATTTGAGGGAGGAAGTGCAGCTGCCGACACCAGAGTCCGAAGGGAGACATTCTAATAACAAGAGTTCAACAGTTAAATCATAAGAATATTCTGCAGATAAGTCACCTTAATTAAGGTTAGGATTGGGAACGGGAAGCTGATCCTAGATCTGTACCTAGAGGAAATGCACCCACCTTGCTGTCAGTGAGGTCGTAGATCTTCTGGCTGATATAGGTGACATCGGGCTTGGGTTCGTTATGGGTGGCCCGCCGCGCGATGTTGCGGTTGGGTGTGGACAGGCGCAGGATGGAGCCCTCCAGTCTCACATACACAGAGTGGGTCAGAGTGGCGTGGTACGTCTCCGGGTCGTAGTTCACTATCTCGTTCATCCAGCCCTGCAGGGGGAGATATAGAAATCAGCCAGGTCAATCAATCAATGGACAAACCAATGGAACAATCAACCAATGACACATTAAACCAATCAATCAATTAACACATCTACTTTGTATGGCGCAATAAAATTATTTGTACAGTAGACTATACAGTGTATTCGTAAAGTATTAAGACCACTTGACTTGTTGAACATTTTTGTTAGGTTACAGCCTTATTCTCAAATTGATTAACTAGTTTTTACCCTCATTTATCTACACACGATACCCCATAATGACAAAGCAAAAATAGGTTTTTAGAAATGTTACTAAAAGTATAAAAATTTAAAAACTGAAATATCACATTAACATACAGTACCAGTCAAAAGGTTTGGACACACTCATTCCAGGGTTTTTCTTTATTTTTACTATGTTCTACATTTTAGTATAATAGTGAAGACATCAAAACTATGAAAACACATATGGAATCATGTAGTAACCAAAAAAGTGTTAAACAAATCAAAATATGTAATATTTTAGATTCAAAGTAGCCACCATTGCCTTGATGATAGCGTCGCACACTCTTGGCATCCTCTCAACCAGCTTCATGACATAGTTACCTGGAATGCATTTCAATGAATAGGTGTGCCTTGTTAAAAGTTCATTTGTGGAATTTCTTTCCATCTTAATGCATTTGAGCCAAGCAGTTGTGTTGTGAAAAGGCAGGGGTGGTATACAGAACACAGACCTACTTGGTAAAAGAACAGCTCGGTCCTTTGGTCCGATGTGTCCAAATTTGAGATTTTTGGTTCCAACCGCCGTGTCTTTGTGAAACGCATAGTAGGTGAACAGATGATCTCTGCATGTGTGGTTCCCACCATGAAGCATGGAGGAGGTGTGATGTTGTGGGTGTGCTTTGCTGGTTACACTGCCAGTGGTTTATTTAGAATTAAACAGTTCACTTAACCAGCATGGCTACCACAGCATTCTGCAGCGATACACCATCCCATCTGGTTTTCGCTATTAGTGGGACTGTCATTTGTTTTTCAACAGGACAATGACCCCAAAAACACTTCCAGGCTGTGTAAGGGCTGTTTGACCAAGAAGGAGAGTGATTGACTGCTGCATCAGGTGACTTGCCTCCATAATCACTCGACCTCAAACCCAATTGAGATGGTTTGGGATGAGTTGGACCGCAGAGTGAAGGAAAAGCAGCCAACAAGTGCAGCCAACACTTTTTTGGTTATGACATGATGCCATCTGTGTTACTTCATTGTTTGATGTCTTCACTATTATTCTACAATGTAGAAAATAGTAAAAATAAAGAAAACCCTTGACTGAGTAGGTGTGTCCAAACTTTTGACTGGTACTGTAAGTATTCAGACTCTTTACTCATACTTTGTTGAAGGACCTTTGGCAGCGATTAAAGCCTCGAGTCTTCTTGGGTATGACGCTACAAGCTTGGCACACATATTTGGCGAGTTTCTCCCAATCTCTCTGTAGATCGTCTCAAGCTCTATCAGGTTGGAAGGGGAGAGTCGCTGCACAGCTATTTTTGGGTCTCTCCAGAGATGTTCGATCGGGTTCAGGTCCAGGCTCTGGCTAGGCCACTCAAGGACATTCAGAGACTTGTCCCGAAGCCACTCCTCCGTTATCTTAGCTGTGTGGTTTGGGTAATTGCCCTGTTGGAAGGTGAACCTTTTCCTCAGTGTGAGGTTCTGAGCGCTCTGGAGCAGGTTTTCATCAAGGCTCTCTCAAGGTACTATTCTCCGTTCATCTTTCTCTTGATCCTGACTAGTCTCCCAGTCCCTGCCACTGAAAAACATCCCCACAGCATGATGTTGCCCCCGCCATGCTTTACCATAGGGATGGTGCCAGGTTTCATCCAGACATGCCGCCTGGCATTTGAGGCCAAAGAGTTCAATCTTGGTTTCATCAGACCAGAGAATCTTGTTTCTCATGGTGTGAGAGTCTTTTGGGTGCCTTTTGGCAAATGCCAAATGAGCTTTCATGTGCCTTTTACTGAGGAGTGACTTCCGTCTGGCCACTCTACCATAAAGGCCTGACTGGTGGAGTGCTGCAGAGATGGTTGTCCTTCTGGGAGGTTCTCCCATCTCCAGAGGAACTACTTTCCGAATGCACTGTATGAACCTTCTGTACTGCTGAACCCTTCCGGAAAGACACTACGATGATTTTAGGCACCTGACAAAGCAAATTAATGTTAAATGCATGAACATCTGATTCCGTCTATATGTATAGAAACTAAATCACAATCGTGTCAAAATTGAGATCAAAACTCCTGTGTTGGTCATAGAACAGATGGATCAGAAGGATTTGGTAATGCTCATAGTAGGCTGTTGAGAAGTATGATGCATGTCTTGCCAATAGTCCCGAGTTAATCATTTCATTGTCTCTTTGACTTAGCGGATAGCCTTTCAGCTCCTTTCCTGGGTTTGTTTGCGTTCTCATTTCAATTTATGAACAGGCAATATGTATTAAAACGAAAACCCAGTCTATTTGTGAACTAGGGCGCCCCACGTGTGTAGTTAGACCAAAATGATGTAGTGGGTGGGTCAAAAAGTAATTTGTTTTTGAAAAATAGCTTCCAAAACATATTTGGTGTTGAGGTCAATTACAAAACTTTATGGTAGAAAATTAACTGTGTTGATTTATCTAGCTGTATTTTCCTCCTAAATTACTCATGCTGGCTTAGACTGCATCCTATGTGTGTGTGTCTTCTAATGTCACTGCTACCAACAGCTTCATTAAACTACTAGGCATAATCAACTCTAAGGGGTTGAAATGAAGTCAGTCTAAATCTCTGGACATGCCCTACGCCACAGACGGGACCAGTAACTTCTAAAATGCTTCAAAAGAACGGTGATGCCGTCACAGATTCAAACACACAACAATCCACGACTTGACCTCAACCCTGATGGTCTGCACTGTGGGTTAGGTATGGTGATGATTGAAACTGGTTGCTCCTAGCGGCTATCATCACTTTTACCACCAGTGTATTGTTCACGTTATTTAACTCCAACATGTGTAGAGAAATATTGCACCACTGGTTTAGCCTTGAACCACTAATAAAAAGCCTCATCCAACGGCAGTAGATTGAAGAGGATAGTAAAATCGCGACAGCAGTCATCTAGTAACGTGCTGCCTCCTCGTCGGCTGAGTCTGAAGTAGTGCACTATATAGGGAATAGGGTGCCATATAGAATGCAACCCTCCAGACTCATCTCGTCCCTTCCTCTTCGCAGAGATCAAGACGGCCCCTAGAGCTTTGCCATCACAGACACACAAGTCTCCTGCAGGAAACTTGATATAGGCCTAGATGTGCTGGTTCTATTGCTACCACAGCTAGATATGAAGAGGGAGATGGGAGAGAGTGAGAGAATGACAGAAATAAAAGACAGAAAAAAGAGAGAAGGAGACAGGGAGAGAGGGCATGTGAGAGAATGAGGGAGAACGAGAGCGAGAGACAGAAAGAGAGAGAGAAGACACTTGTCACCAAATTCTCATATTATAGCCCTGAACAAAGCCTATCCCCTTTGTGTCCATAACACCACCATTCACTGTCCCTTTGACTGACAAGGCCAAGCCCAGGACAGTAAAGCCTGACAGTTCATGTGCTTGTGTGCTGCCTGCTGGTGATGTTATCATCAGCTTTCCAATATGTGGGGGTCAAACAAGACAGTGAACCCTCTCCATTATATTGTGACTGACCGACTGGCTTTCGTTGACAGTCCAGAGGTGACATCATTTGGAAGGAGGGCCACGGGACATGGGGTGACCACTCTTCCACAGGGTCTACTACTGCCTGGCAAGCCATGGAGGGCATTAGCAGTGAAGAGAAAGTAGGCTAACAGGCTTTGAGTATGATATACAGCCACAGTGGCTATGGTCTGTCTGATCCATTTGAGTGCTAATGCTGCTAAATGCACAGCTGGCTTCCCTCAGGTAATTTATTGTCTATTAGTGCTAACAATGGAGGATGAGGTATATTTGCCTCGGAGGCTCGCTCTTTTGTTCCCTCTGACATCAAAGCGTTGAGAGAGTCGAAGCGTGGACGATCTCATTTACTGCTCAAATAGGCGTATTTCTTCTCTGAATGGCACTTTATGTGGGCTGTCACGACAGTCGTCTGTATTTGTCTAGAGGAGAGACTAGTCAGGAGACTAGAAGAGGATAATATAAGAGGCTTTGACAGGATGCTAGCAGATACCCATAGACTTCAAGTCATTGTGCTAACGTTAGTTAGCATTGGTTCGCAAAACTACCTCTAACTTCCTTCATACTGGACACAGAGACATATAAATGGTATCCACTAGTTCGTCTGACTCTGGGAAAGTAGATACATGGCCTCATTGCGAAAATCCTAGAGTATGACTTTAAGCCAGTCACGGATCATGATGGGTGCTGAAACGTTGTACAGGTAACTGCCAAAATAAAGGAAACTTGAGTAAATGAGGGATAAAGTATATTTAAAGCAGGTGCTGCCAACACAGGTGAGGTTCCTGAGTTAAGAAATGAACGTCCCATCATGCTTAGTGTCACATATAAAAATCCCCTTTTGCCCATTATTTTGGCTACAATATCTAGAAGAGACCTCGGTGACTTTGAAAGAGGGGGTTCAAAGGAGCATAGGGTGTCTGTGTGCGTCTGTGTGTGTTTCAGTCAGCAGATCTCAACCCAATTGAACACGTATGGGAGATTCTGGAGATTCCTGAGATGGCATTTTCCACCACCACCAATAAAACACCAAATGATGGAATTTCTCGTGTAAGAATGGTGTTGCATCCCTCCAATAGAGTTCCAGACTCTTGTAGAATCTATGCCAAGGTGCATTGAAGCTGTTCTGGCGGCTCGTGGTGGCCCAACGCCCTATTAAGACATTTTGTTGGTGTTTCCTTTAGTTTGGCAGTTACATGTAGGTGATCAGTCAGTAATAAAGGAGACCTGATCTAGGCCTACTTCACGGTGACCTTACAATTCATTCTCTACAAGGGTTGCACAATTCCCAAAGTTCACAGGTTTTTAAGAAGTCCCAGTTGGAGGATTCCTGGAATTAGGAGGGATTAAGCAGGGAGGAAATCCTCCAGCAGGGATTTCTGAAAAATCTGAGAACATTAGACGTTTTTTAAGGTGCTTTTATTAAAACAGTATTGCACAGCAGGAGCTAAAATAATAATTAGTCGCAATTAAGACCAGGCTACAAGATGGTCACCCGGCTTCTTCTTAAAAATGTACAATGAACACCAATGGGATCAAGGCTAGTGAATTACAGGTCAACCTTGAGAAATCGATCTCTAATGGTCGGTCTAAAAGCAGCTTTGCTCTGATAACACAAGTATTGGGAAAGTTCAACGTGATACCTTACCACAGCAGGTCTCTCATTGTTAACGAACAGAAATCTGGGCATTAGCTAGGTAATAATAGCATGGTCTTATGAATCATTCCTTTTTGGGGTTGTGTTCAGCACCACTGCCTATTCGTGTGACCATAGATTTCTGCATATCTTCAGTTAATTGGTTTTACAGTGATTTCAAACCTCTCCTCGGCGATCCCCAGCCTGTCCAATGAATTTGCTCTATTCCAGATCTAGCACTACTGATTCCACTTCTCAACTAATCATTAAGCCCTTGTTTAGTGAATCAAGAGTGGTAGTTCCAGGGTACAACTCAATTGTGGAACATCTGGGGGTCCCTGAAGAGGGGTTAGAGAACCAATAGGTTAGAAGAAGATCATGGAGTTCCTCACCTTGAAGATGCTTGGCTCTTTGATGCCCAGCTGGGCCATGTTCCTCAGCTTCCCCTGGTGTCTGGGATGTCTGGTGCGATTGCCAGAAGGCTTGGGTCCGGCCAACCACACCACAGCGATAGCTAGCATGAACCCTAGTCCCACTCCCAGCAGCATACCCCCAACGTAGGTGGGCAGGGGCAACACGAAGTACCCGTAGACCAGCGCTGTGATGATGATCAGGGTGTAGTGTGGAATGCTGGGTGGTGGATCTTCTCCCTCGGACTTGTCGTCACTGCATAGTTCCGAACTGCCACTAGGCGGCAGTCTGACTTGGCTACATGTATTGTCCGTTGTGTCTCCATAATCCCCCTCGGTATCCTCAAAGTCCTCACTAGACAGGATGCAGAAGTCCTCATCCTCCAGCTTGGCCAGGGCTGACATGGAGCACTTGTCCAGGCCGAGAGAGGCGGAAGCGGAGGAAGACATTTTAGGACTTCTGGTGTCAGAGGTGGGATTTGGAGAGCTGGCTCCGTTTCCAGTTCCCTCAGACTCCCAGTCATCCCCGTTTTCCTCCTCCTTGATGCTGTAGTTGTTGCTCTCCGGTTGGCCGTTGTTGAGGGAGGCCAGGCAGGTGAGCTCCGAAGCGCTGGACGAGAGTGCTTTGGACCGAAAGGCACTGCTGCCAATGCCTCCGCTCTTGTCCTCCATGATCTTATTGAACAGCTGGAGAGGCTCGTAGATGGCCTCGGAGAAACGGCGCTTAGTGTCCTCAATGCTCGCCTCCACGGACGCCTTAAAGAAGTTGCGGCTGTCTGGGGAGGTGAGCGTCGAGGAGGGGGCGGTCTTGGAGTCACCCCCGGCAACGACGCCTACTGGGGCACGGGACTGCTTGAACTGCTTGAAGAGGTGCAGGTTGAGGCGGGAGTCCGAGAGGCGGTAGGGCGAGGAGGAGGAGGAAGGTGGGGATTCCTGGGAGGTGTCAGAGGAGAGTGACTTGACCAGGGTTTTCATTAGGTGGCGGTGGCTCACGGAAGTGGGGGCAGCGGGGGAGATGGAGACATTTTCAGAAGGCTCAATGATGTCAGAGGATAGAGACTTGACCAGGCTGAAGAAAGGTTTGTCGCTAGACTTGGAGGAAGTGGATTTAGAGGTGGAGGCAGGGGAAGGAGAGGAGCTTTTCAGTCCAGAGGGTAATGTGGAGGTGATGGAGCTTTGAGGACCAGTTGAGGACAACATAGGCAGAACTGCAGCCTGATCCTCTGAGTCCAACCCGGCTCCATCAAGGATCAGATCCTCGCTGGCCTCCAGGGCCGTCACAATGCCTGGGTCCTTTATAGGTCCAGCAGGGGGAAGAGGAGAGGACACAACTGCCCCATAGAGCTCCTCTTCCTCCTCCTCCTTTTCCTCGCCCAGGGGCGAGAAGTGGATAGTGATGGACTTCCGGGACAGCGAGCCCTGGACGTGGAGCTTGGGCAAGGCTGGCGGCCGTGAGGCTGAGGGAGGAGGAGCTTTGGCGGTGTCTGCATGGCTACTGTGGCAGCTGGCCATCGCAGTGCTCCTGCTGGGTCACAGCCTAGGGAGATAGACAGGGAGAGGGCAAAGGTTACACACGTCCCCATACTGTATCATCACCAAACAAACTCCCAACTACAAACAGATGAACCTACACAAACAGGAGGGCAATGTCAGACATGTAGGCAATTTAGTCCACGATGTCCCCATAGTGTGTCATTATCGAACAACCTCAACTCAGCCAGAACAAAGAATGGGTTCAACAATGGGCATTAGACTGTTAAATCAAGGTTTGGAGGAGGAACCTACTCCAATAGCAGGACTCGAAGGCGTATCACTAAGCAATTAACAAAAAGTTAATCAGGCCGAGTTACAGTAGCCGATTCCTACAATATCCTTATTGAAAGCAGGGCCAAATCAATGAGAGGGGAATTTAATTAAGCCCTTAAAGACTTCCCCTGTCTGAGCTCTGTCCTTTGATAGGGGATGGAGTCCAACACAGCTCTGACAGGAAACCCACAGTTTCCGTGACAAGCATTGCCACCACACTGAGGGACCAGCTGGCTTGCAGGGCTGGTGAAAGAGAACCTAAAATACCACCCTGTAGGCTGATCCTATGTCCTAGTCTTTGGGTGGGTAATGCTGAAATCATGGCTACTATAGCAATGATCAAATGGGAGCAAAATCACAAGGCGATCCCTATAAAATGGCACTGAATCGATCGTAAGAGTCTACAGACAGTCTACGATATCACAAGAATACAAGAAGCAAGGAAGGTTAGAAGGTAGCCTCAAACGAAGACAGGGAATGGTAGAGTCGTCAAAATCAATGCAGGCTTTCCTGGAAGTTACCAAGTTGACATGAATGCATGGCTATATGGATGAATAGATGACTGCATGGTTATCTGAATATAAATCACCGTTTCCCATTCCCAGACGGAGAGAAAGGGTTGAGTGGGTAGAGGCTGACAGAATGCCATGCTGTGTGTCTCTCTGTGCTTGTTCAGCGTCAGCCTTCGCAGCAGGCCAATAACCCCACCCACACCTAGTGATTATAACCCCACTGTGACACCACCAGGTGAGAGACTAACACACACACACACACACACACACACACATCATATGAAAGCATTCAAATGTGTGTGTGACACACTAACCCTCCTTTTCTGGGTCTTTCTCTGACATGCTCACACACACACCCCTCAGAGCAATACATAAAATGCCTGACTAATTATTTGAAGATAAACAAATCCTTTATAAAGGAGAAAGTGGAACTTGTTTGAAACTTGTTGACGGTAATAGAAACAAAGTGGGATGTACTCTCTGCGATTGCCTCAGAACGGGAACAAACACTTTCACAACAAGCTATGAGGGACCAAAATACCCACATAATGAGACCGTCCCATCTAGGCCTAATTTCAAAGCTGTAATTCTGGGAATGGATTGAACAGTGTGGGACAGAGTGACATTTGGGACTGGTTGGTTGGTTCATCATATGACCCTTGGACTGGATGATAGAGAGCAAACGATGAGGTCATCATCCAGCCCGCACATGACAACGCACAACACACAGGCTTGTCTTATGACCGCTTGTGTCATTGACCATAAACAAGAGACGTTGTTTTGGAAATAAATGGCAAGCAAGTGATAAAACAATGTAGACTGTGTAGAATGGACCAAACACAGGCTACCTTTTGCCTATAGGTAGGATAATCGTACTGGAATGACAACCATACCCTTGGTATACTGTTGTTTATGCTATCCTTTAACGAATATAGTCTGTCCTTATCTCAAGCTTCCTAGGCTTTATCATTTAACTGTATACCTTTGTGGTTCAATGATCATTTAACCATTATTAGAGCAAGACCCTGGGCAATGGTCTCCGAATGATGTAACAAGGCGAATGGTGATGTTTCCACTAGGCTAAGACGCTACGACTGCGTGCGTCACATGACCATGGTATCCCACTTACAGTCACAAGAGAAGTCACGGAGAGAGTGCTCATCCAATTAATAAGCCCAGACTGGGTTTCGTCTATGGTACAAACTAAAGGGATGGAGATAGCTTTGGAAGCCAGGTTAACAAGGTACTGGTTAGACACTTGAGCTTGTTATTTGCCCTAGTTGTCATCTTTGGAAGTGACCAACGGAACAGCTCTAGAAGTTACATGTAAACACAGATCTAAGATCAGCCTACCCTCCTCTATTCATAGCCTTAATCATTTAGAAGGGAGAAAGCAAAACTGACCTCATGTCAGCATATACTGTAGGCCTCTGGGCAAATGGTCCTAATTCAATGAAGACAGTGAGTCGATGAGCAAGGGCAGCTCAATCACACGTCGCACAATGATGATGTAGTAGGCCTAAGGCCTCACTTATGGGAGGAAGGTTATTAGGCCTAAAGATATAGGCCTACCTCAGAGCCAAGGACAAAAACACAGTTTAACTTATTCTGTATGAGAGATAGTCTATAATTGCAACCAACCCAACCCCCTCAATACTAAACCATTTAAGACAGTGACACGCTTGAAACATGACCTTTACAACATGACAGTGAAAGCCATTACCACTTCAAACCCGTTTGACGGTTATTACATTATGACTGTAGTCAACTTCAAAGGGGTTGTCTGACAGTAGCCTAGGCTACATAATGGATCGGTTCTCGTGTAAGGCCAGTGCTTGAATAGCACGATTAACATTTTTCAACAAGAAATGGTTAACAAAACAGTGGTGGAAAGCCTTGCCATTAGGATCAATGTAAATGTGGATTTACATTTAAAAAACAGTGTTTCAGAAAGAGAGAAGAGGGGGTGCATGATAGAGCATTGAGTGCAATGCAAGTGCCATATTTAGATAAGTCCAGACATTGAGCAATGGTTTTGGAGAGAGCAAGTCTTCTGCAGGTGAAATGGACACCTACTATGGCCCTCCAGCGTGCACACACAAGCACAGTTTAACCGTTTGTTTTTAATAAATGTTTTAATTTAACCTTTATTTAACTAGGCAAGTCAATAAAGAACAAATTCTTATTTACAATGACGGCCTAGGAACAGTGGGTTAACTGCATTGTTCAGGGGCAGAACAGATTTTTACCTTGTCAGCTTAGGGATTCGATCTAGCAACCTTTCGGTTACTGGTCCAATGCTCTAACCACTAGGCTAACTGCCACCTCTACCGTTGCATGCATACAGTGCACTAGGGCTGCACAATTAAATTGCAATATTGATATATGTCGCAAGAGGCTTATTATTATTTAATTTTTTACACCAATGTAACAAGGGTCTCCTGGGATACTGACCAACACTTTGGTTCCTACCCTGTCACAACAACTTTTAACTACCTGTTTTTTCATTAGTTGTCATGCCAAACACCAACCATAGAATCGCAATACTGATTTAATTTCTATGATGCCAACAGTTCACCAAAGTGTTTCGATCTAAATCGCAACTAAAATCACAAAACTCAATATTTGGTTAACAAAAACATGGCAATTTGATTATTTTCCCATATTGTGCAGCCCTACGGTGCACATTATGCGCACGAGTTAACAATACACATGCAAGCACAGACACAGGCAAACATGCACATACCTGACGGCTACACACAAGGTGTGGTCAAAGTGCTGCTCTTAGGTCAGTATAATTTCTACCCTGCTGTTCCCCCACTCACAGTTACAGACAGAGAGCCGCTGTTCCGAGATCAGCTTCCTTCCCTCTATAAATAATGCATGATTTCAGCAGACTGCCAGATTGTTATGGATTGGTCTTGGCTGCTAAAAGCTGCCCTCTGTGCCTCTGCAGGAGAAGTTGGTTTAATGAAGGAAAAGAATGGAGGAATATCAAATCAAATCACATTTTATTTGTCACATACACGTGTTTAGCAGATGCATTTCGCTGCACCCACAATCACATGTGCTTCTAGTTCCGACACTGCAGCAATATCTAACAATTTCACAACAAATACCTAATACACACAAATCTAAGTAAAGGAATGGAATTAAGAATATATAAATATATGAACAAGCAATATCAGAGCGGCATAGACTAAGATACAGTAGAATAGAATATAGTATATACATATGAGATGAGTAACGCAAGATATGTAAACATTATTAAAGTGACTAGTGTTCCATTTATTAAAGTGGCCAATGATGTCAAGTCTGTAGGTAGGCAGCTGCCTCTCTGTACTAGTGATGGCTATTTAACAGTCTGATGGCCTTGAGAGACTGAAAATCAGCTTCTCTCGGTCCCGGCTTTGATCCATCTGTACTGACCTCGCCTTCTGGATGATAGTGGGGTGAACAGGCAGTGGCTTGGGTGGTTGCAGTCCTTGATTATCTTCTTGGCCTTCCTGTGACATTGGGTGCTGTAGGTGTCCTGGAGGGCAGGTAGTTTGCCCCCGGTGATGCGTTGTGCAGACCGCACCACCCTCTGGAGAGCCCTGCAGTTGTGGACGGTGCAGATGCCGTACCAGGCGGTGATAAAGCCCGACAGGATGCTCTCAATTGTACATCTGTAAAAGTTTGTGAGGGCTTTAGGTGACAAGCCAAATTTCTTCAGCCTCCTGAGGTTGAAGAGGCACGGTTGCGCCTTCTTCACCACACTGTCTGTGTGGGTGGACCATTTCAGTTTGTCGGTGATGTGTACGCAGAGGACCTTAAAAACGTCCACCTTCTCCACTGGTGTCCCGGCGATGTGGATTAGGGGGTGCTCCCTCTGCTGTTTTCTTAAGTCCACGATCATCTCCTTTGTTTTGTTGATGTTGAGTGAGGTTATTTCCCTGACACCACACTCCGAGCCCTCACCTCTCTGTAGGCTGTCTCATCATTGTTGGTAATCAAGCCTACTACTGTTTAGTCATCTGCAAACTTGATGATTGAGTTGGAGGCATGCTTGGCCACAGTCATGGTGAACAGGGAGTATAGGAGGGGGCTTATCTTATTAAAAAAAACTATAAATATTCACATAATCACTAGTTAACTACACATGGTTGATATTACTAGGTTAACTTGCTTGTCCTGCGTTGCATAAAATCAATGCGGTGCCTGTTAACTTATCATCGAATCACAGCCTACTTCGCCAAACGGGTGATGTTTTAACAAAAGTGCATTCGCGAAAAAAGCACAATCGTTGCACGAATGTACCGAACCATAAACATCAATGCCTTTCTTAGAAGTATATTTTTTAAACCTGCATATTTAGTTAAAATAAATGAATGTTAGCAGGCAATATTAACTCGGGGAAATTGTGTCACTTCTCTTGCGTTCATTGCACGCAGTCAGGCTATACGCAACAGTTAGGGCCACCTGGCTCGTTGTGAACTAATTTTCCAGAATCTTACATAATATTGAAGGTTGTGCAATGTAACAGCAATATTTAGACTTAGGGTTGCCACCCGCTCGATAAGAATAAACGTTTTGTTTTTGAAATGATCGTTTCCGGATTTGACCATATTAATAACCAAAGGATCGTATTTGTGTGTTTATTATATTATAACTAAGTCTATGTTTTGATATTTGATAGAGCAGTCTGACTGAGCGGTGGTAGGCAGCAGCAGGCTCGTAAGCATTCATTCAAACTTTACTGTGTTTGCCAGAAGCTCTTAGCAATGCTTGAAACAGAGCGCTGTTTATTACTTCAAGCCTATCAACTCCTGAGATTAGGCTGGCAATACTAAAGTGCCTACTTGAACATCCAATAGTCAAACGTATATGAAATACAAAATGGTATAGAGAGAAATAGTTGACGCGTCATAATTCCTATAATAACTACAACCTAAAAACGTCTTAACTGGGAATATTGAACAAACAGCTTCCATATGTTCTGAGCAAGGAACTTAAACTTTAGCTTTTTTACATGGCACATATTGCACTTTTACTGTGTTTTTGCATTATTTAAACCAAATTGAGCATGTTTCCTTATTTATTTGAGACTAAATAGATTTTATTTATGTATTATATTAAGTTAAAAATAAGTGTTCATTGTTCATTCAGTATTGTTGTAATTGTCATTATAACAAATATATATAAAAAAAAATTAAACGATTAAAAAAAACGATAGAATAAAATAAAAAAAATTAGGCTGATTAATCGGTACCGGCTTTTTTTGGTCCTCCAATAAATCGGTATCGGCTTTTTTTGGTCCTCCAATAAATCGGTATCGGCGTTGAAAAATCATAATCGGTCGACCTCTAGTTGTTTCCTACCTTCACCACCTGGGGCAGCCCGTCAGGAAGTCCAGGACCCAATTGCACAGGGCAGGGTTCAGACCCAGGGCCATGAGCTTAATGATGAGCTTGGAGGGTACTATGGTGTTGAATGCTGAGCTATAGTCACTGAACAGCATTCTTACATAGGTATTCCTCTTGTCAGATGGGAGAGGGCAGTGTGCAGAGTGATGGCGATTGCATAGTCTGTGGACCTACTGGGGCGGTATGCAAATTGGAGTGGGTCTAGTGTGACAGGTAAGGTGGAGGTGATCTGATCCTTGACTAGTCTCTCAAAGCACTTCATGATGACAGAAGTAGTCATTTAGTTGTTACCTTTGCATTCTTGGGAACAGGGACAATGGTGGCCATCTTGAAGCATGTGGGGACAGTAGATAAGGAGAGATTGAATATGTCCGTAAACACACCAACCAGCTGGTCTGCGCGTGCTCGGAGGACGCGGCAAGAGAATCCGTCTGGGCCGGGCGGCTTTGCGAGGGTTAACACATTTAAATGTCTTACTCACGTCGGCCACAGAGAAGGAGAGCACAGTCCTTCGTAGCTGGTCACGTCGGTGGCACTGTGTCATCCCCAAAGTGGGCAAAGAACGTGTTAGCTTGTCTGGAAGCAAGGCGTCGGTGTCCGCGACGTAGCTGGTTCTCCTTTTGTCGTCCGTGATTGTCTGTAGACCCTGCCACATACGTCTCGTGTCTGAGCCGCTGAATTGCGACTTCACTTTCTCTCTATACTGACGTTTCGCCTGTTTGATTGCCACCATATTCCCAGTCACCTTGCCATGGTTAAATGCAGTGGTTTGCACTTTCAGTTTAATTTGCTTTTTGATTTGTGATTTTAAATGATAAGACATGAACAGAATGCATCAGTGATTCGTATTCCCTGCAACTTCCTGAAGAGGATATGGCCCATCTAGTGTGAGCGGTGCACGTACATCTACCACTGTCTAGCCGTTAACGATGCTAATGAACGACCGCCTCGGGCTCCCGAGTGGCGCAGCAGTCTAAGGCACTGCATCTCAGCGCTAGAGGCGTCACTACAGACACCCTGGTTCAGAATCCAGGCTGTATCGCAACTGGCCGTGATTGGGAGTTCCATAGGGCGGTGCACAATTGGCCCAGCGTTTTCCGGGTTTGGCCTGTGTATGTAGTTATTGTAATTAAGAATTTGTTCTTAATTGACTTGCCTAGTTAAATTAAATAAATAGGATGGAAAGGCTTTCCCCCAAAAAACTTCTCAATTAAAAGTTAACCACAAAGTAACCTATGCCTACCTGGCAGAACCATTCATTTTTGCATCAATCCAATGGCCATTTGTTTTACAAACTCCCTCACATGTGCGCTACAGAAAGACAGCTTACCAAACAGCAGTGCTGAGTGCATGCACACTTGAATTAAAAGGGTGAGTACACTCAAATCTACATTTCTATCATTTTTCCAAGACAAGTGATTCGCTGATGTGGTTTAAGCAATTTTGTGGAGATAGAAAAACAACATAATTAGATGTTCTATTAAGAAAGTGTGATTTCAAGACTGGAAAGCAGGGAAAAAAAGAGGGTATTATTTTGCTGTGGTATTGTTTTGGTTATCGAGTATGGTTAGGTATCGAGTATCGTGATAGTAAACCTGTTATCGAAGTCTGGTATCGTGACAACACTAGTGGGAATGACAGGAGACTCGTCATATTTGTCATATAGGCCTAAAGAGAAATCTGGAAAGGTGATGTCAATGAGTGGAAATGGCTTAGGTGTTCATAGTCACACTCTCACCAGATAACACACACAATAGGAAGGACAGACCCTAATATAGAGTTATCATACTGCTACAGTGAGTGAAGAGGGTGTATAGTTGAGTAATGACATCATCTATGTGATTGACTTCATGGGAAAGCATGACCATAGTGGGGTGATGACGAGTCATGTAAGTTGAGTTCTCAGACTCGAAGGGCACATTCTTGAAATTCTATCCAAAACTCCTGAGGTTGTTGGGGCCCATATAGGTCTTATTAAATGTAATGCAAACAGGTGACAAAACTACATAACCTACTATAATTCTCTAAGGCTATAAGCTCAGCTAATTGCTAACAGGGGTGCACGCATTACTAAGAATGGACCACACGCACGGACACAAACAAGGAAAACATAAATAGGCCTAGGTAAAAAGCAATTCGTTTCAAGATAACAGTAAAAAGGTGAGAGCACTAAAAAAACATTTTCTAACATTGCCCGTGTTAAGAAAAACAATAATAGGGAGTGAAAACAAGAGGATTTAGTCCGGCAGAACAGGCTTGGCAATGAGCTGCCTGGTGCACTGACCTCTCCTGCTGCAGCTAATTTCCTCCTTGGTAAGCTTTCCAGGACCAGTGACCTCTGACCTCTATCCCGTCTCTCTCTCGCTCTGACCTCTATCCCGTCTCTCCCTCTCTCTCTGACCTCTATCCCGTCTCTCCCTCTCTCTCTGACCTCTATCCCGTCTCTCCCTCTCTCTCTGACCTCTATCCCGTCTCTCCCTCTCTCTCTGACCTCTATCCCGTCTCCCTCTCTCTCTGACCTCTATCCCGTCTCTCTCTCTCTCTGACCTCTATCCCGTCTCTCTCTCTGACCTCTATCCCGTCTCTCTCTCTCTCTCTGACCTCTATCCCGTCTCTCTCTCTCTCTCTGACCTCTATCCCGTCTCTCTCTCTGACCTCTATCCCGTCTCTCTCTCTCTCTCTCTGACCTCTATCCCGTCTCTCTCTCTCTCTCTGACCTCTATCCCGTCTCTCTCTCTCTCTGACCTCTATCCCGTCTCTCTCTCTCTCTCTCTCTCTATCCCGTCTCTCTCTCTCTCTCTGACCTCTATCCCGTCTCTCTCTCTCTCTGACCTCTATCCCGTCTCTCTCTCTCTCTGACCTCTATCCCGTCTCTCTCTCTCTCTGACCTCTATCCCGTCTCTCTCTCTCTCTGACCTCTATCCCGTCTCTCTCTCTCTCTGACCTCTATCCCGTCTCTCTCTCTCTCTGACCTCTATCCCGTCTCTCTCTCTCTCTGACCTCTATCCCGTCTCTCTCTCTCTCTGACCTCTATCCCGTCTCTCTCTCTCTCTGACCTCTATCCCGTCTCTCTCTCTGACCTCTATCCCGTCTCTCTCTCTGACCTCTATCCCGTCTCTCTCTCTCTCTCTCTCTCTCTCTGACCTCTATCCCGTCTCTCTCTCTCTCTCTCTGACCTCTATCCCGTCTCTCTCTCTCTGACCTCTATCCCGTCTCTCTCTCTGACCTCTATCCCGTCTCTCTCTCTCTCTCTGACCTCTATCCCGTCTCTCTCTCTCTCTCTGACCTCTATCCCGTCTCTCTCTCTCTCTCTGACCTCTATCCCGTCTCTCTCTCTCTCTCTGACCTCTATCCCGTCTCTCTGACCTCTATCCCGTCTCTCTGACCTCTATCCCGTCTCTCTGACCTCTATCCCGTCTCTCTCTCTCTCTCTCTGACCTCTATCCCGTCTCTCTCTCTCTCTGACCTCTATCCCGTCTCTCTCTCTCTCTGACCTCTATCCCGTCTCTCTCTCTCTGACCTCTATCCCGTCTCTCTCTCTCTCTGACCTCTATCCCGTCTCTCTCTCTCTCTGACCTCTATCCCGTCTCTCTCTCTCTCTGACCTCTATCCCGTCTCTCTCTCTCTCTGACCTCTATCCCGTCTCTCTCTCTCTCTGACCTCTATCCCGTCTCTCTCTCTCTCTGACCTCTATCCCGTCTCTCTCTCTCTCTGACCTCTATCCCGTCTCTCTCTGACCTCTATCCCGTCTCTCTCTGACCTCTATCCCGTCTCTCTCTGACCTCTATCCCGTCTCTCTCTGACCTCTATCCCGTCTCTCTCTGACCTCTATCCCGTCTCTCTCTGACCTCTATCCCGTCTCTCTCTGACCTCTATCCCGTCTCTCTCTGACCTCTATCCCGTCTCTCTCTGACCTCTATCCCGTCTCTCTCTGACCTCTATCCCGTCTCTCTCTGACCTCTATCCCGTCTCTCTCTGACCTCTATCCCGTCTCTCTCTGACCTCTATCCCGTCTCTCTCTGACCTCTATCCCGTCTCTCTCTGACCTCTATCCCGTCTCTCTCTGACCTCTATCCCGTCTCTCTCTGACCTCTATCCCGTCTCTCTCTCTCTCTGACCTCTATCCCGTCTCTCTCTCTCTCTGACCTCTATCCCGTCTCTCTCTCTCTCTGACCTCTATCCCGTCTCTCTCTCTCTCTGACCTCTATCCCGTCTCTCTCTCTCTCTGACCTCTATCCCGTCTCTCTCTCTCTCTGACCTCTATCCCGTCTCTCTCTCTCTCTGACCTCTATCCCGTCTCTCTCTCTCTCTGACCTCTATCCCGTCTCTCTCTCTCTCTGACCTCTATCCCGTCTCTCTCTCTCTCTGACCTCTATCCCGTCTCTCTCTCTCTCTGACCTCTATCCCGTCTCTCTCTCTCTCTGACCTCTATCCCGTCTCTCTCTCTCTGATCTCGACACAAAACGACCCCTTCTCTTCAACCCATCAGAATCATACAAGGTAATGTGATGCCAATAGTTTCAATATTATTCATCCTTTCGCCAGCATAGGTGATAACCTGTACAATAGCAACTTTTGTATGCTTTCTTACCATAATGCACCAACAAGCTGTGTCGAAGGAGCAAGAACAACAGATAATTCTATATTCCTTAATGGAGGATTGTGCAACCAGCAGTTTAAGTAGCAAGCTACTTAAAAAAAAAAAATCTGATATCCAGTCGTCATGCCGACTAACAATTTCCTACAACTCCCACTAGCAACAAACCTTTCCTGGAATGAATTAACTTGTTGTTATGGTGATGCATTGTTTTTTTTCCTACCACGACAACACGTGGAATTAGCTTTAACTCGGCCATTAGGAAAACCATCACGCTCACCGATATCTCATTTGCTGGCCCTAATCCAATTAGCATGTTAGCATCTGCTTAGCTTTCACATCGATTTAGCGGCTAGCTCGCCCAGCAGCAAGATAAATGGGCCCTGCTGAGTTTGAGGTCTTCACTGTTCATGCTAGCTGGACTGCTAATTGCAGTCAAAGAAAAAGGGCTAGACAATAAGACGGTCAATGTGTGGGAGCTGGTGCTAGAAATTATGCAACAACAAAAAAAGGATGTGATTTCAGGTCAGTAAGGATATCAAATATCAGCAGCCCTGGTCTCACATTTAACACTGAACCACATCAAACCAGTCTGAGCTGGTATCTAGTGGAAAAGGTTCCCTCGGGTTGATGACATAGGAGGGACTGCCCAGGGAATACCACCAGCATGTCATTGTTTTATGTTCTTTCCTGTAGTTCAACCACTAGGGACAGCATTATAGGCTTACACTGCATGTTAATAGTAGTATTATCCTGGGTTAAAAAACAGCCCAGAGCTGTTGATAATGCTCTATGGGTGAAGATAGAATGAGTTAGTCTCATTCTTTCTGAGCGTTAATAGCATGTTGCCTAGGGTCTGACGGCCATAAACCTCTGAAATAATGTTGTTTCCATGGTAGGGGTATTTTTTGCAAGTCATCTTGTGTCTGCCGTGTGACAGAAATAACAGGCTGCTAGAAGGAGGGATGGCACAATAGCCTCACATCACTAGCCCCCTCTGAGGCCTTCACAAATGTCAAAACGCTGTTTTTCCAAATGGCAATCCAGAATAAACATGATAATTCTGGCAGCTAGCGTTCAGGGGACATTAGGAAAGTGGTGAGAGAATAAGTCCGTGTGAAGGAGGGGGGGGGGGGGGTGAGTCAAGATGAAGTCAGAATGTGCAGCGCCGTCATTGTTTCGCGGAGGCTTGACAGGTGCTTGGCGGTTGTCCTCAAGATCATGTGGAGAAATGTACTAAGATGAGCCGGAAAGTTGAAATCTATACGTAACTCAGAGGACGACACGATTGGCCAAAGCAAAGCGTTTGAGTGTCCTTGGAGTCAAACCTACCTTCCATTACCAATCCCAATGGGACCGATGGATACTGTAGCTCACCAACCAAGCTTGCTCGAGACACACAAAACGATAAAGCCTAGAGATCTTAACTTTCATTCTCTGTCAGAGATGACACACCCAACATTCCAGGGCCTGTTGGAGAGACTGTGTAATCCCAGCCCATGTATCCTAGGCAGGGATTAGCAATAATCCCCCCCACACTACTTTCCCTCTGTTTACTTATTCAACCTCTCCACCGCTTTGCTAATACTGCAACTACCTGCTGAGTCGCTTACTGAAACCCCCAAAGCAATGTCAACCCACACAACCCAACCCAAAGCCAAAGCCTCTGGTTATTGGTGAACGGTGAAAGCATCTTCCTCTTCCCATGTGTCGTGAACAGTTCCTGCCGCCTTTGAAAAGGCAATTTACCAGGGTATTTAAGATAACACTACCTAAAAGGTGTTGAAAACGAGGAAATGGTAAGTAAAAACATGTTTGTAGCTCTCTCTCCCTGTGAATCACTTGCAGTGATGCTTTTGTGCTTTTACATGATGTAATACACTGCAAATTCGCAATAAACTGCGAGACGGGCCCCTACAACCTGGGGGGGAAGAGAGATAGAATGTAGAATAAAAACATGTGGCGTAATAATCTTTCCAATTCTATTGAATTGGTGGGTGCGAGTCTGCCGGGTATGAAAATGCCTTTGTGCTAATGCCATTGACACAGAGCACAGGCAGGGGATAAGAAAGAGGGGATTACGGGAGAGAGGGGCGGCGGCTGAATAGGTGTAAACAGCGCAGTATGCTGGAGCTTAGCTAACACTGACTGAGCTGATAGCAAAGTGTGTGTGTGTGTGTGTGTGTGTGTCTTATTGAAGTATTAGGTGAGAACCTGGGAGAGAGAGGGAGGATGTGATTGGAGGTAGGGAAATGGAGAAAGAGAGAGCATAGTGAAGGAGGGTGTTGAAGGGAGAGAGGAGAGAAAGAAGAGGGGGAATAGACAGATGAGGTAAAGGAAGAGAGAGAGAGGCCAGTGAGTGTGCTTACACCTGACCACTGTGGAGTCTGGACAATCTTAGTCTAGCAAGCCTCCCTCACCCAACAGACTGGGAGCTGCTGTGGTCAAAACTGGCGGGGCAAGGAGAGAGAGAAATGCCGGGCAGTGAAATGAGATCACGGCTATCAATTGTCAATTGTTATGCTCTAGTAAGTGAAGTATAGGAACCTTCTATGCTCTGGGTTGGAAGTTGGCACAGATCTAGGATCAGCTTACGCTCCCCTTCACCCTACTCCTGTTAGCACTAAAGAAGTCGTGTAATAGTAACTAACGACATCCATTGCCTTACATGAAGTGTTTGTGAGAGTACAACCTGTGTGCCAGTGTTACTATACAATAGAGGTCGACCGATTATGGTTTTTCAACGCCGATACCGATAATTGGGTGCCCAAAAAAGCCGATACCGATTAAAATCAGCCGATTATTTTTGTTTTATAAAAAAAAAATGCTTTGTTTGTAATAATGACAAATTACAACAATACTGAATGAACACCTTTATTTTAACTTAATATAATACATTAATAAAATCAATTTAGCCTCAAATAAATAATGAAACATGTTCAATGTGGTTTAAATAATGCAAAAACAAAGTGTTGGAGAAGAAAGTAAAAGTGCAATATGTGCCATGTTAAAAAGCTAACGTTTAAGTTCCTTGCTCAGAACATGAGAACATATGAAAGCTGGTGGTTCCTTTTAACACGAGTCTTCAATATTCCCAGGTAAGAAGTTTTAGGTTGTAGTTATTATAGGAATTATAGGACTATTTCTCTCTATACCATTTGTATTTCATATACCTTTGACTATTGGATGTTCTTATAGGCAATTTAGTATTGCCAGTGTAACAGTAAAGCTTCCGTCCCTCGCCTCGAACCAGGAACACATCGACAACAGCCACCCTGGAAGCATCGTTACCCATCGCTCCACAAAAGCCGCGGCTCTTGCAGAGCAAGGGGAACAACTACTTTAAGGTCTCAGAGCGAGTGCCGTCACCGATTGAAACGCTATTAGCACGCACCACCGCTAACTAGCTAGCCATTTCACATCGGTTACACCAGCCTAATCTCGGAAGTTGATAGGCTTGAAGTCATAAACAGCTCAATGCTTGAAGCACAGCGAAGAGCCAGGCGGCCCAAACTGTTGCATATACCCTGACTGTGTGCAATGAACGCAAGAGAAGTGACACAATTTCCCTAGTTTAATATTGCCTGCTAACCTGGATTTCTTTTGACTAAATATGCAGGTTTAAAAATATATATTTCTGTGTATTGATTTTAAGAAAGGCATTGATGTTTATGGTTAGGTACATTCATGCAACGATTGTGCTTTTTTCGCAAATGCACTTTTGTTAAATCATCCCCCGTTTGGCGAAAGTGGCTGTCTTTGTTAGGAAGAAATAGTCTTCACAATGAGCCAGACGGCCCAAACTGCTGCATATACCCTAACTCTGTTGCAAGAGAAGTGACACCATTTCTCCTAGTTAAGAAATTCATGTTAGCAGGCAATATTAACTAAGTATGCAGATTTAAAAATATATACTTGTGTATTGATTTTAAGAAAGGCATTGATGTTTATGGTTAGGTACACATTGGCGCAACGACAGTCCTTTTTCGCGAATGCCACCGCATCGAATATATGCAACGCAGGACACGCTAGATAAACAAGTAATATCATCAACCATGTGTAGTTAACTAGTGATTATGATTGATTATGATTGTTTTTAATAAGATAAGTTTAATGCTAGCTAGCAACTTACCTTGGCTTCTTACTGCATTCGCGTAACAGGCAGGCTCCTCGTGGAGTGCAATGTAATCAGGTGGTTAGAGCGTTGGACTAGTTAACCGTAAGGTTGCAAGATTGAATCCCCGAGCTGACAAGGTAAAAATCTGTCGTTCTGCCCCTGAACAAGGCAGTTAACCCACCGTTCCTAGGCCGTCATTGAAAATAAGAATGTGTTCTTAACTGACTTGCCTAGTTAAATAAAGGTGTAAAAAAAAATAAAAAACGGCCAAATCGGTGTCCAAAAATACCGATTTTTGATTGTTATGAAAACTTGAGGCCCTAATTAAATCGGCCATTCCGATTAATCGGTCGACCTACTATACACGGCTCCGCTTGAAAAGTGAAGAATACGCTCAGAGATGTCCCAACTCCATTTCTATGGATTGCACTCCTCTAAAAGTGAAAGCCTCATTGACTAATGCTTGAGCACAGCCAGCTATTAAACTAGGACACTGCTTTAAAAAAAAAAAAAAAACTGATGACAGCGTCGGCCAGTAAATACAGGGGACAGAGCACAAGCTGCTCTACCACCCACATGCTAAGGACATTGTTGTTTGACACTTTTAGAAAACTCGAGAGCACCTGACAGTTCCCCACACACACTCCCACACAGACGCTGAAACACCTGCCCTTGGCTGCCTGCTGTAGGCCTGGCTCTGTGTGTGTGTGTGTGTGTGTGTGTGTGTGTGTGTCTCCACAGAGAACACTAGATGAGAGGATCAGAGAGCTGGAGGCCTGATTGTTCGCATATGTTGTGTTTACCAGTAAGTGTCGACTAGTGTGCATGAATAAACATGTTTGTGTGAGAGTGAAAGGGAGAAAGAGTGTGTGTGTGTGAGAGAGTGAGAGATAATGTGTTGACACACAAGCCAGTTTAAAACCAGTGTGTGTGTGTGTGTTTTCTGATGCACAGGCCAGTGCTAACAGGCTTGGTAAAAATACCCCAGTCAATGAGACAGGGTCACCACAGGGCAGCCTGTCAATACAGTCAGAACTCAGTCAGGCTTAAAACAGTATTTTTGGAATGGGTATGCAGTGGTGGTGGTGGGGGTACAGTGGTCTTGCAGGAAGTTTCTTCAACCCTCACTAACTGCCAATTCAAAGAGACACTTGTAAACAAGGAGCCGACTGTGTTCCTGAGGCATCTTCCAGGGAAAAGCTGTGTCACTGCCGCTGGGGGGCAAAGCTCTGGGCCAGGGCTTGATTGGAGAGTGTGCTCAGTTACCCAGAATAGTTAGAAGTCTATGTAAAATAAAAAATATATGTAAACGGACCTGATGTTTAGAGAAGTTCTGTCTTGTTCTCTTTAAACAGGAAAGGTCCGGGTGAGGGCCTGATACTTCTCCCCCAGGCCCGATACTGTACCGAACATTCACACTATATAGGACCTACCCACTGGTCTATACAAAAGCCCAAAGGCATTAACAAACATGCTGCAGGCCTAACGGTAGCCTATCCATGTTTGAGCTGCTACTTACATAACAGTAGCCTATTTCTTTCCAAATGGCTACAGTATTACACAGATTAAAAAGGTTCAATAGATTTCCGATACATTCCAAACATTTCTGGTATTGTTCTGGTTCAGTTGCTCTTGTCAGTGAGAAAGGGGCTGGCTGGCATGGGTCCTGTATGTGACGCCATGCCCAGTGCCCACTAAGACTTAGGGCACTTAGCCTAGTGCAGGATGCCAGATGTGAGAGAGTATGAGAGGCAAAGAGAGAAAGTGCTCATGACGTGCCCATCAGCGAGCGAGAGACCGAGAGGCTGAGAGAGAGAGAGAGAGAGAGAGAGTGAGAAGGGCAGAGAGAGAGCTGGAGGGTGGTCCTCTATGTCCGTTCTCTTCTCGCTCGCCAGCGGCCTCCGGTACGGTTCACTGGTCCTTCGTGACGACCCTGACCATATGCTAACATAAAACAAGCTGTCACTCGAGGTTAACAACCGCAAAAACATGCTCTTGGCTTGTCTCTCTACTTGCATCTTCCAAAACATCCGTATGGCTGACATTCCAAGTCCACAGTGTATCTAGTAATGTTGGATATGCATGAACACAACAGAGCCGAAGTCTGTCTCAAGGTAAAGATATAGGTTGCAGGTGAATTCATCAGACCATTTCTAGGGCCCTATAAAAATCGCGTTGTGGAAAACGCGGGACGGATTCACAGAATCCAGACATTAAAAATGGAATTCAACATTACATTTTTTTTTAAATTGAATTTAGTAGGCAAGCGTTACATGGCGATAGCAGACACCAACCCGCAAACAAGATGTTGGAGGTGTAACTGCAGCGGTCAAATCATTGAGTACCCCACATCGGTGATCACCCAATCGTGTTAGAAGTTCAGAACGAGAAAATGTAGACTATATAGAAAATTACGATCAAATTGAAAAAGCTTTTAACTAAATAATTAGGATTTCTAGCAGCCTAATCGAGGTGTAGATTATATCTCAAATTCCAGTGTTCTAACGTGTAAATAAGGCCGCATGGGATTTCACATAATGCGACTCAGTGCAGGCAATGGCAAATGTCCTCTAATGACAGGAGCCGCTTGTGGATTTGACAGCTCTAATGCAGTTCCCCCTCGACACCGCCAACACAACAACCGCTATGCCGATGTCGCTTAAAGCGGATTGGATGGAGCCCTAAATGTATTGAACTTACTCGAAAAATCATTGAATTTGCCTAAGTTAATCACAAAACACAAACAAAATGCATCAGTGATACGTATTTTCCTGCAACGTTCTGAAACGGTACAGGAATGCCCGTCAGTGTGTGTTGTGTGTGTCAAGTCTACACTTTGTATAGCCATTAGTGATAATGCTAATGATTTTAAAAAACTGGTTATTTGTACTGTTGTCTTGCACTTGTTTTCTTTGGTGCAAATTTTTCTTTTCACAAAAAAAACTAAAACCATCTTCTGGTAGATGGAAAGGCTTTCCCAAAAACCTTCTCAATGAAATGTTAACTACAAAGTAGCCTATGCCTACCTGGCAGAAGATCACTTTCATAGATTGATCCCAGACCTCAAAAGTGGTCTCCTGATGTGGTTTAAGTATTGTTTTGGACTAAAAACATTAAATGAGAGTGAAAAACAAACTGAAACCTGGAAGGAAAAAAAATGGAATCAGGACAAAAAAATATATATATATATAACACGAGGCACTACATTTCTATAGCAAGCCAAAGGTATTGGTTTCAAGATGTAAGTAATAAAGCCTACCAGACGGCCTAAATGCCTTTTATGCTCGCTTCGAGGCAAGCAACACTGAAGCATGCATGAGAGCAACAGCTGTTCAGGACGACGGTGTGATCACGCTCTCCGTAGCCAATGTGAGCAAGACCTTTAACCTTTCTAGGACACACGTTCCGCTAGCGGAACTCCTCGACAACATTCCGCTGAAAAGGCAGCACGGGAAATTCAATTATTATTATTTTTTTTTAAATATGTAACTTTCACACATTAACAAGTCCAATACAGCAAATGAAAGATAAACATATTGTTAATCTACCCATCGTGTCCGATTTAAAAAATGCTTTACAGCGAAAACACAACATATGATTATGTTAGATCACCGCCAAGTCCAAAAAACACAGCCATTTTCCCAGCCAAAGATAGGAGTCACAAAAAGCAGAAAGAGATAAAATGAATCACTAACCTTTGATGATCTTCATCAGATGACACTCATAGGACATCATGTTACACAATACATGTATGTTTTGTTCGATAATGTGCATATTTATATCCAAAAATCTCAGTTTACATTGGCGCCATGTTCAGAAATGCCTCCAAAATATCCAGAGAAATTGCAGAGAGCCACATCAAATAACAGAAATACTCATCAACTTTGATGAAAGATACATGTTTTACATAGAATTAAAGATACACTTGTTCTTAATGCAACTGCTGTGTCAGATTTAAAAAAAATATATACGGAAAAAGCAAACCATGCAATAATCTGAGACGGCACTCAGAAACAACATTTCTCCGCCATGTTGGAGTCAGCAGAAATAGAAAATTACATTATAAATATTCCCTTACCTTTGATGATCTTCATCAGAATGCACTCCCAGGAATCCTAGTTCTGCAATAAATTGTTTTGTTCGATAATGTCCAAGTAGCTACTTTTGTTAGCACGTTTAGTACACATATCCAAACGCTCGCGCAGGTCCAGGCGAACTTCGGACGAAAACTTCAAAAGGTTATACTACAGGTTGAATAAACTTGTCAAACTAAGTATAGAATCAATCTTTAGGATGTTGTTATCCTAAATATTCAATAACGTTCCAACCGGAGAATTCCTTTGTGTCTATAGAAGTAATGGAACGCAAGTCGATATCATGTGGAATGCTCGTGACCAGGACCTGGCTCTCTGCCAGATCACTGACTCAAACAGCTCCCATCCGGCTCAACATCACAGTAGAAGCTTCATTCAACGTTCTACAGACTGTTGACATCTAGTGGAAGCCGTAGGAAGATCCATATCCCACTGGGATTTCAATAGGCGATGAGTTGAAAATCGACCAGCCTCAGAATTCCCACTTCCTGTTTGGATTTTTTTCTCAGATTTTTGCCTGCCATATGAGTTCTGTTATACTCATAGATACCATTCAAACAGTTTTAGAAACTTCAGAGTGTTTTCTATCCAATAGTAATAATAATATGCATATATTAGCATCTGGGACAGAGTAGGAGGCAGTTCACTCTGGGCACGCTATTCATCCAAAGTGAAAATGCTGATGTTCAAAGGTTAGTGATTTCATGAAAGATTTATTTTTATAGTAATATATTTCAATTTACCGCGCTACATTTTTTCTGGATTTTGGCCATGTGGGACGCTACCGTCCCACCTATCCTAGAGAGGTTAACAGCTTCTACCCCCAAGCTTCTATCAAATCGCCACCCAGATTACTTACATTGACACTCGCTGTTTATTATCTATGCATAGTCACTTTACCCTTACCTACATGTACAAATTACCTCGAATAACCTGTACCCCCGCACATTGACTTGGTACCCCCTGTATATAGCCTTATTTTGTGTGACTTATTACATTTTTTACTTTATTTAGTAATTATTTTCTTAACTTTATTTCTTGAACTGCATTGTTGGCTAATGGCTCGTAAGTATTAATTTCACAGTAAGGTCTACACCTGTTGTATTTGCATGTTACGAATAAAATTTGATTTGATTCACCTTTTCAAAAGAACAATACAATTTCACAGAAACAGGCACTTGCCCACACACACAGTGTGTATTTTCTCCCTCTGAAAGCAGCCCAGTGTTGATGGCAGATTTAATTGTTCAGGCTAAAAGGCAAATTAAACTTCACGCCTCACAGACAATAACTGCTAGAGTTACCAGTCAGCACAATGTGTTAATGGAAGAGGGGGGGGTTTAGTAAATATTTTCTTATTCCCATTTTCTTAAAACTGCATTGTTAGTTAAGGGCTTGTAAGCATTTCACAGTAAGGTCTACATCTGCTGTATTCAGCACCTGTGACAAATAAAAATGTATTTGCTTAAATTAAAAGAGAATAATAACAAATCAGGGTTCCCATTCTGTCACTTTCAGAATTCCATGGCCCCAGTGGAGGGGAAAGGATTTAACATGCACACTTTAGGCTGAATCAATGTGAGCTATATCGGTTCATTGACCCCTCATGACGTCCATGATAAATAATGCACTCCTCACTTAACCGCCACTCAACTTCCTAAACAGGCCCTCATTATCTTTGAATGAGCTACACGGCCTTGACAGCGACATATCTGCTACGCTGCCCGCCGCACAGTGATCTTGTTCCACTGCTCTGGTTACATGACCGACGCAGCTAGACAATCTTGGCTGTTGCCACAGTCAGCCATTACGGCTACAGGTAGGCTGCAATGTTAGTTTTTTCTCCCTATGGCTGAGCCAACACCCAGAGCCTTTTGGGTCTGCTACTGACGACCAAGTTGAACCAAGTGTTCACGCTGTCACTCACAGCTGAGCTCGTTTGAACTGAAGCTATAATTACTGACATAACATAACTGACATGCAGTTCTCGTTTGAGGGGGCATGGTCTTCATAGGCTAATTATTGTGATATGGGAGCTTAGTTACGACTTAGAAACTTGGAGCAGTTTTAATTGCTGTACCAGGGTGGGAACTATGCACTGGAAAGTGGTACTGTAAAACAGTTTACGGGTACAACGTTTTTCTGACACGGATGACGAAGGCAATAAATTAAAAGGTGGACATGTTTCAAATCCAACAACTTAAAAACCAAGTGGAACAATATAAACTTCATCAGACATCCGTATAAAACTGACTGGATTTACTCGTTTGGCACGGTAAAACAATGCATTTTACAACTCTTGGACGAATCCCTCCCTGAGTGTTATAAAACACTTTTTGATGTGTCTGTTATTCAGATGCTAACTGAAACTGATTCCAAAACAACTTCATTCTGATGAGGTGGAAAACTCAGATCTGTGTCTAATTGGCTGTGGATACAGATACCAGATGTTACAGCAGGAGTTACATAAGAAAGCCTACTCAAGTTTATCATATTCAACTAGTCTACTTCAAGCAAACCTAGGAGTTTTCTAGCTTTCTAGCTGTGTTAAGAATCCTGGCTTTGTTTAGGAGAGTTCAATGCGTAGCTCCGGCAGCAGCCTGCCCGTCTAAGCTTTATGGGCTTCCATCTCAAATCAAAACAAAAGTTTATTGGTCGTGTAAACAGTTTAGCAGATGTTATAGCGGGTGCAGCAAAATGCTTGTTACTAGCTCCGAACAATGCAGTAAAATGTCCAAGTACACAAAAAAAAAAAACATTTGCATTACTGTAACAGTAATTGAAACGCAATCTAGACACACACACACACACAATGAATTTAGACAAGACATGCATGAGGAAATCTTTTTTTTATTATTTTTATTTATTTATTATTATTAGTTATTTATTTATTTTATCCCCGTTTCGTGGTATCCAATCGCTAGTAGTTACTATCTTGTCTCATCGCTACAACTCCCGTACGGGCTCGGGAGAGACGAAGGTCGAAAGCCAAACGTCCTCCGAAGCACAACCCAACCAAGCCGCACTGCTTCTTAACACAGCGCGCCTCCAACCCGGAAGCCAGCCGCACCAATGCGTCAGAGGAAACACCATGCACCTGGCCCCCTCGGTTAGCGCGCACTGCGCCCGGCCCGCCACAGGAGTCGCTGGAGCGCGATGAGACAAGGATATCCCTACCGGCCAAACCCTCCCTAACCCGGACGACGCTAGGCCAATTGTGCGTCGCCCCACGGACCTCCCGGTCGCGGCCGGCTGCGACAGAGCCTGGGCGCGAACCCAGAGACTCTGGTGGCAGGAATTCTTTTCTAACAGTCTTGAAGGAGTTCCCATATATGCTGAGCACTCGTTGGCTGCTTTTCCTTCACTGCGGTCCAACTCATCACAAACCATCTGAATTAGGTAGTTGTCGGGTGATTGTGGAGGCCAGGTCATCTGATGCTGCACTCACTCTCCTTCTTAGTCAAAAAGCCCTTACACAGCCTGGAGGTGTGTTTTGAATCATTGTCCCGTTGAAAAATAGTATAGTGCCGCTAAGCGCAAACCAGATGGGATGGCATATCGCTGGAGAATGCTGTGGTAGCCATGCTGGTTAAGTGTGCCTTGAATTATAAATCACTGACAGTGTCACCAGCAAAGCACCCCCACACCTCCTCCTCCATGCTTCACGGTGGGAACAACACATGCGGAGATCATCCGTTCACCTACAATCCATCTGTCGTTCTGCCCCTGAACAAGGCAGTTAACCCACTGTTCCTAGGCCGTCATTGAAAATAAGAATTTGTTCTTAACTGACTTGCCTAGTTAAATAAAGGTCAAATAAAATAAATAAAAAATCCAACAAAGACACGGCGGTTGGAACCAAAAATCTCACATTTGGACTCATCAGACCAAAGGACAGATTTCCACCGGTCTAATATCCATTTCTTGTGTTTCTTGGTCCAAGCTAGCCTCTTCTTCTTATTGGTGTCCTTTAGTAATGGTTCCTTTGCAGCAATTCGACCATGAAGGTCTGATTCACACAGTCTTCTCTGAACAGTTGATGTTGAGATATGTCTGTTACTTGAACTCTAAAGCATTTATTTGGGCTGCAATCTGAGGTGCAGTTAACTCTAATGAACTTATCCTCTGCAGCAGAGGTAACTCTGGGACTTCCTATCCTGTGGCGGTCCTCATGAGAGCCAGTTTCATCATAGCACTTGATGGTTTTTGCGACTGCACTTGAAGAAACTTTCAAAGGTTTTCAGATTGACTGACCTTGTGGTCTTAAAGTAATGGACTGTCGTTTCTCTTTGCTTATTTGAGCTGTTCTTTCCATAATATGGACTTGGTCTTTCACCAAATAGGGCCATTCCACAAATTAACTTTTAACAAGGCACACCTGTTAATTGAAATGCATTCCAGGTGACTACCTTATGAATCCGATTGAGAGAATGCCAAGAGTGTGCAAAGCTGTCATTAGTGTTTAACACTTTTTTGGTTACTACATCATTCCATATGTGATTTCATAGTTTGTGTTTTCCCTATTATTCAACAATGTAGACAATAGTACAAATAAAGTAAAACCCTGGAATGAGTAGGTGTCCAAACTTTTGACTGGTACTGTATATGTATGTGAATGGTGTATATAGACAGTATCAGGGCTCTAAAGTGCGACCATTTTACTCGCATCTGCACCTAAATATCTGGAATTTTTAAACGACGTGATAATTGTTGAAATGATTACTACACTGTACCCCAGCCCCTACCATGGAGAATACACTGAGCGCAGATTCATGACCGTCATGCTTGTACCATGACAACAATTTCTTTGTTGTCATGTTCGCGCAAATATCTTTAATTGTGCTCCTAAATTTCTTTGTATACCCCTACATTTTTCAACTTGGGGGCACACGTGACCCTTGTAAAAAAAAAAAAAAAACATTTTAAAAAACATTTTAAAAAGTCAGCGTTGAGCCTTCGAGCATGGACATTATGTGAATAGAAAATATGTGTACAACAGTAGTTATATTCGATGAGCCTTGACTAGAAAACACTAAATACATATGAAGTGGGTAAAACAGTATGTAAACATTATTGAAGTGACCAGTGTTCAATGACTATGTACATTGGGCAGCTGTTTCTAAGGTGCAGGGTAAAGTAACGGGTAGTAGCCGGCTAGTGACAGAGTCTAAGGTTCAGGGAAGGGTACTGGGCGGAGGCCGGCTAGTGTTGACGGTTTAATTCTGATGGCCTGGAGAGAGAAGCTGTTTATCAGTCTCTCGGTCCCAGCTGTAATGTACCTGTACTGTCTCACCCTTCTAGATGGTAGCGGAGTGAACAGGCCATGGCTCGGGAGGCTGAGGTCCTTGATGATCTTCTTGGCCTTTCTGTCCAGCCGTCTACTGCTGCAGTGTTCACCAACACTGGCTCTAATGCTTCCAACTTTGTCTCCCCCTTGGCTAACGGACACACTCAGTCATCCAGACACACAAGGACACGCACGCACAGTGGTACACAGTCGCATACAACTGAAAATGTGCAAACACAGACACACACCTAAGAAAGAGAAAGCCTAACTGAGTTCTGCAGATGTTTTTTTCTCCTTGGCAGACAACGCATGCCGGATATCTGCCTGGCTGCCTTATCTGTCTCAAGTAATTGGCTTTTCCTGCCACTTCGACATAGGTCCACAACGGCTAACTTCCAAGGCAACCGTACGCTACAGCACAACAGTGCTGAAGAAGAACTGATACCTAGCTAGACAGACTGTAGAAAATGAGGAACAATCAATGGTTTGTGATACTGCACTGCTAATAATGCTGTATGTAGCAGAAACCAAAGGGGTTAGACATTGCTAAACTGACTGTTAATGATGAACTCCGGTACTTTGATCGATAGTGAAATTGACTAATGTGGTCAAAAGCGCTGAGCTGCCAAGAAATATCCATGACTAATCACCTACGTAGCGGCCTCATGTACTGGAGGATCTGGAAAGGCTGGAATGCCACAGCTCGGGTCCAAAATGACAGTCTGTCTGTGCTTCGGCTTTCTGATATGAGACATCTCTATTTCGGTCTGCTTTCGGCTCGAAACCAGAACTCAAGCCCTGACGCAACTAATCACAGTTTGCCTCGCCATATCTGTTTTTAAAAGCAATAGACATTGGCTTGGAAAGAAGAAATGTATACTCTAGATTTATTTCCCTCCCACCCTCCTTGTATCAGCCCTGTTTCTCCTAGTAAACAAGTAAATATATCCTGGCGGTAGGGATGGACGTGCCTGTTGCTAGGTACAGAGACTATGCCTGACCCACCTCGGTTATCGTTCATAGCTGACAGGTTGACATGTTTCTATAAATGGTCATTACTTCTGAGGAATATCAGAGGCTATTGACCCTGTCTGCACAAACAACTGTCTTCAGACTTTTCCTGGGGAAAAGACAAGAGCGCTCTCAGGAGTACGAGGAATCACTGAGCAATGAATACAAAATGAATAGCTGCCATATTGAAATAATTTGGTGATCTCCATTCGTGCCGGAGGAGGCATGGGCCTGTTAACAGAATGGACAATGTGATCAGAAGTCTTAGCCGGGTGTCTTCAGTTGCTGTCCAGTAGACCAATCGAAATATTTAAAATGTGTATGTTTCCATATATAGACGTGTTTCAATCAAATCAACTATATCCACTGAGCTTGTCTGATGCTTTAAGCGCATGGTTAGATAAAAAAAATTAAGACACACAGATGACTAAAGGTAGTCCGACCGCAATTGATTTGATTGTGCCATGTCAGGCTCAGGCTTGCTGTAAAAATATTAAATGACAACAAGTGACTGACTAGCACCCATTGTCTCTCTCTGCTCCCTGCTGCAGCGTCCACCACAGAACATCAGTGTTTATCGCGCTGTCGGTGTTGCTGAAGCTGCAACATAATTACAGCCATTTCTGACTGTTACTGAAATCCCTCATTTGTTTAGGCAAAACATCCCCTATTCACTCAACCCTTGCTCTCTTCACGTGACACATGAATGCATTGCATGCATGTGACCAATAGGGCCTGACCTATTGCGTATCACAACCACATTACTAAATTGGTTATAACAAACTGTGGGACCTTATATGAGTGTGTGCCTTTCCAAATCATGTCCAATCAATTGAATTTACCACAGGTGGACTCCAATCAAGTTGTAGAAACATCAAGAATGGTCAGGGGAAACAGGATGCACCTGAGCTCAATTTCAAATGTCATAGAAAAGCGTCTGAATACTTACGTAAAATGTGATCAGTTTTTTTTATATCTAAAAACCTGTTTTTGCTTTGTCATTATGGGGTATTGTGTAGATTGATGGGGGGGGGAAAAACAAATTGAATCCATTTTAGAATAAGACTAACGTAACAAAAATGTGAAAAAAGTCAAGGGGTCTGAATACTTTCCAAATGCACTTTAAGTATTGAAATAAAGGCCTACAGCTCAATGGTGGTTATAGAACGCTGCTATACTAATGATAATGCCATTAGCCTACTTATTATAATGATCATAATAGTAATAATACGAAGGAGATCATTACTTTATATATATTATTTTTCTTACAATTTGGAACAGTATACACGCTAAATGAATAACACCACCAGAGTGGCTGTTCTAACGGAAAACAAGAGTTTCCGGGGGCTTCCATTCAGCCATAAGAGCATTAGTGAGATCGGGTACGGATGTTGGGCGAATGGGCATGGCTCGCAGTCGGCGTTTCAATTAATCCTAAAGGTGTTCAATGGGGTTGAGGTCAGGGCTCTGTGCAGGCCAGTCGAGTTCTTCCACACCGATCTTGACAAACCATTTCTGTATAGACCTCGCTTTGTGCACGGCGGCATTGTCATGCTGAAACAGAAAAGGGCCTTCCCCAAACTGTTGCCACAAAGTTGGAAGCACAGAATCATCTAGAATGGCATTGTATGCTGTAGCGTTAAGATTTCCCTTCACTGGAACTAAGGGGCCTAGCCCGAACCATGAAAAACAGCCCCATACCATTATTCCATCTCCACCAAACTTTACAGTTGGCACTATGCATTGGGAAAGTAGCGTTCTCCAAACCATCCGGCAAACCCAGATTCCCCCGTCAGACTGGTGAAGCGTGATTCATCACTCCAGAGAACACGTTTTCACTGCTCCAGAGTCAATGACGGTGAGCTTAGGCTTGTGTGCGGCTGTTCGGCAATGAAAATCAATTTCATGAAGCTTCCGACGAACAGTTCTTGTGCTGACGTTGCTTTCAGAGGCAGTTTGGAATTCAGTAGTGAGTGTTGTAACCGAGGACAGACAATTTTTATGCACTATACGAGCTTGTGTGGCCTACCACTTCGCAGTTGAGCCGTTGTTGCTCCTAGACATTTCCACTTCACAATAATAACACTTACAGTTGACCGGGGCAGCTCTAGCAGGGCTGACGAATTGACTTGTTTGAAACGGTGGCATCCTATGATGGTGCTACATTGAAAGTAACTGAGCTCTTCAGTAAGGCCATTCTACTGCCAATGTTTGTCTACGGAGATTGCATGGCCGTGTGCTCGATTTTATACACCTGTCAGCAAAGGTTTTGGCTGAAATAGCCAAATCCACTCATTTGAAGGGGTGTCCACATACTTTTGTATATATAGTGCATATGGATGATTTATAAAGCCAGGCACATTTAACAGTTAGGTTGATTATAGACCTAATTAAGTTGGTTTCCTCCTCACTTTTCTTAGACAATTAAGGCAAGGGCTGTTTTCTTGTCTCTCAACTCCGCTGCTGCCTCCACCGCATTGTTCTAAACACCAATATGCTGGTTAACTTTGCTATTATGCACATAGCAACATGGTCTAGGAAAAGGCGTCAATTCAACAGCGCACTGATGTTTCAGAACAGCGACCGCAATCCAACACGGGAACCATATACAATTTCAGTAATGCATGTCTTATAGCACTAGTAATGGTCATTTGAAGAGGCATGCTCTGGCTAACACAGTGCTTTTCCTTGTTCTTCACATGGGTTTAAATTTTTAAGTAGTCTTCACACTTATTTTTACGGGTCCAATCAATAGTATGTTGACGTCAAATTTGTACGTTTTTTTTGATGACTTGACCCTCTCAGACGGCCTCTTCGACATATTTCTCAAAGTGACAGCCAAGTTGTGAGGTGACGTAAGGGTCCCACGCACGACCGACCCCCCTCTCAAAACACCCCAATCGAAAACTGAATTATTTCTCTAGGCCTACTCGTCTGTAATTTTACAATTATGAAATCATTTAGATTACTACAATAATTAGGCCTAATGCTGATTTTTTTAATCGATTTAAGCCAAATTATGGAAAATGGTGCAATATTCCACATTTTACAGTTGATTCCATTTTTATTACCAAATTCCGCGATTGCGTCCGTGTTTTCCGCATTGCCGAAATCATAAGGCCCTATATTTTCATCTGGGTAAGCCCACTGTCTCCCGGGAAGAATGTCAGTCTTGCCAAGAGGAGCATAATGGTGATAGAAACGGCCGACATCTAGCATCAAAAATATTTCAAAAAAGATACCCAAGCACGGGCACTTCTGCCGCCATTTCTCGCTCTGCATAGAGCACATTCCACAGAGCACATTCCAGATTCACAAATCACAACGACGAGTCATCGTGAAACATTGCCAAGTATTTTTCCTCATGAGAGACAAACTGATTGATTTACATAATTGTTTTGGGTTGCACTGCAGATGAAGGTTCAGTTAGCCTAAGTGCCTAATGCTACAACTGTTGTCTGTCTGATCTGATAAGAGAGTGCATTTTGAGGATACTAGGGCAATGGGAAACAAGGCCAAAAGAAAAGCCTGTTTATTGAACTATTGTGCCCTCCTGCCTTAATCCCAGTCAAACCTGTTTAGATCAAAACCAACAACAATGACATTCCATGGAGTTAAACTTCACCAGCTTTGACCTGTATTTGCATCGACATGTTTGGGTTGATAGAAAGAGCCTGTTGGACTTGATCAACTGTGGCAGGGCAATGTGGTGAGTTAACAATTGCTCAGCTTTCTGCCACACCTGTTACGGCCTCTGAACGGCTAACCTGTGACATGGACCATGATGCAACAACACACAACACTACAGTTGAGTCAACAACTCAGTGCTCTGCTCTATAAAGAGTAGGGTTGCAAAGGGTCAGAAACCTTCTGGTAAATTTCCAGATTTTTATACGGAAATGTTTCATGGGAAATTTGGGGTATTTTGCTTAAATTCATCAAAAAAAGTTGGCTTATAACAGTGAACCTTTTTTGTGGGATACACATAAGGCAATTCTAGGTCTTGCGGCATATTTTGGTTAAACTATCCCCAATTCAATGGAATTGCAACCCTCTGCATGCACAGTGCATTCTTCCAGCACAGCTGATTCTCAAGATCTTGCACACTAATGAGATGCTATTCAGCCCACACTACTACACTGTCTGAGCCAAGGACTACATGCTGTCTGGTAAGTTTTGATTACAATACTGGGTGGGGTGAATATATTTTATATGACATACATTATTTTTGTTAATTAGTAAATAGTAGCCTACAGAAATTATTTAAATAATTTCTAACTTTCTACTAGTTAGTTTCTGCTACCATGTGGGTTTTAGCTTGCTTGAGCCTGCTAACTGAGTGTAAATTCACGTTTCCATCCCTGTTCACCCGTTTCCATAACATTCACCTGTTTCAATTTAAAACATGTATCTTACAAAGGAGTTGTTTAATCTAACTGCTTAACTATTTATCTGTACATGGAATTGTATTTGGGTTTTACTCATTTTTTTCTAATCTTTACAGGAACATTCCACGGGCACTATCTGATGTGTGGAGACATTTCACTGCAGCTAATGTAGAAGGAAAACCTGTGTACCTTTGCAAATAGTGTGCCAAATCATATGTGAAGAATGCAACAAATATGCAGAATCATCTGGCCAAGTGCATAAAGTTCCCTCAGCTCTCACAACCTCTGAGAAAAGTCCCTCTACTACAGACACCTTACCGATAGCAACATCTCATGGTCTTTTTTGACTCAATGGAAGAACGTAATCAGAGAAATGCTGATGAATGTCTTGCTCGAGCTGTGTATTCAACTGGTTCACATCTGATGCTCACAGGCAATGTGTATTGGAAGAGATTTCTGAATGTTCTACACCTCTCCAACCAGACATGCTTTATTTACTCATTTTCTGGATGCAGAGTTCAACAGAGTTCAAGTGAAGGTCAAACAAATCATAGAGAAAGCAGACCGTATTGTCATCTTCTCTGATGTGTGGTAGAATGTTCGTGGGCAATGAATAATTAACTACATCATCTCCACCCCTCAACCAGTATTCTACAAGAGCACAGACACAAGGGACAACATACACACCGGTCTCTACATTGCAGATGAGCTGAAGGCTGTCATCAATGACCTTGGACCACAGAAGGTATTTGCACTGGTGACAGACAATGCTGCAAACATGAAGGCTGCTTGGTCTGAAGTGGAGGAGTCCTACCCTCACGTCACACCCATTGGCTGTGCTGCTCATGCATTGAATCTGCTCCTCAAGGACATCATGGCACTGAAAACAATGGATACAATCTACATGAGAGCCAAGGAAATGGTTAGGTAGGTGAAGGGTCATCAAGTTATAGCAGCAATCTACCTCATCAAGCAAAGTGAGAAGAATAAGAGCACCACATTGAAGCTGCCCAGCAACACCCGTTGGGGTGGTATTGTCATCATGTTTAACAGTCTCCTGGAGAAGAAGGAGTCTCTCCAAGAAATGCCCATAACACAGTCTGCCGATATGGACAGCCCCATCAAGAGGATCCTCCTGGATGATGTATTTTGGGAGAGAGTGGTAAGCAGCCTCGAACCTATAGCAGTAGTCATTGCACAGATTGAGGGAAACAATGCCATCCTGTCTGATTTTCAGTCTCTGCTTGCAGATGTAAGAGAAGAAATCTGTACTGCACTGCTGCTCCAAGCAGAGGAAACTGCCGTTCTGAAATACATCAAAAAGTGTGAAGACATCTGCCTGAAGCCAATACACGCCGCAGCGTACATGTTGGACCCCAAGTATGCTGGCAAGAGCATCCTGTCTGGTGCAGAGATCAACAAGGTCTATGGTGTCATCACTACCATGTCTCGCCACCTTGGCCTGGTTCTTGGCAGTCTGGCGAAGTACACTTCCAAGCAAGGGCTTTAGGATGGAGATGCAATATGGCAGTCATGCCAACATATCTCATCAACCACCTAGTGGAAGGGACTTTGTAGATCTGAGGCTCTTTCCCCTGTTGCCTCCATCATCCTCCAAATCCCACCAACATCAGCCGCCTCAGAGAGCAACTGGTCTTTGTTTGGAACACACACACCAAAGCACGCAACAGGCTGACCAATACAAGGGTTGAAAAATTGGTGGCCATCCGGGAAAATGTTTGGCTTTTTGAGCCTGATAACAAGCCATCCTCAAGGTTGGAAAGTGACAGTGAAGATGAGGGCTCAGTCTGATGTTCAAGAGGTGGACATTGAGGAGGTCCAGGGAGAAGACATGGAAGCCTTAGAGGAAGACAACCAAAGCTTTAGATTCTAGACTAACATTTTACAGATGTATGTTGAAAATATTTTTGGGAGATGCAATGGATCATTGGGGATCATTCAATATTCCCTTTCTTTTGTTGTTCAGTGAAATCATCCCATGTGAAGAGTCAGCTTATTTAATTAAAGTTCAATTCGTAACTAAATTGTCTAAAAGAAAACATTATTGGAAGGATTTAATCATTTGCAATTATGTCTACTTATGATTAGGTAAACGGTTGATGTTTCTGTCTCCATAAGATATGGTAAATATATCCAATGCAAAAAACATCTACATTTAAATGGTATTAATATTAATTTGCATATATTTCCGGTAATTTATATTTCCGCCTTTCCTTCCAGTTCTCTGCTGCCTGTGACTGGAACGAATTGCAAAAATCTCTGAAGTTGGAGACTTATTTCCCTCACCAACTTTAAACATCTGCTATCTGAGCAGCTAACCGATCGCTGCAGCTGTACATAGTCCATCTGTAAATAGCCCACCCAATTTACCTACCTCATCCCCTTACTGTTTTTATTTATTTACTTTTCTGCTCACCAGTATCTCTACTTGCACATGATCATCTGATGATTTATCACTCCAGTGTTAATCTGCTAAATTGTAATTATTCACTCCTATGGCCTATTTATTGCCTACCTCATGCCTTTTGCACACAATGTATATAGACTCATTTTTTTCTCCCTACTGTGTTATTGACTTGTTTATTGTTTACTCCATATGTAACTCTGTGTTGTTGTCTGTTCACACTGCTATGCTTTATCTTGGCCAGGTCGCAGTTGTAAATGAGAACTTGTTCTCAACTAGCCTATCTGGTTAAATAAAGGTGAAATAAACAATTTAATAAAAATTCCCATGGAAAGTTTCCACCTCTGAATATCCCCCAAAATGTGCAACCCTAATAAAGAGCCATTACAAAATGGTATGAACGGTAATTTGGTGACTGATGAAGGATGAGAAATGAGCTTGAGTATAAAAATAGACCAACATTTTGGAAATATTTAGGTGAGCAGGCGGCCAAGTAGTGAGTCAGGGGCAAAGCCATGAACAGGTGCTGTGTCAACAGGGTGTAATCCGTTGGCCCAGCATAAAACTGTGATAAGCAGCACATTTTCCCAGTCTCACGAACAATAACGCAGTGTGGTATTACCAGCATTCTACAGGGAGGCCTCTGCACTGTGAAGAAAACAGCCTACACACACATGTTCTATGACGTTACAAAACAGGATAGATGGAGATCCGTCGTCAGTCGCCAAAGTTAAACAACAAGCATGGGATGTTCGGCTTGAAAAAAAATACATAACATTTCAGCCTGTACTCAAATCAGTTAGCTTTCTGCTAACTTGTTATGGAGGGGGTCGCTATCCGGCCTAAAATTAACGTGAGACCTTCTAAGACCTCGACCTCACGACCACATGTGCCAATGTGGTCAAAGTGAACAGTCGCCACGATTACCAGAGGGAAATCAAAACAGATTTGTTTCACGGCAGCTTTTGCCTGACAGGAACAGACGGCTTGCTTTGATTTTCCTTTCTACTGTATAACAGACATCCATTTCACTATGCCTCTGGTGTTTTGCTGTAGATAGACAAGCGTGACTTCTCTTTCTGATGCACCTGCTACAGGAATTAGGCTAAGCTTAGTGAGTCTTAAACAGGTGCTTCTGCACTCTACCCATTCTCTCGCTTTCACACGTTATAACTCGACACATAAATCCAGAGGATTTCACACCACTCAAGGCCATGTCTCGTGTGGATGGTGTTTTCGGATGTGGAGAAAGTGCTTTTGACTAAAACACTGAGCAATTCTATTAATAGCCTTAGTGTTAGGCTAGGTGATGTGTTGCGAGAGTTAAGTAAAGGATGTGGAGACGGATTTAGTATAATTTGATTTCAGAATTTGCCTAACGGTAGCTTGCCTAGCACATACAATATTGTATTGAGTACACATGAGGCCCCTTGAAATGACTCATGCTAGAGGGCAGTGTAAAAAGGGTGCAACCAACAGTGGATCATTAACCAATGACACTGTACCCAAACCGTTTCCATGGTGAAATACGATTTTGAGAGGTTTCGCACACACTATCAGGACATCAAATAATGATCAATAGCACAAACATATGATCAATAGCACAAACAGATAAGCCCTTACACATAGGCCTATGGGAAACTCCATGGGAAACAAATTGTTTATGCAAAATAGGAAAGCCAAGCCTAGGCCTACAAGAAGTGGAAAAGGTTGCTAAACCAAAACTGTTGAGTCTTTCTTGGGATACATTTGTTTTAGGAAAACAGTTGAACAATCATTTCACAGGACTTGTTTATTTGACTTGTTTATTTTATCACAGTACTGAATGGCAGCCACAGACAGCCATTTACTTTTCACATGGCCAATTAGTCAAATCCATGTCAAAGTACCTGACAAATACCTCAGGTCTGCTCAAAAAGACTAACAGCAGAGGGCATTCTGCCCTCGTCTCAGCAGCAGTGAACGTCAGTGACAACGTTTATTTCCTTGTATTTGTTTGGGCCGAAAATAGACATAGTGATCTGTGGAGTCTGCTGAGGGGAGGACGGCTCATAATAATGGCTGGAAAGGAGCGAATGGAATGGCATCAAACACATATTTGATACCATTGCACTCATTCTGCTGTAGTCATTACCACAAGCCCTGTCTGTCTTATTATGGTTCCCCTAGAACCTGTCCTTGACTGCTGCTGCAATCTCAATCTGTTCCAATAGAATAAAGGCTGTGTGTTACAGAAATCAGTGTCTCTCTTTCTCATCATCTTTTATTTTCTTCCCCCCCCCCCCCTCTCTCAAAGGTCAGTTGTGTCAGAGAATGGATCAATGATCAGTTCCAAATTTACTGGCAAAGTGCTTACCTCGTATCCTTAGTGCCATTCAATCCAGCATCGCCTCAGCGTCTGCATTCATGTAGAGTCGACTCTCACATGTCCATAGTGTTCAATGATCTGCTAAATAGAACAAAATCAATAATGGTCATATAGATTTTTGCACATTAAAAATGTGCAATCGCACAACACACACACACACTAACTTAACGCCACATTGGACTTGCTGTGTAACTAAGCAGTTTTCATCATGTTGTCATCAATCAAACATTCGCTCAGGTGAGAAATGTTTCCAAAGACGTATTCCAACTTACCCACAGTCTGCATTTGAGATAAATGTTGGCCAGAACAGTATAACTAGCTACTTTCCGTATGCAATGACTAACGTTACCCATCTGGCTTTTTAGTTGCTTCAAAGAACAGTTTAAAACATATGAAAGCAACTTCCTGCTTATGTTATGAACTATAAGGAAACACGGGCAATGTTGTATCGATCAGTAAGTTTATGTTGCATAATAAACTATGCATACACTGCTAGCTTTGCCAGCTAACAGTAACTCGCTAGCGTTTAGCTATGGGTGAACCAAAGCCCTAGCAAACTCCCTAGTTTAGTTTGGGATGCATCTAAACCTAATGACTAGCTAATTTACCTAGTTGCTAGCTAGCTAACGTTAATTGTCTCAAAACAACTCTCGCTTTTACATTTCAACATTCACTCTTGTGAAACCCCTGTTAGAAATGGTTTGTTTTACAAAATAACAACGAAGTCGTTTGTGAAAAACAATCTTTGTAAACCGCTGGCTACGAGACATTTCTCGACAATAAAGCCAAAGGTGTCAAAACTGAAACTCCGATAAAGAGGTGTGTTTTGCCTAAACAACCGCGAGCTTACCGTGTCCCGAGTTCATAACCTCTCGAGCGAGCAAGATTACAAAATCCACTGAATGAATATGAACAGTTTACCGAACAGTAACAAAACGTTGTAATGTTATCACTTCCAAGTACTGCGTCGTTGTCTGAGCCTCATTTCATGCCCAGCCTGTTGACAGCTGACTGCTGGAATCACAGAGTTCCTGAGTGAAAAAAAAACCCATTAACGTCTTCCAAGGCTAGAGTAATCAAAGTCGATAAGTAGGATTGTCAACCCGAACCCGTTCGGGGATTGATTATATAGAAGTTTTTCGGATTGTTTTAATTATTATTTTAGGACTATAAAATGGACTTGAAATAAATGTCACAGATAAAAAGGTTACGAAAAATTTGCAATGAAAATGACATAGGCCTTTATAGGTTAGAACTGGAGCACAGTTGGCGCACACAGATACACTTTGTAACTTTTGTCTCTGGGTCTTTCCACTGTGGATTGTCTCATAATACTACAAAAAATAAGCAATAATTGTTCTTGACTATCTAGCCATCAAATACACTAACACGCACACTAAATGCTTGAAATGATGCATCATTTAGTTTCTTGATTTAAAAGAGTAGATTATTATTTGTGTCATTGAATCGATTGGATTCATCAGAAAAATATACATAACTTTTGTGGGAATTGCTTGTTCTTATATAATATAATGGGATTTTATCTTTTTTTTTTTGTTAAACCTGCTGCTGGTCCTGACGTTGATGCGGTATTGAATATTATCAAGATCATGATGTAATTTAATCACAGTTGGATTTTTTTCACCTCCCCATTTTATGACTTTCACACAGCTTCAGATCGTCCTTGGTTGAGAAAAGTGCAATTAGTTTGAAGTTGAATTATTTGAATTAAAGCCTTGTATGGTAATGAAAGCATCGCCATCTAGTGTTAATGACTTATAACTGTTGCTACTCCCCCAATACATTTGGGACATGTTTGTATCCACTACAGAAAATCATCTCCGGAATCTAGCTACATTACATTTAATGCATATGTTTACTTTATACAAATTACATTTAGACTATGTTTAGATTCGTCACAGACTCTATTCAAACTCTTATAGAATACTAAGCAATACCAAAAATAAACAAAGAGTGTTGAGAAAACTCTGCACCATACCTTGCTTGTTCAAGATGTCTAATCAATTCAATCACTTCCTTCCTAACTCTGTGTCTTTCATCTCTCAAAGACAGAACCACAAGCAAGACAAGTTACAAACTCAAAGTATTCTAAATTAAATCACTAAGCCCCTTGCATGCAGACAAGATGAAAGAGAATTCTGCCTAGATAGAAACATGGCAGTTGGCACACTATCTGAAATCTGCAGTGTGATGACGTTTGTCTGCCTACCAACTCCCCAGTGGGGTTATGGTAATGAGTTGTGACACAGAATAAATGTAATGTTAGTCTTTTGTTTTCATTTATTCCCTTAATAAGTCCTCACTGCTTCTCAAGTCTGTCAAGCCCCACTCACTGTTATTGAAATATTACTTTACTCTTCAACTGTAGTCTTCTTATGTATATGTGTATGTCTCAGGATCAGTTCAATCTTTTTGTATTATGTCAGTTTCAATAGATTAAAATGATTGATTATTTCAAATTCATTTTACAAATCTAAGAATATAAAAATAGTTTACCAAGTTACCAATTACTTCACACTGGAAGAAGTTGAGCTAGAGTAAAGCTACACCGAGTATACAAATATACACCGAGTATACAAATATACACCGAGTATACAAATATACACAGAGTATACAAATATACACTGAGTATACAAATATACACAGAGTATACAAATATACAAATATACACTGAGTATACAAAACATTAGGAACACCATCCTAATATTGAGTTATTCTTTTTATTTTTTAGCTATATATTTTTTTAAATGTAGGAAATGTAGTGGGCAGTTGGCTTGTTTCACGAAATGAGTACCTTTTGATATTTTAAGAAGAAATTGTGCACCAATATTACATTTTAAAACCCCCTTATTTTCAATGAAGTGTCCTTTAATATAGACCACATGGAGAATTCAATCAATCAGAATTTTTTATTTCAATAAAGATTTGCTCAAGTGCCAAAATCCAGCATTTTCAAATATCCCTCCATGCATCCTCTGTGACTTCCAGGAAGTTTGTAACCCACTTAACCCCAAAATATATCCAAGTATTCACCATCATTGTAAAGCCTTAGTCATTTTGTTGCTTTGACAGTTATTTCTGAAGATTGTTATTTATTTCATGTGATTAGTGATTCGTTTTAAGGAATCTGTGCCTCATTTTAAGGTCAACCTTGTTACATGAACTGAACTCTTGTTTTAATATGGTAAAACTATTCAGTTAAAATATTTTTTGACTAAAAGAAACATTGAACATCTAATAGTGTTAAAGCAGGGTTGTAGCATGTAATCTGAATACAAAAAAAATAACTGTAATCGGTTAGCTGCCAGCAAAAAGATTGTAATCAGATAACAGATACTTTTGAAAGACTAGATGATCATTTTTTTGATTACTTTTAAATTCAGAATGGGTGTTTGCAGGAAAAAAAATACGTTATGACACCTTTCTGTTTTCTCAATGACATTCATTTCAGCATTGAAAAAAGGTGCAAGTTAATTGCTGCTTTGTGAGGTAGGAATTTACCAGTTGGATGCATTCATGTACTTAAAACACTGATTGGCTAATGGCCAACAAGCTGTGTAAACTAATACACTAAAAGTACAGCTATCATGCTTGTAAACATATTATAGTGTTCAAAACCATATGAATAGATAGCTTTTTTATAAATATTGTTTTGTTAATTAACTGCAGAAAATGCTGATATCAAGGTAATTTCTTTAGTCGGTGACGTCAGAAGTCAGCATGTGAAAGAAGTGGCAGCTCAGGATGATAGACGAGTTTCCCACTAGTAATGACCAGTTGGAGGGTCGTTCAAGTTGGTTTTTCCCAGTCGTATGTGGTAAATTCGCACTTCTCACTTGGTTACAAACGCAGCATAACTTCGTTCCACCTGAGCGAGTGATGACACACAAAATACATTTGATGGATCCATTTTGTCTTCTTCTAATGCCTCTTAAGAGGAAAGTAATCCAAAAGTAACTGAAAGTAATCAAATTATGTTACTGAGTGAAGGTAATCCATAAATTACTTTACTGATTAGAATTTTGGACAGGTAACTAATAACTGACGGATTACATTTAGAATGTGACCTATTCAATCCTCTGGAAAAGCAGGTGGGCTGGTTCCACTCTTTTTGGCTTTTTCCTGGTGTTTTGTGATGGATAATTGAGTGGGTCGAGCATAACACGTCAACCCTGTAACTCATAGATAGGCTACAAATGTTTTAAAACGTACATTTTTTTGAATGACGGTTGTGTTCAATTGCACTACTTGTTGTACACAACAAGCTTCCATTCCACTTGTCACAGGGGGATTCATGGCTGATTTAAGATGAAATCGTTAACCCTGTTACAGTCAAGCCTGTTACAGTCAACCCTGTTACTTTATTTGGCACTTAATAAGCACTTACTATAATCATTTTTATTTATTTAACCTTTTGAGATAGGAAAACTTGTTTTTTATTAAGTTGAACATGTGCTTTTTCTGATAGAATGTTAAAATTAGTTGAAATCAAACAGGTTTTTTCACCAAGTTAAACAATCTCAAAAGGCACCAAATTGGTGGAACTACCCAGTTGCAGAAAAAGCTACACCACTACATGGCAAACAAGTAATTGACCACTGAAAACACTACAAATATTTGAATTTAGTTAAACTACCACCAAGCTACTGCAAAATGTAGTTAAATTACTAGTTGAATTACATGTACTGGAACTAATCCCCAAAACCGTGCACATGATATCGTACATGAAAATATCTATGACATTTGTTTTTCATTTTCAAGGCTCCAATCAATATAAAATTGACATCAACAGAACTTAATATTTCATGGACTTTGGCAATGTGTCCCCTTCTCCTATAATACACAATGACTTTGTTCATATCCATAATGTACATGTTATATGTTCTGAAGGACAACTATCCAGGCTTGTCTTTTTCAGGCATGACTCCTATCCCGCAGCAGTTTGATAGAGAAGGCCAGGTCCACAGTGTAAGCTAGCAGAGTAATGCTGGTCATCACCGCTTCCATGACAACAATGGTGGGCCCAGTTTTCCTGTCTGTGAAGTCTTGGCCGGAGTTTTGTAGCTCCAGGACTCTGGTAAAACACAGTACGGTGGCGACCACATAGAGAAGCACCCCTGTCAGACTGAAGCTTGCCAGCAGGCGGTCAAAGGGCAGAGGGCATCGCCCAGCACAGTCCCCTAGAACCACCATCACTGTACCCAGGGACATTAGGAGACAGAGGGCATACACCACCCCAGACACCCATAGCTGCCAACCCACAGCTGCCAACCCTACCCCAGCTCCTTTTACCAAAGCTCCACGGACCTGCTCCACCACCAGGACGATCATCTCACATCCTCCCCAGAGCTGGAGCACCTTGAGCAGGCCGGGTACGCTGGCCATGTAGCCCTTCTGGTCCTGGGTCTGGGTGCGGATGAGGTAGGCCTCGGTTGCATAGGCCAGGAAGGTGAGACACGATGCCAAGGTGGCGGCGATAGGACGGGGCCAGACACCTTCATGACCCATGACCGCCCAAGGAAAGGTGACCGAGGCGCTGAAGGTCATGAGGGCGGCGAGAGCCGCCACGGTCACGGTCAGATTCTTCCAGGAGATGGGGACCAGGCTGTGGAACTGGATGATGTTGACCACGTGTATTAGGAAGGTGAGGATGAAGAAGAGGCACCAGGTGAACATGCAGAGGATCCTGAAGGAGGGCTGGTGGATGTCAGAGGTCAGCTCCGAGGGAACCAGGGAGGCTACCAGGCTGAAGGTGAGGCAACCGGACAGGAGAGCCCACATACGCACCAGCGACAGAGGGCTGGTCAGATCACTGGCCTCCAGTACAATTACAGGCATGGTGTTGGTTCCCAAACAAAGTCCAAAACGGGAAAGTCCAAAAGGCTGTAGACAGAGATTTATAATGTTGTAACAGGCTTTGCTGTAGAGCAGCAAAGAGGTGTCTTGCTTCCAATAATACTTCTTTAAACCTCAGTTTGGACAAGATCAATTTCAAGTTGTAACGTCTATTTCGGTTAAAACAAAAATTTGCTTCCACCTTCCGAAAGGATGTCAACAACCTTAACCAGGAGAATGTACTGCACCCGGATAGAGTCAACTCACAAAAACATTTCCCACCAACTGAGAAAAAGAACGCCGTCTTGTTGAGCTCTTTCAGTCAGATGACAAAGCCTCTTGAACATTTCTAATTTCTGCTAACTCCAAATCCAGGAAAGAACCCTCCAGAACTAGAATATGGTAGGCCCAAAATGAAAGGCCCCAAAAATCACTTAAACCGACAGTTCAGCGCATGAGCCAACGGTCATCTCCACTCTGTCCTGTACCACCATTACCATTCACAATGCAAACACAATGCAAACCCAATTAACACCACCACTCTTCTATCTCGTGCTTCCTATACACCAGCCTGGTCTCATAGACTAGACGTATCATAGTAAACATAAAGCCGGGACACTCAAATGAGTATGATATATTATGTTTAGTATGGTTACATGAGGCAAAAAACTAAAGTAGGGTGGTTGGTCGAGGAGGATGGGTGGGCATATAACACGAATGTATAGCAACCCAAAGGTTGCGAGTTCAAATCTCATCATGGACAATTTTAGCATTTTAGCTAATTATCAAACTTTCAACTACTTATTACTTTTGAGCTACTTTGCAACTACTTATCGTGTTAGCTAACCCTTCCCCTAAGCCTAACCCTAAATTGAACCCATTTAGCTAACCCTTTCCCTAACCCTAACCCTTTAACCTAACTCCTATACTTAACCCTAATCCCTAACCCTAACCACTAGCCGAGCAACTAGCCACATAGCTAGAATTCGTAACATATAATACATTTTGCAAATTTGTAACATATTGTATGTTTGCAAATGTGTAACTTATAATACGAATTGTAATTCGTAACATATCATACGAAATGGGTGAAGGACACCCACAAATTAATACATGCCATTCGAAATGTAACATATCATACAAAATCCTGGACTTCCTGACGGCCACCCCCAGATGGTAAGGGTAGGTAACAACACATCCTCCGCGCTGATCCTCAACACGGGGGCTCCTCAAGGGTGCGTGCTCAGTCCCCTCCTGTACTCCCTGTTCACTCATGACTGCATGGCCAGGCACGACTCCAACACCATCATTAAGTTTGCCGATGACACAACAGGGGTAGGCCTGATCACCAACAACGATGAGACAGCCTATACGGAGGAGGTCAGAGACCTGGCCGTGTGGTGCCAGGACAACAACCTCTCCCTCAACATGATCAAGACAAAGGAGATGATTCTGGACTACAGGAAAAGGAGGACCGAGCACGCCCCCATTCTCATCGACGGGGCTGTAGTGGAGCAGGTTGAGAGCTTCAGGTTCCTTGGTGTCCACATCACCAACAAACTAACATGGTCCAAGCACACCAAGACAGTCGTGAAGAGGGCACGACAAAACCTATTCACCCTCAGGACACTGGCCTCAGATCCTCAAAAGGTTCTACAGCTGCACCATCGAGAGCATCCCGACTGGTTGCATCACAGTATGGCAACTGCTCGGCCTCCGACCGCAAGGCACTACAGAGGGTAATGCGTACAACCCAGTACATCGCTGGGGCCAAGCTTCCACCCTAGTCATGGACTGTTCTGTCTGCTACCACACGGCAAGCAGTACCGGAGCGCCAAGTCTAGTTCCAAAAGGCTTCTTAACAGCTTCTACAGCATAAGACTCCTGAACAGCTAATCAAATGGCTACCCAGACTATTTGCATTACCCCCTCCCCTTTTACACTGCTGCTACTCTCTGTTTATTTTCTTTGCATATTCACTTTAACTCTATCTACATGTACATATTACCTCAGTTACCCCGACTAACAGGTGCCTTGCACATTGACTTTCCGGTACCCCCTGTATATAGCCTCGCTATTGTTATTTTACTGCTGCTCTTTAATTAATTATTTGCTACTTTTATTTTTTACTTAACACTTATTTTTCTTAAAACTGCATTGTTGGTTAGGCTTGTATTTCACTGTAAGGGCTACACCTGTTGATTCTGGCGCATGTGACAAATACAATTACATTTTAAATGGAGGTTCTTGGATTCACATAGAGAATATTACGAAATACTCTGAGACCAGGTTGTATACCCCCACCCCTCTCCGCCACCCTACCCCGCTATCTCCGCCCCCCTCTTCACTTCACTGGCTCCACTTCCTGTTATGGTTGCAGCACTCTCAGTCTCATAGTGTAGGTAGCTGCAGGTGACCGCAATAACGCTGTCGCAAAACATCACTATCTTTCTCCCTGACACAGTTCGCATGACATGTTGTTCCCTTTTCTAGAATTATGGCGAGCAATTCGTTTCTGGTTAGTGTAAATAACACACACACACACACACACACACACACACACACACACACACACACACAATCCCTTTGTCCCCGTTTATGGATGCATAAATATGGTCAGTGTGAACTGAATGTTGTTTACATGGTGTTTGATTCTATGTATTATATATCAGGTCTGCATTTACAGCTGCGTACTCCTAATGCAAGCCAAGGCCCATTGACAATTGGAGGGTGTCGTAGATCATTTGACTGAAGTGCTTTTCAGAGGAGCTATATGTGGAACATTTGATTCTACACAGTCCTCGGGGGAGTGGTACCGGAGGTGGAGAAGAATATCTCAGTTGCTCTTTCATTTGACAACACTCGTATGTGTGCTTGAGGTGTGCAGATACATGAGTGTCTCTGTGTGTGTGTGTGTGTGTGTGTGTGTGTGTGTGTGTGTGTGTGTGTGTGTGTGTGTGTGTGTGTGTGTGTGTGTGTGTGTGTGTGTGTGTGTGTGTGTGTGTGTGTGTGTGTGTGTGTGTCTGTGTGTGTGTGTGTGTACGAACAATATATCATCTGTTTTTCTGCATATGCATGTGTTTATTTGGGTGTTTGTGAGTAAGTGGGTCTGAGTGTGTTTGTAAGTTTATGTGTTTATGTGTTTGTTAGTGTGTGTGTACATTTTTTTTACTTGACTTGAGACTTGACTTGCTCTTAGAATGCACGACTTGGACTTAACTCGAGTCTCGCCCCGTTCTACTTGGGATTCGACTCGAGACTCGAACCTTTGTGACTTGAGACTTGCTTGTGACTGGAATAATAGTGAATTGGTCCCACCTCTGGTGTACTCTGTGTATGATGATGATGATGTGTGTGTGTGTGTGTGTGTGTGTGTGTGTGTGTGTGTGTGTGTGTGTGTGTGTGTGTGTGTGTGTGTGTGTGTGTGTGTGTGTGTGTGTGTGTGTGCACGTGTGCGTGCGCGTGTGCATCCGTTTGTTTATGCGTGTGTGTGTGTCTTTGTACACAAACACAAAGAGTCTTGTCACGATCCGACACAGTCACTTCCGTTGTTGAACCTGCTTTCTGTGTTATATATAGACACGGGATACATCAATTCCCATGTGTTCACACTGCTCAAGTTCAAAAACGGCCTTCTGACAAGAGAAGACACACGCCACAAAGACACACAATAGCAGATAAACAACAGAAACACCTACCGATGCCAATGCGAGGTAGCTCGCTGTTTGGAAGTAATGTATGAGGCTTTAGCACTTCAAGGTTGGGGATGAATTAAAACAATTATAATTAGTTAAATTGGAATTTAATTTCAAAGTGGAAATTGTCCATTGATTTCAATGAGTTTGATTTCGAATTGACATGTTCATTCATTTCTTGAACTGACTGTGTGGTGATGGAGCTTCCCTCGTTCTATGTAGGATGGAGTCGAATATCTCAGGATGAATCGTTATCAGTTTTGGTTTGAAGAAACTTTGTCGAAAAAGGTGCATCTGTTGTATGACTGATCTTCAATATCTACAATGCTAAAAGTGGTCCATCTTACCTGTGTATAAGGAGGTCATTTGGGTAACAGTGCCACAATGTGGTAGATATATGAATTACACGGGCTCTCATAAAACAGCCAGACCTCGTACTAATGCAGGCTTGGAGGGGACCCCCAATGTATCACTATGAAGTGAACTCTCATACTGCTTATACAAATGTACTCATTATAGACAACCATAGTTTCTGTGTACAACTTGATATTGACATGCAGTCTATTTGAATCAATATTTCATACACATCACAATAACATCACGTAAATGTTTTAAAATTCAGATAGAAATACTGATTGGAATAGGTAACCAATGAATACAGACAATGACTATAGGCATTAGACAACAGTGAATAAACTGGGTTTACAAAGTGTAAAGATGAACTGTGTCTTTCTGAAACCGAATGTAAGACACAACCAGAGAACTGAGAGTAGATCGTATCCTTTATGTGGCTTTCACATGAGTCTTGTAGAATTGTTTCTCATGCTGTGCAAGTTTCTGCACTGCAGTTGTCAGTGCTATGTATCCTTTACCACTATGCATTATAAGGAGTCACAGCCACTGACTGATCTATATCATTAACTATCTACTATTGCCAGGACCATGTGATCTGACCAGGAAAAAAATCAGGGCCCTAATTATTGAGTATGTCTATCGACGGCCGTAGATGGTATAACACAGCAACGAACAAGGGCACCACTGACTACCCACAAGGACACAGCCACCTCACAGAAAGAGGAGGAATTGTCCCCCACTAGCCTAACTAACACAGAAATGAGATGAGCAACTCTTTCATTTTGGAGAGAGAGGGGGAAAGAGAGAAGAAGGGAGGAAAGAAGGGAGGGTGGGGGAAAGAAAGGGAAGGAAAAGCAGAGGAGAGTGAATAATTGATGTGGCCCCGGTCCCGGTGCTGGTTCCAGCGGCTCCCTCTATCGCACAAAGACATTTAGCAATGATTCAGATCAAAGAGCCACAGACTCCCGCTGCTAAGCTGAAAGGCGAAGCCCGCCGATTGCCTTCTCCCCAGCACTAATAACATCGTCTTTATGCAGTTAATAAACTGCACACTTCAGTCAAACTATATCATTACGGCCGACTTAGGAACTAATCATTTAAAAGCAGAGAATCGCCTCTGTTCTCCGCTTTAAACCAAACAACATTGTATTGCATGCTGGGGCTGGGAGCAGGCATGTGTGTGTGTGTGTGCTTTTGGAAGGGGACATCAAAGCTTTGTCACAGTGTATAGTGAGCGCGTGAGGCGGGCTTGTAAACACACTGTCTACTTCGGTCGATACGGACATGAAGAGCACTATTGAAGTTGCCGGGCCTTATAAGGCCACAGGGCAGCATCAGGTTTGGTCAGAACCTCCCACACACACACACACTCGCACGCATACACACACGACATGCACACACACGTAAACGCACACACACACACACAAACGCGTACACACACAGGTGCGCACGTACACACACACACATGCACATACGACACACACGCATTACACACACACGTGAACCCAAAACACGTGTGCACGTACACACACGAATGCAGGCACGCACACATACACACACACACACACACACCATAGGAGGTTGGTGGCACCTTAATTGGGGAGGACAGGCTCGTGGCAATAGCTGGAATGGAATAGGTGGAATGGTATCAAATACATCAAACACATGGTTTGATGCTATTCCATATACTCTGTTCTGGCAATTATCATGAGCAAGTCCTCCCCTCAGCAGCCTCCTGTGACACACACACAAACACGCCATCCCCTTTAGTTTTGTTAGGAACCTTTCATTTCATCAAATCAAAGGCTTCAGGAGGTGTGTGTTTGTTGTGTGTGAATGTATGTGTGTGTTCGCATGTGTTCACGGTAGGGTAAGCAGTAAAGTCCTCGTTCTGTCTGATGTCACCTTGCTTCCAGTAGCGTATCATAGTGTAAAGCTCCACTGTTTTTCATAATCATAATCTTTCTCACTGAAAAGACTGGAACACAAACAGGGCTTTAGACAAAAGGGATGACTGGGGGAACAATAGAATAGGGGATGTCATTGTAACTGAACATTCATGTGGTGCTCATCCCAAAACAGCCACTAGCTTCTATACCTTACCCCGACTCTCATGCACTTGTGGAGACCTGAGAGGATTGGATAAGGAATATGGTAAATGCTTCATCATGACCTACAAATGCTGAGGGGTAGGGGTTGATATGGGATTGGGCATTCTTCCCCATGCAGTCCTCCAGTCTATAGAGGGCGCCCTCTAACTGAAGAGAGCAACTAACGTTGCTTTTTTAATCAGAACATTGTTAATTGAATCAAGCAATTCAGCTCTTATCTGCTGGTACTTTGTAATGATTCCAATGATACATACAACAATTTTTCTCTCTCATTAGATATAATATGTTTCGCCAGTTGGAATACGAAAATAGTTATATTCACACAATAGCACAATGAAACACAATAACCACAAACAATACTAGGTGTGCTTCATGTAACCACCTCAGGGTGATATAATGACAGTTGATCTGCTTGAGACTTTACATAAATGTTCTTAAAATAACCCTTTATGACTTTAAAGGTGATATCCCCTTTTTCGCTTTAGATCGAAAAGGGGATATTTGAGCAATCGTCAGTTAGGCCGCAGGCTCCTATAGCCGTGTTGCGGGAATACTGTTTCTATGTAAAGGTGAAGTCTCTGGTTCCGTATCAGTGATGTGGCGTCATGTTGTGGTTACGGAATGGTTGAATGGCACTGTTCTCAGGGTAGCCCAAGCTGAAAAACAGGTAGGGCCAAAAAAGTATGTTTACAGGATTGACTGACACCAGAACAGATCTTTGTCTCCCCTGCACTGGAAAACAGGATGGATCAACTCTACAGAACAACTGGACTTGGATCAGTATAAAACAAATACAGGTTAATGAAGGTGGATGGTGAAGTTCCGCAGCAGAGTTCTGTTACAGTGATCAGATGACACACCAGATCAGCACCTTCCTCTGGGATGGGGCAAGTGTACACACACACACACACACACACACACACACACACACACACACACACACACACACACACACACACACACACACACACACACACACACACACACACACACAGCTAGGGGTCAGCAGCTGTTAGGTTGTCTGACCAGATGGGAGGAGCTCCAGGGGTCAACACACACAGGACACTACAGCTGTATCAGACGGCCCAAACATCACTAGACTTACCCACTCAACCTGGGTTATGACATCACTAGAGTTACCCACTCAATCCTGGGTTCTGACATCAGTAGAGTTACCCACTCAACCCCGGGTTATGACATCACTAGACTTACCCACTCAATCCTGGGTTATGACATCACTAGAGTTACCCACTCAACCCTGGGTTATGACATCACTAGAGTTACCCACTCAACCCTGGGTTATGACATCACTAGAGTTACCCACTCATCCTGGGTTATGACATCACTAGAGTTACCCACTCAAACCTTGGTTATGACATCACTAGAGTTACCCTCTCAAACCTGGGTTATGACATCACTAGAGTTACCCACTCAACCCTGGGTTATGACATCACTAGAGTTACCCACTCAACCCTGGGTTATGACATCACTAGAGTTACCCACTCAACCTTGGGTTATGACATCACTAGAGTTACCCACTCAACCCTGGGTTATGACATCACTAGAGTTACCCACTCAATCCTGGGTTATGACATCACTAGAGTTACCCTCTCAAACCTGGGTTATGACATCACTAGACTTACCCACTCAATCCTGGGTTATGACATCACTAGAGTTACCCACTCAACCCCGGGTTATGACATCACTAGAGTTACCCACTCAATCCTGGGTTATGACATCACTAGAGTTACCCACTCAACCCTGGGTTATGACATCACTAGAGTTAACCACTCAATCCTGGGTTATGACATCACTAGAGTTACCCACTCAACCCTGGGTTATGACATCACTAGAGTTACCCACTCAACCCTGGGTTATGACATCACTAGAGTTACCCACTCAACCCTGGGTTATGACATCACTAGAGTTACCCACTCAACCCTGGGTTATGACATCACTAGAGTTACCCACTCAAACCTGGGTTATGACATCACTAGAGTTACCCTCTCAAACCTGGTTATGTGGCTTCGCTCACCTCCCTTCTGGTCAGTGCCTTATAAGAGACCAGACTACCTGGGTTGAGATATTCAATTCATTTTACATGGTATTGGTAACCCCTGTACATAGCTTCATTCTTGTGTGTTTTATTTGTCTTGTATTTTATCTTCTTGTTTATCTCTGTATCATTGGGAAAGAGCTTGTATGTTTCTACACCTGTTGCATTCGGCGCATGTGACAAATACAATTTGATTTTTATTCAATTCGGCACCACAAAGTATCAAAGCTTCTAAAGTAATGGTACTTGCACAAGCTGACGCCGTTGATTATTCACCCATAGCTGACGTTGACTGCATCGATGTCAGAGGAGTAATAGACAGACAAACATCATTTGAGAACATCAAAAATATAGTCCAGAAGAAGATAGGAAGCCGTGGATCAGTCGAGAAAGTTCGTCAACCATAACTATGAAGAAGGTTGTCATGACGATACCTAGACGATAATGATCAAATGCCGCCTACACTGGGTGAAATGTGACAAGACTAAAATGAGAGAAAGGTGACGATAACCTATTTTCAAAAACCCACAAACTGTCCTGTCGATTGCGACAGGCCTGGTGGTGCTATCCAATGGGGTTAAAGCTCGTCGGTTATCTCACCACTAAGAAAGAAAAACATGCTTATCATGTAAGACCCTTAAAAAGAAAGGTTCAAATAATGTTCTGCTTTATTTATTTCACTTTTAACAACAAAAAAAAATCTTCATTGTGCCAGAGATTTGTCTTAATTTTTATGCCTAGCTATACGGTATTTAAAGTTCAAAAACCACACGACACATAGAAGTCCTTAGAGGTGCAGGGAGGTGTCGAGAGGGACTGGTAGAACACACAGCAGTCCAAAGCTGAGAGCCACAAGTCTGTAGAGCCTTCTACCTTTAGGACCTGAGGAACAACACACACATTACTCTGCTGTGCCCCAAATGGCACCCTATTCCCAACGGCTCTGGTCAAAAGTAGTGCACTATATAGGGAATAGTGTGCCATTTTGGGGCACAGCCCCTGCACCACTGAACATGGTTGGACTGCAGTTACTGACTTCAAAAACGGTCTGCTTCCCCGGATTAAGCTGAGCCCTTCACTAAAAACGACACCAGTGTATTGAATATTTCAACTTAACATACAGAAATGTTTACAGTACAATCTTCTCTCTTACCAGATTTCTGGACCACGTGTAGCTTTTTTGTCATGTTGGACATCGTATTGACATACGTTGCCAAATCCTCAGAAAGGTGTGTTTCAATCTCATGGATTTCAGAATGGACTTAAGCACTGACGAACACTGCCATCTCTGTTATCTTGGTTGTGTGAATGTGTCACAGTGTTTCTCTACACTGATGTACAGCTCTGTGTGTGCTTTTGAACCCATCTAAAGACAGGAAACTGTCAAATCAGACAGGAGGAGAAGTAAGGGGACGTGAAACTAGGTATTTAATCACTATGGGCAAACTAGGGCCCACAGGGCGCTGGTCAAAACTATGTAAGGATTAGGATGCCATTTGGGACTGACACATTGACTAGTGAAGTCAACACCAGTGATGTATCGAGCACCACGTGGACGAGGAGATGGAGAACGTGTGCTTCATTCTAGAGCAAGAGGACTCCTGGTATCGCCAGGAGTGATAAGTATCATTTTTGTCTTTATCTGTTGTCTAGTACTGTCTTTTTGCTCGCTAGGACCATCTACTTTCAGTATTGCCCGTCTTCCCAGTAGCCTACTTGGTTTGTGAACTGTTGACTGCTCATCATTTGCAGATGATTGTTGACACATCAACCAGGGTTAAGGGGCAGGGCAATTTGTAACTTGTTTTGATAATCAGTGGCTGTATTGGAGGGGGAGTGGTTTCTCCTCTCCTAGGCAATCAGCAATTAGTAGAATGTGGTGTGCTCTTCACCTCTGCTAGGTAATTAGTGTTAGTACTTCAGTCTCCCCTGGTTTCTCAGCAGCAGTTGTAAGCGGAGGTCGTGTCAGTCTCATCGGCAAAACGAATGCAAGACCGTCGCCAAAACAAAGCTCCAAACCACTCTTTCACGGGAGTATCTTACTTAGTTATTTTCTAATGATATCATTTACCTCTCCTTGCCTCTTTTGACCTCACACTTTCCCAATCCCCTACAACTCACAAGGCAGGCAATACGCTTGACCTCATCTTTACTAGAGGCTGCTCGCCTACTAATCTCACTGCAACCCCCCCCTCCAGGTCTCTGATCATTACTTTGTTTCCTTTTCTCTTCCTTTCCTCCAACCCTAGCCACAGCCCCTACCCAGATGGTCATTGGCCATCGCAAGCTTTGTTCTCTCTCCCACTACTTTCTCCTCTTCTATCCTATCATCTCTCCTTTCTGCTAAATCCATCTTGCTTCCTGATTCTTCCTCCCTGGTTCCACTCACACAGAACTACCCTATGCCTTCTCCCCTCTCTCCAGGTGAAATCATGTGACTAGTGAGGTCTGGCCGCCCGACAACCTGCGCCTCGACCCGGTCCCCTTCTCCAGACCATCTCTGGAGAACTTCTCCCAATTCCTCACTTGCCTTATCAACTCATCCCTGACCACTGGCTGCGTCCCCTCTGACTTCAACATGGTCTGAGAAGTTCCCATCCTTAAGAAACCAACGCTCGACTCATCTGACGTCAAACTATAGACCTGTATCCCTTTCTTTTCTTTCCAAAACACTTGAGCTTGCTGTCTCTGATCAACTCCCTCGTTATCTCACTCAGAACGATCATCGTGACCAGTCAAACTTCAAGACGGGTCACTCAACCGAGACTGCTCTTCTCTGTGTCACGGAGGCTCTCCGCACTGCCAAAGCTGACTCTCTCACCACTGTTCTCATCCTCCTAGATCTATCCGCTGTCTTCGACACCGTGAACCATCCGATCCTCCTCCCCAGCCTTTCAGGGCTGGGCGTCTCAGGATCTGCACACTCTTGGATTGCAAACTGCACACTTCGCTCCTACCAGGTGACGTGGAGAGGCTCTGTCTACACCACATACTCTCACTACTGGTGTCTCCCAGGGCTCGGTTCTTGGCCCTCTCCTCTTCTCTCTATACACCAAGTCACTCAGCTCTGTCGTATCCTCACATCATCTCCTATCATTGCTGTCTAGAAGACGCTCCACTACTTTTCTCCTTCCACCCACCCTTCTGACACCCAGGTGGCAACATGCTTCATTGCGTTCCAGGCAGTTATCTCAGCTTGGATGTCGGCCCACCATCTCAAGCTCAACCTCGACAAGACAGCACTGCTTCTCCTACCAGGGAAGGCCTGCCCGCTCAAATACTTCTCCATCACGGTTGACAACTCCGGTGTCGTCCTACCAGAGTGCAAAATACATTGATGTGACCCTGGACAACACCCTGTCATTCTCTGCAAACATCAAAGCAGTGACTCGCTCCTGCAGGTTCATGCTCTACAACATCCGTAGTGTACAACCCTACCTCACAAAGGAAGCAGCGCAGGTCCTAATCCAGACACTTGTCATTTCCCGTCTGGACTACAGCAACTCGCTGTTGGCTGGGCTCCCTCTTTGTGCAATCAAACCCCAGCAATGTATGCAGAACGCTGCAGCCCACCTGGTTTTAAACCTTCCCAAGTTTACCCATGGCACCCTGCTTCTCTGCACACTCCACTGGCTTCCAGTTGAAGCTCACATCCACTTCAAGACCGTGGTGCTTGCCTACGGAGCAGCAAGAGGAACCATCCCCTCCCTACCTTCAAGCTATGCTCAAACCCTACACCCCAACCCAAGCACTCTGTTCTGCCCCCCTGTGATATGCAGTTGTCCCACCTACCTATCATAAGAGGAATGCACTGTAAGTTGCCCTGGATAAGTGTGTCTGCTAAATGACTAAAATGAGAACAAGAGGATAAGACGCAATGGCTCTTTAGTTTATGGAGAGTGTTACATGGTCGGAGAGGGAGGAACACAGTAGTGCGCAGTCTTCGCACAGACTACTAGCGTACAGTGATGCGCTCATCTCAGTCATAGCCACATTATGGTAGGGACATATAGTACATTTCTAGCCTGGGTACCAGCCTGCTTGTGCTAACATTCCACTCATTGTAATGCCAAACTTAGCATACATGTTTGGCATATGACACAGAGTAGGACTGAAATGTTAGCAAATAACAGGTCTGGATTTCAGGCAAGTTAGCTACAGGATCTTAATTTGACCAGTATTGTCCCAGCAAAATAATCCTGCAGAAACAGGCTTTGCACTTTGAGTCCATAATGATGGTTTGGCTATTAACTGGAAAATCCTCAGCAACAAAAGAGTGATCAAATGAAGCTCCTACACATGTACACTTCTGTCTTCTCTGAATTGTGATAGACGTTATTCAAATTCTGAGTTGCGTCTAGCTACACATAATGTCAAGAATCTATTGAATTCTACTGTGGCTACAGCACAGTAATAACGACAATATAGCCTATTGTAGCTTGCCGAGACTGTCATATTTCTGTGGCCATAGAATGTACTGGTCGACTGTAACAAGACAAACAGCACAGTTACAGAGCTGACCCAAGATCTGTTTCTAAGGTAAACATCACCCTTAAGCATTACCACCAAGCCAGGGTAGGTCCCATGGTATTCATATCCACGTTGGCAGCACTATAAAGTCCAATAGGATCTCTCTCCAACACCCGCTCTCTTGTTTGACCAGCAGCCAGACCGCTCTGCCAGCCAGCCTCTATTGTTCAGTCTGGGCCCACAGAAAAGGCAAGCTAGTTTTTCAGTTTGACAATCCCACGCTGCCTCGGCTTCTCCGCACCCCATTCCTTTCTCGTTCTCCCTCTTCTCCTGAAAGAAAGACAGAGAGATGGTGGGGGGTTGCCTCATGGTAGGTTGCTGTTTTATATGAAACGTATGAGGGAAGAAAGGAGAGAAGGGGGAGAGAATGAAAGAAAGGGAGACTTGGGTCTTGGTGAGGGTTGGTGTGTAGAGCCAGGAGCCACTTGAGAAGCAGTGGGTCTTAGAGTGGACGGGTTTGTTTGGAGAAGCCCTCTCCAGCCAAATGCGGGATTACCCAAACGCAGGTTCCCATGAAACAACACCACATCAATCATAAAGGGGTTACACACATGCATGCACAGACACGCAAATGTGCAGGCAAACACGCATGAACACACACATGCATGCACATACAGTGCCTTTTGGAAAGTATTTAGATCGTTTACTTTTTCCATATTTTGTTAGGTTAAAGACTTATTCTAAAATTAATTAAATGCTTTTTCCCCCTCGTCAATCTACACACAATACCCCATAATGACAAAGCAAAAACAGGTTTTAGACATGTTTGATAATTTATTAAAGATGAACTGAAATTACATTTACATAAGTATTCCGACCCTTTACTAAGTGCTTGGTTGATGCACCTTTGGCAGCGATTACAGCCCAGAGTCTTCTTGGGTATGACGCTACAAGCTTGGCACACCTGTATTTGGGGAGTTTCTCCCATTCTTCTCTGCAGATCCTCTCAAGCTCTGTCAGGTTGGATGGGGAGCATTGCTGCACAGCTATTTTCAGGTCTCTCCAAAGATGTTCGATCGGGTTCAAGTACAGGCTCTGGCTGGGCCACTCAAGGACATTAAGAGACTTGTCCCGAAGCCATTCCTGCGTTGTCTTGGCTGTGTGCTTTGGGTCGTTGTCCTGTTGGAAGGCGAACCTTAATTAAGGATCTCTCTGTACTTTGATCCGTTCATCTTTGCCTCGATCCTAACTAGTCTCCTAGTCCCTGCCACTGAAAAGCATCCCCACAGCATGATGCTGCCACCACCATGCTTCACCGAAGGGATGGTGCCAGGTTTCCTCCAGATGTGACGCTTAGCATTCAGGCCAAAGAGCTCAATCTTGGTTTTATCAGACCAGAGAACCTTGTTTCTCGTGGTCTGAGAGTCTTTGCCTTTTGGCAAACTCCAAGCAGGCTGTCGTGCCTTTTACTGAGGAGTGGCTTATGTCTGGCCACTCTACCATAAAGGCCTGATTGGTGGAGTGCTGCAGAGATGGTTGTCCTTCTGGAAGGTTCTCCCATCTCCACAGATGAATTCTAGAGGTCTGTCAGAGTGACCATCGGGTTCTTGGTCACCGGACGGCCAGCTCTTGGAAGAGTCTTGGTGGTTCCAAACTTCTTCCATTTAAGACTGTTTTTGGCGACCTTCAATGCTGCAGAATTTGTTTAGTACCCTCCCCCAGATCTGTGCCTCGACACAATCCTGTCTCGGAGCTCTAACGACAATTCCTTCGACCTCATGGCTTGGTTTTTGCTCTGACATGCACTGTCAACTGTTGGACCTTATATAGACAGGTGTGTGCCTTTCCAAATCATGACCAATCAATTTAATTGACCACAGGTGGACTCCAATGAAGTTGTAGAAACATCTCAAGGATGATCAATGGAAACAGGATGCACCTGAGCTCAATTTCAAGTCTCATAGCAAAGGGTCTGAATACTGATGTAAATGGGGTTTTTTCTTCTAAAAACCTGTTTTCACTTTGTCATTATGGGGTATTGTGGTTATATTGCTGAGTATTTTTTATTTATTTAATCAATTTTAGAATAAGGCTGTAAAGTAACAAAATGTGGAAAAAGTCAAGGGGTCTGAATACATTCCGAAGGCACTGTATCCACGTACACACACGCACATGCACGTACATGTACATACAAACACATGTACACATGTACACACAAACCTCAACACTTTGACAACTTGTAATGAAGAAAGGAGAACTCCTTCGCGGACCCCTTTCTCTCACCACGTTCACTCTGAGGAGAAACCGTTTCCTAGAATGGTAGGAAGGAGGGACATAATGTACTGTAGAAGCCTGGTGCTGGTGTAAATGGAGGAAGGCACGTAGACACCTCAAATATTTAACAGGCCCAATATATTGCACGAGTGAGGGAAGTTGCTTGGACGTGTGGATAGGCTGGCCCCTTTCTGCTTGCGTGCCGTCTTGGTGATGGTAGTTCCCCCTGGTGAAATCGCTGTGGGACTAGCTGCCGTGACGATCCCCCCCATTTGCCATGCCGATCCGGCACATCCTCGTTTCCCTTTGATCTCCCTTTGATCTCCACCTTAGTAGCAGATTGAACAACTAGAACAACTGTTAGCCCCTTGTCCTCACCTCACTGTCCACTCAACAGACAGCAGAGCTAGCTTAGCCTACATAGCATACGCATCCATCCTCAACATCTCTGTTAGCATCAGCACTGCTAAAGTCAGGAGGCCTCAGAGGCAGCTGTCAAATGAACTAGATTCCAATACTAGGTCCAAGGTCGCTCCCACGCTAGGCGCTAACTCTGTCGAGCTCACTGTTAAGCTTGGTTTGTCTCTTTTGAATTTGAAGACCACTTAAAGGGATAGTTTGTGAGAGGCCCAGTTGAGCTAGCCTCAGCATGGGGTGTAGCCTGCGGTTGTCACCTGTCATGAGACAACTCACCAAGAGAAGACAAGGGGACTGATGGACTAGGGGATCCTCAAAGTTCCTCATTTTACTTTTACATTTCAGTAATTTAGCAGACTTACAGAAGCAATTAAGGTTAAGTTGCTCAAGGGCACATCGACAGATTTTCACCTAATCGGCTCGGGGCTTGGAACCAGCATCCTCTCGGGGCAGACAACATTCTCTTATTGTCACGACTCCCGTCGAAGTTGGCTCCCCCGCCTGTTTGGGCGGTGCTCGGCGGTCGTCGTCACCGGCCTACTAGCCGCCACCGATCCCTTTTCCCTTTTCTGTTAGTTTTGTCTTATTAGTTGCACCTGTTCCGATTTGTGTTTTCTTGATTTGCTTCCCTATGTAAGCGTGTTGTACCCGCCCTTTGTTGTGCGGGATTATTTTTGTGTTCACGTTTGTGTCGTAAGGTGTTGTTGTGCTCAGGACCGTGTTTACCCTGTGTTTGGGTTGGTCTGTGTTTTGCGCCCTGTGTTTGGGCATTTACTATTTTCGGTGATGGAATTAAAGTGCATTTTTTCCCTGGAACTCTCTGCTCTCTGCACCTGATTCCTACCAACACACCTAGTCAGCCGTGACACTGATGAACATGCACTCAGGCACATACACACATGTGACACACACGCACACAGTCTGGAGCAGACTAACACACTCACTGACACCTGGAGAAGATTGGATTGTTTCAGTACAGGGCATCAACCTCCATATCTCCCGTTAATAGCAGTGGTGTAAAGTACTTAAGTAAAAATACATTAAAGTACTACTTAAGTAGTTTTTTTTGGTAGATGTACTTTACTTTACTATTCATATTTTTGACAACTTTTACTTCCCTACATTCCTAAAGAAAAGAAAATAAATACTTTTTACGCCATACATTTTCCCTGACACCCAAAAGTACTACAAAAAAAGTACGACAAAAGTTCTACATTTTGACAAGAAAATGGTCCGATTGACTCACGTATCAAGAGAACATCCCTAGTCATCTCTACTGCCTCTGATCTGGTGGACTCATTAAACACAAATGCTTCATTTGTAAATTGTGCCTGAGTGTTGGAGTGTGCCCTTCGCTATCTGTAAATAAAAAAATGAAAATAAAATTGTCCCACCTGGTTTGCTTAATATAAGGAATTTGAAATGATATATACTTTTTCTTTTGATACTGAAATATATTTTAGCAATTCGGTTTACTTTTGATACTTAACTAAATGTAAAACCAAATACTTATAGACTTTCACTCAAGTAATATTTTACCGGGTGACTTTCACTTTTACTTGAGTCATTTTCTATTAAGGCATCTTTACTTTTACTCAATTATGACAATTGGGTACTTTTTCCACCACTGAACAGGGCCCTGACCTCTGCCTTTCTACCTCTCTCTCTTTCTTTCTCTCCTTCAAACTCACCCTTTACAGCTGGTCCTCTCACTTCTTCCACTTCTTAATTACAAAATGAGCTAGTGACACTTTCTCAAATTTGGACATCAAGGTCAGAAATACAGCTGATTTTCATTCTTATCCTCCAATCAGGGACTGATTCAGACCTAGGAGTCCAATCATTAATTGGTCAATTACCTACCAAGGAATAAATAAAACCGGCAGTACTCTGGACCTCCAGGCTCAAATTTAAATTGCCCCTGAACTAGTATATCAAGAAAACTAGTCAACAGTACAATTCATACCATTTCTTTTATATGAATTGCATATTCATGGTGTAATATAATGTATTAGTGTACAGGCCTACTGAACTGCCAGATTTGAAGGCCTATACACTATTTCTGTGTATGGGTGTACATATATCTGTCGGCAAGGGCATAGCCTAAGTGTGAGTTCGAGACAAAGCAAGTCAGAGATAGACAGAGAGACGGCCCCACACACAACTATGCCTTGTGGTTTGCAACAGTCAACTTCACCGCAAGACAGATGTTTGTGTGGCATGTGTGAAAGGTAACATTCATTAGCTCTCAAGACCATTTCTATGTGTCTCCAAAAGCGAAGTTTGTGCGGAGAGCAGAGGGTAGCTGGGGGTTAGCCATAAGCAAATTCAGAGATTCATGTTGATTCTAATTACAGGCAAAGGGAGGTAGGCGTTGCATTATTAAAAGCTCTAAAACACACAGGGGCTCCCTTTCAGGCACAAGTTCTCTTTCTTTCTCCTTCTTTCTCGCCCTCCCTCCACGTCCCTCCATCCCCTCCTCCCGAGCTCGCATTAATCCAGAGGCGGGATTTTGCTCGACAAGTGATCAAAGAGCAGTCGTGCGTCGCCAGGTGCGGCAGCTTCAACTGCCGACAACGACAAATCCTCGTTTTTCTGTGTTGTTTTTTTCTTCACTGAAAAGAGAGAGAGAGAAAAAACAATGCTTGGGCGAACTGCTGTTGTGTCTGAGGGAGAGAGAAATAGTTATATTCCTATTATTTCTGAAGGCCTTTTCTTCTCTCGTTCGGAAGGAAGCAGGGAGGGCGAGATCTAGTGAGTGTGACGGTGAATCGGTGGAGCTGTGTCCCCCGTGTGTGCCGTCCCCTTTGCGCCACGGCGGTTTGAGATGTTCCTCTCTGCAAACTACAGCAACACTCAAGACACGCGGCCAGCGGGAGCGAGCGAATGGAGAGAGGACAACGTGGCATCGGATTAGGCTTTATTAAGTCTCAATCATGAAGGATGGGCACGACAACAGTCACAAAACACACAACAACACACTGTTACACACACCGTGTGTGTCTTGCTGGGCCGGAGAGTGAAGGGATGAGACACAAAGCATATCTTTCAATCTATAGGCTGTCCTCTGAAGGGGGGGGGGGGTATCTCAATAATATCTTAATAGTAATAAGTATCTCAATCCCAAAGTGTTTACAGTGCAGCACTGTTTGGAGAGTACCACCTCACAATACGCACATGACGATATCCAGCCCTAGGGGGCAAGCGAGACGTTATTGAAATGGAGGGATTGGACAGACTTAGCATCCTCACTCTCTAATATGACTGACAGTTTAGGAGCTGGGGGAGTGCATTGTGCACAAGGGTTTTGTTGGGACGCACAAACGCAATAAGAGGACAAAGGTAAACAGAACAATTGGTAGATCTAATTCTGTTCAAAGACGGCTGTAGAAAACGGATGAGTCTTGGGACCAGCTCTAGGCCGTGAACTTGTTCTAAGTGGCTGGCTATTGTGTTTCTTTGTCACCATCTTGAACCCTGATTTGAACCCAGAAACAAAATGGCCGCCTTTTGAGTGAGTCGGCGTTAAGGCCTCATTATCAAACTGACACTTCTATTAACCTAACTTGACGCCTTTTTTTTCCTCTCCTGAACTGTGATTTTTGATGGTTTAACTGCTAATACTAATGTCAGGGTTGAGACACTTTATTCCACTGAATTAATCATCAACACTTTCTTCTAACAGAAGATTCCACAAAATGGCTTTGTAATGCTTAATTCTCTGAAGCTCTAAAATGACGCACTAGCCCTCTGTTGTCAAGTAGTGAAGCATATGAAATCCACATTCTCCAAATGCCATCACTTTCAAAAATCCTTTGAAGTTTGTGACATTTGTTTCACTTTGAAGCATCATATTTGTAGACAGACACACACACATTCCTGTCATGATGCCTTTTTTTTCACAAGACCGCAAATCTTCACTCAATGTCCATGCATCAATCTGTATCCTACACCCAGTCAACAGCATGAAACATAACGCTGTAAGTTTCCCTACAACATTGTTGCGGTGCAGAACTCCATGGTGTGCGAATGAGCTCACCAGAAATCAGAAATGTCCACTCGTGTATGCATGTGTTCACTGTATGTGTGTGTGTGTTGGGGCCATGTTCACAGCCGGTGGCCCTTGTGGTTGTCACTGTAGCTTTATCTAGGCATTGTAGAGGGGTTGGAGGGGAGAGAGGGGGCCCTGACAAGTGGGTATCAGGTCCAGGAGCGTGTGAACCACGGTCGCGATCCAGCTGTCTCCACCACACCCCAATCTCCCCCTCTATCTCTCCACCCTTCCAGCCCTCCACCCTCCCTCCTCCTTCAGCCACTGCTGCCTCCAGCTGGAAGCTTTGAACCCCCTTCACCCCTCTCCTCCACACCTCCTCCCTCTCTTCTTCCACATAAGTCCAGAGATTGGGGAGGAAGAATAAATAGACGTCACGTCTTTCATCACGGCGAAGGGGGGTCAGGGGTCAGAGTGTGTCAGGCGGGTTAGAGTGACGTTTTTGTCTCGGCCGACAGTCAGACAGGTCATCCAGGCCATCCTATAAACGGTTGCCAAAGTGTACATGTGACATCATGGGAATATTCAGTTAAACATTAACTTTAAATGGTGTCAAATACAGTCCGGTTATGTTAAAGTGGATATGTACCCTCAATATAAGAGGTCACAGAAATAAAATATTTAAACAGATATAGAGGAAAGACCTTAAAGAAAACCTCACATAGTTTTCTTTGAAGTAATGGTGCTGAAAGAAAAATGACGCAAACCACCTGACTAAAATCATATACATTACCAGTCAAACGTTTGGACACACCTACTCATTCAAGGGTTTTTCTTTATTTTACTATTTTCTACATTGTAGAATAAGAGTGAATACATCAAAACTATGAAATAACACATATGGAATCATGTTGTAACCAATAAAGTGTAAAAATAAATGAAAATATATTTTATATTTGAGATTCTTCAAATAGCCATAGCCTTGATGACAGATTTGCACACTCTTGGCATTCTCTCAACCAGTTTCATGAGGTAGTCACCTAAAATGCATTTTATTTAACAGGTGTGCCTTGAGCCAGTCAGTTGTGTTGTGACAAGGTAGGGGTGGTATACAGAAGATAGCCCATTTCTGTAAATTACCAAATCCATATTATGGCAAGAACAGCTCAAATAAGCAAAGAGAAACAACAGTCCATTATTACTTTCAGACAATCCAGAAAATGTAAAGAACTTTGAAAGCAGTCGCAAAAAACCATCAAGCTCTATGATGAAACTGGCTCTCATGAGGACCGGCACAGGAAAGGAAGACCCAGAGTTACCTCTGCTGCAGAGGATAAGTTCCTTAGAGTTACCAGCCTCAGAAATCGGCAATTAAATGCACCTCAGATTGCAGCCCAAATAAATGCTTCACAGAGTTCAAGTTTCAGACACATCTCAACATCAACTGTTCAGAGGAGACTGCGTGGATCAGGCCTTCATGGTCGAATTTCTGAAAAGAAACCATTACTAAAGGACACCAATAATAAGAAGAGACTTGCTTGTGCAAAGAAACACGAGCAATGGACATTAGACCGGTGGAAATATGTCCTTTGGTCTGATGAGTCCAAATTTGAGATTTTTGGTTCCAACCACGTGTCTTTGTGAGACACAGAGTAGGTGAACGGATGATCTCCGCATGTGTGGTTCCCATGTGAAGCGTGGGGGTGCTTTGCTGGTGACACTGTCTGGGATTTATTTAGAATTCAAGGCATACTTAACCTGCATGGCTACCACAGCATTCTGCAGCGATACGCCATCCCATCTGGTTTGCGCTTAGTGGGACTATCATTTGTTTTCCAGCAGGACAATGACCCAACACACCTCCAGGCTGTGTAAAGGCTATTTGACCAAAAAGGAGAGTGATGGAGTGCTACATCAGATGACCTGGCCTCCACAATCACCTGAGTTGGACCGGAGAGTGCAGGAAAAGCAGCCAACAAGTGCTCAGCATATGTGGGAACTCCTTCAAGACTGTTGGAAAAGCATTTCAGGTGAAGCAGTGTGCAAGGCTGTCATCAAGGCAAAGGGTGGCTACTTTGAAGAATCTAAACTATAAAATATATTTTAATTTGTTAATTAACACTTTGTGTTACTACATGATTCCACATGTGTTATTTCATCGTTTCGATGTCTCACTATTATTCTACAATGTAGAAAATAGTAAAAAATAAAGAAAAACCCTTGAATGAGTAGGTGTGTCCAAACTTTTGACTGGTACTGTAACTCCATGCACACGCGTTTCAAATATTTCAACAGTGACGATCGGATTCGAAAAACAAAGGGCAAATATGCAGCCAAATATAATTACATATGTTAAAAGGGGGCAAAAGAAAGCCTCTGCGTTGGTTAAATTGGATGTGCATACGACATTTCAAAGGCCATCAAAATGGAAAAGGAACGAATAAAGGAGTGGAACAACATTTATTTACATCATAAATGCACAGGTTTCTTTTCAACAGGCCTCTTCAGTACTCTCTGGCTTTTAATGGAGGGCAAGTTGGAAGTGCCACTAGACTCCCACTGCTTAGGAGAGATGGAAGTATAGCACAGCCAGAGTCTCTCGGCGTGTGTGTGTGTGTGTGTGCACTAATACTTCTCTCCCTCTGTCCCAGTTAATCAAGCCCACCCCTACCAATGTTCTTCTAGTGAGTATGGGAGGGGTGTAGGGATGAGCGGGAAAAGGTGCCCTTTCCTGTCTTCATTTTCGTTACTCCTTTTCCATCCCTTCATTTTTCACATCACATCCTTGTTCTTTTTCTCTGCCTCACGAACCACTACTTTTTGTTATTTCTCTTCCTTTCTTTTCTCTCTGTTCCCTCTACTTCTGCCTCGTTCCCGTCTTCTTCCTCAGTCCTCCCAGAGTGTTGGCGAGGGATTGCTAGAAACGGTGTCTTGGGGAAAGTCGCTAACATCCCAGCTCCGAAGCATCTCCGGATCCCGAGCAGAGCCAGCCAGCCATTGCCCCACGGTGAAATCCCTGCATCAAAGCCGCGAATCGTTCCCTTTTCCTCCCCTGCTTTCTCGGTCTTTCTTTCTTCCATGGTGGCACTTCAAGCGACTCCGAATGTTTAACTTCATACATCGTCCTCATTAGGGGCCCTCAAAGCCTTCCATTGATTCTAAAGGCGCTCATTTGAATTTTTAATCACACATACTGTATGCATTGTAGCTGTGCTCAGCACTATGCACTATGCGTGCTCTCGCTTCGCTTGTTCTTGCAGCCGTTTTAAAGTCCGCTCAACCTCTTGAAGTCTCGAAGTTAAGACTTTTACTTAGCAGAAGCCACACATCATGGAGTATTGATGGAAATGACTTGGAATAGGGAGTAGAGATATTAGACTTATACTGTGGCTGTATTGTGATGTGATGGCAATACAGTGAAAGTGATATGTTGTTATGGTGGTGACATTGGGATGGCGTAGCAGTCAGGCGTCTTTTGTCTTCGTCTTGTCGTGTCCCGTGTATATATCTTTTTATATCTTTTTTCTTCGCATATACAATGGGGCAAAAAAGTATTTAGTCAGCCACCAATTGTGCAAGTTCTAATTAAAAAAAAAAATACTTATTTTCCACCATAATTTGCAAATAAATTCATTAAAAATCCTACAATGTGATTTTCTGGATTTTTTTTTCTCATTTTGTCTGTCATAGTTGAAGTGTACCTATGATGAAAATTACAGGCCTCTCTCATCTTTTTAAGTGGGAGAACTTGCACAATTGGTGGCTGACTAAATACTTTTTTGCCCCACTGTATTTAAAAAATATTTTTCTTAAAAACTTCTTATGGCTGAAGGGGCAGTATTGAGTAGCTTGGATGAAAGGTGCCCATATCAAACGGCCTGCTCCTCAGTCATAGTTGCTAGTATTGGATAGAAAACACTCTAAATTTTCTAAAACTGTTTGAATTATGTCTGTGAGATTAACAGAACTCATATTGGCAGGCAAAATCCTGAGTTGAAATCAAAACAGGAAGTCAGAAATCTGAGCTTGTATGTATTCACCAGAGTCCCTAATGAAATCCCCTTGACATATGAATGATTGTGCACTGCCTAGGGGTTCCGCTAGATGTCAACCATCAATAGAAATTATAATGAGACTTCTATGATGTTGTGGGAGAGAATGATAGCAGAATCAGTCAGGTGTCCATCAAGCAGCCATGTTCTGATCATGCTTTTTTCTCATGGTACTCACTTGCGTTCTATTGCTCACGAAGACAAGAAAGAATACTCCGGTTGGAACTTTATTGAAGCTATATGTTAAAAACATCCTAATGATTGATTCTGTACTTAGTTTGAAATGTTTCTTCGACCGGTAATATCACTTTTTGAAGTTTTTGTCCGATATAACGCTGACCAGAATTAGCGTTTGGATATGTAAACCAGACGCGCTAACAAAAGAAGGTATTTGGACATAAATAACGGATTTTTTCGAACAAAACAAACATTTATTGTGGACCTGGGATTCCTGGTGTGCTTTCTGATGTAGATCATCAAAGGGAATATTTATCATATATTTTCTTGTTTATGTTGACGCCATCTTTGCGGCTGTGGTGTTTTACTTTTGAGCGCCGTCTCAGATTATAGCGTGGGTTTCTTTTTCCGTAAAGTTTTTTTATAATCTGACACAGCGGTTGCATTAAGGAGAGGTATATCTATAATTCCATGTGTATAACTTGTATTATCATCTATATTTATGAGTATTTCTGTTGAAACGATGTGGCTATGCAAAGTCACTTGATGTTTTTCCCATTAGTGAATCTAGTCGCCTCAATGTAAACTCCGATTTTTTGATATAAATATGAATTTAATCAAACAAAACATGCATGTATTGTGTAACATGAAGTCCTATGAGTGTCATCTGATGAAAATAATCGAAGGTTAGTGATTAATTTTATTTCTATTCTGGTTTTTGTGAAGCTATCTTTAGCTGGAAAAATTGGCTGTGATTATTGTGGTTTTGTGGTGACCTAACATAATCGTTTGTAGTGCTTTCGCTGAAAAGCCTATTTGAAATCGGACACGTTGGTGGGATTAACAACAAGATTACCTTTAAAATTATATAAGACACATGAATGTCTGAAGAATTTTAATTATGAGATTTCTGTTTTTTGAATTTGGTGCCCTGCACTTCGACTGGCTGTTGTCATATTGATCCCGTTAACGGGACTTCAGTCATAAGAAGTTTTAACCTGAACTTCAAAATACTCTCCTGCAACCCGCCTCACCCAATGTGGTATGGATCTGCTATTTTCTTTATTTCAGAACCGGAACCCCCAACAGAAAGTACTAGCTAGTAGTCAGCTAGCCACTGCTAGCGGTCATCAGCTAACCTTTAGCCCGGACAACTCCTGCCAGTCTGCACAACGCGATTCAACCCAGAGCGTATCGGACTTCTTCTTCTCCATATACCCGGATTCCTACCGCAAGCTCTGAACCTTTTCACCTGGATCATCGCAGCTAGCAAGCTACTATCCCATTGGCTTCTCCTGGCTAACGTCTCTGTCCTGAAGCAAGCACCGATTAGCCTGGAGCTAGCCTATGCTAGACCCATCTCCCGGCTAGCTGAAGAGGTCCATCCGCTACTCCTTGGGCTACAATGCCTATTTTGCCAATTGGCCTGGACCCCTTTTATTGCCGAAACGGAGCCCCGCCGATCCTTCACGACTGGACTACCGACGTAATCCGCCCGAGTTTTTTTTTCAACTGGCTCCCTCGTCGCGACGTCCCCTGAATGCCCATCAGCTAGCCTGCTAGCCGCTGCCCGCTAGCTGTCTAGAGCACACCGGACTGTTAGCTGAAGAAGTCCGTCAGACAATTTTTTTGGCTACTATACCGATTTTGCGAATTGGCCTGGAACCTTCTATTAAATGAACCCCTGCTGATCCATCACAACTGATCTGCCGACGTAACCGCATGAAGGGGCTACAACTGACTTATTTCGTTGTGACGTCCCTCTAAGGCCCTTCTGCTAGCCTGCTATCCCCGGCTCGCTAGCTGTCTGAATCACCGTGTCTCCAGCTCGCCCAGCTATTCACCTGACCCAATGATCACTCGGCTACACATGCCTCTCCCTAATGTCAATATGCCTTGTCCATTGCTATTTTGGTTAGTAATTATTGCCTTATTTCATTGTAGAGCCTCTAGCCCTGCTCAATACGCCTTAGCTAACCCTTTAGTTACACCTCCCACACATGTGGTGACCTCACCTGGTTTAAATTATGTTTCTAGAGACAATATCTCTCTCATCGTCACTCAATGCATAGGTTTACCTCCACTGTATTCACATCCTACCATACCTTTGTCTGTACATTATGCTTTGAATCTATTCTACGGTACCCAGAAACCTGCTCCTTTTACTCTCTGTTCCGAATGTACTAGACGACCAGTTCTTATAACCTTTAGCCGTAACCTTATCCTACTCCTCCTCTGTTCCACTGGTGATGTAGAGGGTAACCCAGTCTCTGCAGTGTCTAGCTCCACTCCCATTCCCCAGGCACTCTCATTTGTTGACTTCTGTAACCGTAAAAGCCTTGGTTTCATGCATGTTAAATTAGAAACCTCCTCCCTAAGTTTGTTTTATTCCTTGCTTTAGCACACTCTGCCAACCCGGATGTCCTAGCCGTGTCTGAATCCTGGCTTAGGAAGACCACCAAAAACCCTGACATTTGCATCCCTAACTATAACATTTCCGACAAGATAGAACTGCCAAAGGGAGCGGAGTTGCAATCTACTGCAGAGATAGCCTGCAGAGTTCTGTCTTAGTATCCAGGTCTGTGCCCAAACAATTTGAGCTTCTACTTTTAAAAATCCACCTTTCCAGAAACAAGTCTCTCACCGTTGCCGCTTGCTATAGACCACTTTCTGCCCCCAGCTGTGCCCTGGACACCATATGTGAATTGATTGCCCCCCATCTATCTTCAGAGCTCGTGCTGTTAGGTGACCTAAACTGTGACATGCTTAACACCCCCGGCCATCCTACAATCTAAGCTTGATGCCTTCAATCTCACACAAATTCTCAATGAACCTACCGGGTACAACCCCAAATCCGTAAACACGGGCACCCTCATAGATATCATCCTAACCAACCTGCCCTCCAAATACACCTCTGCTGTCTTCAACCAGGATCTCAGCGATCACTGCCTCATTGTCTGCGTCCGTAATGGGTCTGCGGTCAAACGACCACCCCTCATCACTGTCAAACGCTCCCTAAAACACTTCAGCGAGCAGGCCTTTCTAATTGACCTGGCCCGGGTATCCTGGAAGGATATTGAACATTTCGACAGTAGAGGATGTCTGGTCATTCTTTAAAAGTGCTTTCCTCACCATTTTAAATATGCATGCCCCATTCAAAAAATGTAGAACAGACATAGCCCTTGGTTCTCTCCAGACCTGACTGCCGTTGACCAGCTACAAAAACATTCTGTGGTGTACTGCATTAGCATCGAATAGCCCCTGCGATATGCAACTTTTCAGGGAAGTTAGGAAGCAATATACGCAGGCAGTTAGGAAAGCAAAGACTAGCTTTTTCAAGCTGAAATTTGCATCCTGTAGCACAAACTCCAAAAAGTTCTGGGACACTGTAAAGTCCATGGAGAATAAGAGCACCTCCTCCCAGCTTCCTACTGCACTGAGGCTAGGAAACACTGTCACCACCGATAAATCCATGATAATTGAGAATTTGAATAAGCATTTTTCTACGGCTGGCCTTGCTTTCCACCTGGCTACCCCTACCCCGGTCACCAGCCCTGCACCCCCCACAGCAACTTGCCCAAGCCTCCTCCATTTCTCCTTCACCCAAATCCAGATAGCTGATGTTCTGAAAGAGCTGCAAAATCTTGACCCCTACAAATCAGCCGGGCTAGACAACCTGGGCCCTCTCATTCTAAAATTATCTGCCGAAATTGTTGCAACCCCTATTACTAGCCTGTTCAACCTCTCTTTCGTATCGTCTGAGATCCCCAAAGATTGGAAAGCTGCCGCGGTCATCCCCCTCTTCAGCGGGGGGGACACTTTAGACCCAAACTGCTACAGACCTATATATATCCTACCCTGCCTTTCCAAGGTCTTCGAAAGTCAAGTGAACAAACAGATCACCGACCATTTCGAATCCCACCGTACCTTCTCCGCTATGCAATCTGGTATCCGAGCTGGTCATGGGTGCACCTCAGCCACACTCAAGGTCCTAAACGATATCATAACCGCCATCGATAAAAGACAATACTGTGCAGCTGTATTCATCGACCTGGCCAAGGCTTTCGACTCTGTCAATTACCACATTCTTATCAGCGGACTCAACAGCCTTGGTTTCTCAAATGACTGCCTCGCCTGGTTCACCAACTACTTCTCAGACAGAGTTCAGTGTGTCAAATCGGAGGGCCTGTTGTCAGGGCCTCTGGCAGTCTCTATGGGGGTGCCACAGGGTTAAATTCTCGGGCCGTCTCTTTTCTCTGTATACATCAATGATGTCGCTCTTGCTGCGGGTGATTCTCTGATCCACCTCTACGCAGACAACACCATTTTTGTATACTTCTGGCCCTTCTTTGAACACTGTGTTAACTAACCTCCAGACGGGCTTCAATGCAATACAACTCTCCTTCCGTGCCCTCCAACTGCTCTTAAATGCAAGTAAAACTAAATGCATGCTCTTCAACCGATCACTGCCCACACATGTCCGCCCATCCAGCATCACTACTCTGGACGGTTCTGACTTAGAATATGTGGATAACTACAAATACCTAGGTGTCTGGCTATACTGTACACTCTCCTGCAGACTCACATTAAGCATCTCCAATCCAAAATTAAATCTAGAACCGGCTTCTTATTTCGCAACAAAGCATCCTTCACTCATGCTGCCAAACATGCCCTCGTAAAACTAACTATCCTACCAATCCTTGACTTCAGCAATGTCATTTACAAAATAGCCTCCAACACTCTACTCAGCAAATTGGATGCCGTCTATCACAGTGCCATCCATTTTGTCACCAAAGCTCCATATACTACCCACCACTGTGACCTGTATGCTCTCGTTGGCTGGCCCTCGCTTCATATTCGTCGCCAAACCCACTGGTTCCAGGTCATCTAGAAGTCTTTGCTAGGTAAAGCCCCGCCTTATCTCAGCTCACGGTCACCATAGCAGCACCCACCCGTAGCACACGCTCCAGCAGGTATATCTCACTGGTCACCCCCAAAGCCAATTCCTACTTTGGCCGCCTTTCCTTCCAGTTCTCTGCTGCCAATGAATGGAACGAACTGCAAAAATCACTGAAGCTGGAGACTCGTATCTCCCTCACTAACTTTAAGCACCAGCTGTCAGAGCAGCTCACAGATCACTGCACCTGTACATAGCCCATCTGTAAATAGCCCATCCAACTACCTCATCCCCCATACTGTTATTTATTTTATTTATTTTGCTCCTTTGCACCCCAGTATCTCTACTTTCACACTAATCTTCTGCACATCTATCAGTCCAGTGTTTAATTGCTTAATTGTAATTATCTTGCCACTATGGCCTATTTATTGCCTTACCTCCCTTATCCTACCTCATTTGCACGCACTGTATATAGACCTTTTCTATTGTATTATTGACTGCATGTTTGTTTATTCCATGTGTAACTCTGTGTTGTTGTTTGTGTCGCACTGCTTTGCTTTATCTTGGCCAGGTCGCAGTTGTAAATGAGAACTTGTTCTCAACTAGCCTACCTGGTTAAATAAAGGTAAAAAAATAAAAAATAAAAAATAAAATAGTATTTTGATATCAGGCATCATTTGTGATGCTATTGACATAGATTTCTGATGGAAGGGCTACATTGCAATGGTGGTGACAGTTTTGTGATTGTGATGGTAGTGACATAGTTTTGTGATGTCTTGGAAAGGGATACATTGCACTGGTGGTGACTTAGTGATGAGATTGTGAAGTGAGAGGTTATTTTGAGATGAGTAAGATTACAGTACTGATATTTATTAGGTACGGGAGTAGAACCTCCTTGCCTAATAACCTAACAAGCACACGTACTAGTGTTACTGCTCCTTCTAGTGTCACATGCAAATTGTAGTTTGCCTATTGAAAAAGGTCATCCATAATGTATGGAGCCATGCATCACTCAGTCCGCGTGGTTGATATAGCTATATATAATACTCACACACAGAAACTATATGCATACAAAGCCTCAGCTAAGCTACAGAGAGACTTTGTCACTCAAGCAAGAACAGGGAGGGAGAAAAACCCTCAGATCTTTCTGCAAGAAGTACACCTTTGAATCAGAATTTCCTTGCAGAAAAAAAGCGCTTTGAAAATCTAATGCATAAACATTATCTTCGTTTTTTTCTTCTTCTCTCCTTCCCTCCCCTCACCTAAAGCGCAAGCTTCTGAGCCACTTTGGAGAACTTCCCTTTTTAGAGTCCTCAGTAACTTAAATAAGAGGCGGTTGGGGATTTGGATATTGTTATGTCTCATCAAAGGGAAAGATCTTTAGCTATCCTCCCCTGCCTGTTCTCCTGGTGTCTGTCAACGCCATGTCTTTGAGAGAGAATTGTCTCCTCCAGACTGATATCTACTGTAATTTGATTTCTTCTTCCCTCTCTAGCTTCATATCACTGGGTATGTTTTCAATATGTTTCGCAGGGCACCAGTTCCCCCAGTGGAATAGGCTAAAACGTTAGCACTCGTTGTTCTACTTTGCAGGGCTAAATATCAGAAAAGTTCAGAGAAAAGTAGTAGCCAATGAAAATGACTTCATAAAGATGAAATGCCCGTATGTAGGCAAAACTAACTGTAGATTAAATGGATAATGGCTCCTTCAATACCCAAGTCTGACAAACGGCAGCCATTTTATATTGTGGAAACTGAACAGTTATGAATTTGCAACTGATGACAACATTGGTGGCGTCCACATTGGTGGCATCCGCTGCCTTCTCTTTTTACATTCAACATCATATAAGCGTACTAAAAAACACTTCAAGGCAACAACAAAAAAAATATTCTATATTTGATACTCTAAACCACCACCACCCTTTGTGACATTGAACGTCATCACCGCATACAAGTTCAAGGGTTTATAACTAAAACCTCAGTGGTTCCACATCAAACAGGGTTGGCTTCATTTCGACCCATGCAGGGGGTCTCTCTCTGGGACTTGATGGTGTAGTAGTTGCAGCCAATGAATGTTACCTGCCCCCCCGCGCCCCCCTCTCTCTTCTACGAAACTTCTCTCTTCACCCCCCCCCCCCGTTCCCTCGCTCTCTCTTGCACCTGCTGCTGTGAACAGCATGATCCTTCTGTGTGTTTCTGTTCATCCCTCGTTTCTCTCCCTCCTCTCCCACACTCCATCCATCCCTCCGTTCCTTTCATGTGTGCTCTGCTGTCAAGCCCCGCTGGATCATCGTTGCCAGTGTAGTCACGTGGTCTTTGTCGGTGTGGCAACAAACGATGGCAAATGGTGTCGGCAGCCCTGTCTCGATACTGTGGGGAGGTACCATAGCATATCTGATAATGTGGGGTGTTACCATAGTATATCTGTTACTGTGGGGTGGTACCATAGTATATCTGATACTGTGGGATGGTACCATAGTATATCTGATACTGTGGGGTGGTATCATATTATATATGTTACTGTGGGGTGGTATCATAGTATATATGTTACTGTGGGGTGGTATCATAGTATATATGTTACTGTGGGGTGGTATCATAGTATATATGTTAGTGTGGGGTGGTATCATAGTATATCTGATACTGTGGGGTGGTATCACAGTATATCTGTTACTGTGGGGTGGTATCATAGTATATCTGTTAGTGTGGGGTGGTATCATAGTATAGCTGTTACTGTGGGGTGGTATCATAGTTTATCTGTTAGTGTGGGGTGGTATCATAGTATATCTGATTGTCACGAATCCCGCCGAGGATGGTGCCTCTTCCTGTTCGGGCGGCGCTCGGCGGTCGTCGTCACCGGCCTACTAGCTGCCATCGATTCTTTTCTTTTTGTTTCTGTTAGTTTGGGCTGATTGGGTGCACCTGTTTTGAGTTTAGTTTGGTGGGTAGGCTATTTGGCTTTTGTGCGGGCTTGTTTATCTGTTATTTGGTGTTGGATTGTGATGTGGATTTTATTATTTTCTCGGGACAGTTTAGTCCGGTGTTTTTGGACTCGTCTTTTCATGCGCCCGTGTGTTTAGGGCATGATCGTTTTCTCTGTCAATTGGAAAATAAATCCACTTTCTTGAAACCCTGCTCTCTGCGCTTGACTCCTCCACCCAGTACTCCTAGCAGCTCTGACAGAAGCCCGCACCTCCTATGGAGTCAGCAGAAGCAGCGACCACCCCTCTCCCAACTATGGAGGAGCGTGTCCATCATCATACAGCTGTCCTTCATCGTATCGGGTCAGCGATGGACCAGATGATGGAGAGGATGGAACGATGGGAGAGGAGTGGTCTCCCGTCGCCCCCTTCAGCTCCCCTGCAGACGACACAACCCACTCCTACAGTGTCATCGGCTGGGACCAGCACATTGCGTCTCACCCCCCCGAGGGTGTACGATGGAGCAGCGGCTGGTTGCCAGGGATTTCTGCTCCAGCTTGAGCTTTACCTGGCTACCGTGCGTCCGACTCCCTCGGGTGAGGAGAGTGTAAGCCTCCTTGTCTCCTATTTGTCGGGGAGGGCCCTGGACTGGGCCAACGCAGTCTGGAACAGCCCAGACTCGGCTCGGGACCATTACGCGGAGTTCACCCGCCGGTTTCGAGCGGTGTTCGACCACCCACCAGAGGGCCGAGCGGCGGGTGAGCGTCTGTTCCACCTCAGACAGGAGACGAGGAGCGCCCAGGATTTCGCTTTAGAGTTCCGGACCTTGGCTGCTGGTGCGGGGTGGAATGACAGGGCCTTAATAGACCATTACCGTTGCAGCCTCCGGGAGGACGTCCGCCGGGAGCTAGCTTGTCGGGACACCACACTCTCCCTCGATGAACTGATAGACATGTCGATCCGACTAGATAACCTGCTAGCTGCCCGCGGGCGTTCAGAGGGGGTCCTGTCCATTCCACCTCCCAGCCCTCCCGCTCCAACTCCGATGGAGTTGGGAGGAGCTGCATCTAGGGGGACCGGAGGAGGTGGCTCCTCTTGCACCTACTGTGGCCGGAGAGGACACACTTCGGACCGGTGCTGGAGGAGTCCATCTGGGAGTCGGGATGGCAGGCGGAATACTCCTCGGCCACCCCAGGTGAGTAGGCACAAGACTCACCCAGAGCTCCCTGTTGGTCACATGTTTTTGGTTATTTTTTTCCCTGCGTTTTTCCCCTCTCTTCAGCATAAGGCGCTAGTCGATTCAGGCGCAGCTGGGAGTTTTATGGATCGCGGACTCGCCCGTAAGTTGGGTATTCCGCTGGTGCGGATAGACCCACCTTTTCCCGTGCACTCCCTAGATAGCCGACCGTTAGGGTCAGGGCTGGTCAGGGAGGCCACGATTCCGCTGGACTTGGTAACCCAGGGGGATCATAGGGAGCAGATCAGTTTTTACCTTATTGATTCACCTGGGTTTCCAGTGGTGTTGGGGGTTCCCTGGCTAGCCATTCACAATCCCCTCATTTCCTGGCGACAGGGAGCTCTTCAGGGGTGGTCAGATGAGTGTTCAGGTAGGTGTGTGGGAGTCTCCATCGGTGCCACGTCGGTGGAGAGTCCAGACCAGGTTTCCACTGTGCGCATTCCCCCAGAATATGCCGATTTGGCTATCGCTTTTAGTAAGAAAGAAGCGACCAAATTACCACCTCATCGACGGTGGGATTGCGTGATAAACCTCCAGGAGAACGCTGCACTTCCCAGGAGTCACGTGTACCCATTGTCACAGGAGGAGACGTTGGCTATGGAGACATATGTCACGGAAGCTCTGGGACAAGGGTTCATTCGGCCCTCCATGTCACCCGCCTCCTCGAGTTTCTTTTTTGTGAGAAAAAGGGAGGGAGGACTGCGTCCGTGCATTGATTATCGAGGTCTAAATTCAATCACAGTGGGATTTAGTTATCCGCTACCTCTCATCGCTACGGCGATGGAATCATTCCACGGAGCGCTTTTTTTCACAAAACTGGACCTCAGGAGCGCGTATAATCTGGTGCGTATTCGGGGAGGAGACGAGTGGAAAACAGCGTTTAGTACCACATCAGGCCACTATGAGTACCTCGTCATGCCGTATGGGTTGAAGAATGCTCCAGCCGTCTTCCAATCCTTTGTAGATGAGATTCTCAGGGACTTGCAGGGGCAGGGTGTGGTAGTATATATTGATGACATCTTGATCTATTCTGCCACACGCGCCGCGCATGTCTCCCTGGTACGCAGGGTGCTTAGGCGACTGCTGGAGCATGACCTGTACGTCAAGGCTGAGAAATGTGTGTTCTCCAAACCAGCCGTTTCCTTCCTGGGTTATCGCATTTCCACCTCGGGGGTGAGGATGGAGTGTGACCGCGTTAACGCCGTGCGTAATTGGCCGACTCCGACCACGGTAAAGGAGGTGCAGCGGTTTTTAGGGTTTGCCAATTACTACCGGAGGTTTATCCGGGGTTTTGGCCAAGTGGCGGCGCCCATTACCTCACTGCTGAAGGGGGGGCCGGTGCGTCTACGGTGGTCGGCCGAGGCAGATGGAGCCTTCAACCAGTTGAAGGCAAGGTTTACTGAGGCTCCCGTGTTGGCGCATCCGGACCCTTCGTTAGCGTTCATAGTGGAGGTGGATGCGTCCGAGGCTGGTGTTGGAGCCGTGCTATCACAGCGCTCGGGCACGCCACCGAAGCTCCGTCCCTGTGCTTTCTTTTCTAAGAAGCTGGAGCCGGCGGAGCGGAACTATGATGTGGGGGACCGGGAGTTACTAGCTATGGTAAAAGCCCTGAAGGTGTGGAGACACTGGCTTGAGGGGGCTAAATACCCTTTTCTCATCTGGACTGACCACCGCAACCTGGAGTATATCCGAGAGGCGAAGAGACTGAATCTGCGTCAAGCTAGGTGGGCCATGTTCTTTACTCGTTTTAGATTTACGATCTCTTACCGACCAGGTTCCCTAAACACTAAGGCCGACGCGCTGTCTCGTCTCTATGACACGGATGACCGGCCCATCGATCCGACTCCCATCCTTCCAGCCTCTTGTCTGGTGGCCCCGGTGGTATGGGAGGTGGACGCGGACATCGAGCGGGCGTTGAGGGTAGAACCTGTGCCGTCCCAGTGTCCGACTGGCCTTAGGTACGTACCGCTTGGTGTTCGTGATCGATTGATTCGGTGGGCTCATACACTACCTTCTTCGGGTCATCCGGGGATTGAGAGGACAGTGCGGGGTCTTAGGGGGAAATACTGGTGGCCAACCTTGGCTAAGGACGTGAGACTCTATGTCTCTTCCTGCTCGGTATGCGCACAGAGTAAGGCTCCTAGGCACCTGCCAAGAGGGAAGTTACAACCCCTCCCGGTTCCACAACGGCCATGGTCTCATTTATCGGTAGATTTCCTGACTGATCTTCCCCCGTCTCAGGGGAACACTACCGTTCTGGTCGTTGTGGATCGGTTTTCTAAGTCCTGTCGTCTCGTTCCATTGCCTGGTCTCCCTACGGCCCTACAGACTGCGGAGGCTCTATTTACCCACGTCTTCCGGCACTACGGGGTGCCGGAGGACATCGTATCTGATCGAGGTCCCCAGTTCACGTCCCGGGTGTGGAGGGCGTTTATGGAGCGTCTGGGGGTCTCGGTCAGCCTTACCTCTGGGTATCACCCCGAAAGTAATGGGCAGGTGGAAAGAGTGAACCAGGAAGTGGGTAGGTTTCTGAGGTCGTATTGCCAGGACCGGCCAGGAGAATGGGCGAGGTACGTCCCGTGGGCAGAGTTGGCCCAGAACTCACTCCGCCACTCCTCAACTAACATGTCGCCATTTGAATGCGTATTGGGGTACCAGCCGGTCCTGGCTCCGTGGCATCAGAGCCAGACCGAAGCTCCTGCGGTGGAGGAGTGGGTACAGCGCTCTAGAGAGACCTGGCGGGCAGTCCAGGACTCTCTCAGGCAGGCCAGTGAACGGCAGAAGAGGAGCGCTGACCGCCACCGCAGTGAGGCCCCTGTGTTCGCACCAGGGGACAGGGTCTGGCTCTCGACCCGAAACCTGCCCCTCCGCCTGCCCTGCCGGAAGCTGGGGCCGCAGTGTGTGGGGCCATTTAAAGTCCTGAGGAGGATAAACGAGGTGTGTTATAGATTGCAACTCCCTTCTTACTATCGCATTAACCCCTCGTTTCATGTGTCTCTCCTCAGGCCGGTGGTAGCTGGTCCCCTTCAGGAAGGTGAGGTACCGGAGGTCCCTCCGCCCCCTCTGGATATCGAGGGGTCCCCGGCGTACACTGTACGAGCTATTCTGGACTCGAGACGCCGGGTGAGGGGCCTGCAGTGAGGGGTACGGTCCGGAGGAGAGGTGCTGGGTACCGGGGAGAGACATTTTAGATCCTTCCCTCTTGGTTGATTTCCACCGTCGCCACCCGGATTGTCCTGCGCCTCGCCCTCCGGGTCGTCCTCGACGCCGGGGTCGGCGCGCTGCGGGAGCCGCGCGTCAGAGGGGGGGTACTGTCACGAATCCCGCTGAGGATGGTGCCTCTTCCTGTTCGGGCGGCGCTCGGCGGTCACCGGCCTACTAGCTGCCATCGATTCTTTTCTTTTTGTTTCTGTTAGTTTGGGCTGATTGGGTGCACCTGTTTTGAGTTTAGTTTGGTGGGTAGGCTATTTAAGGGCAGGTAGCCCGCTGGCTTTTGTGCGGGCTTGTTTATCTGTTATTTGGTGTTGGATTGTGATGTGGATTTTATTATTTTCTCAGGACAGTTTAGTCCGGTGTTTTTGGACACGTCTTTTCATGCGCCCGTGTGTTTAGGGCATGATCGTTTTCCCTGTCAATTGGAAAATAAATCCACTTTCTTGAAACCCTGCTCTCTGCGCTTGACTCCCCCACCCAGTACTCCTAGCAGCTCTGACACTGATACTGTGGGGTGGTGTCATAGCACATATGTTAGTGTGGGGTAGTATCATAGTACATATGTTAGTGTGGGGTGGTATCATAGTATATCTGATACTATGGGGTGGTATCATAGTATATCTGTTAGTGTGGGGTGGTATCATAGTATATCTGTTAGTGTGGGGTGGTGTCATAGTATATCTGATACTGTGGGGTGGTGTCATAGTACATATGTTAGTGTGGGGTGGTATCATAGTTTATATGTTAGTGTGGGGTGGTATCATAGTATATCTGATACTGTGGGGTGGTGTCATAGTACATATGTTAGTGTGGGGTGGTATCATAGTACATATGTTAGTGTGGGGTGGTATCATAGTATATCTGATACTGTGGGGTGGTGTCATAGTACATATGTTAGTGTGGGGTGGTATCATAGTACATATGTTAGTGTGGGGTGGTATCATAGTATATCTGATACTGTGGGGTGGTATCATAGTTTATATGTTAGTGTGGGGTGGTATCATAGTATATCTGATACTGTGGGGTGGTATCATAGTATATCTGTTAGTGTGGGGTGGTATCATAGTATATCTGATACTGTGGGGTGGTATCATAGTATATCTGATACTGTGGGGTGGTATCATAGTATATCTGATACTGTGGGGTGGTACCATAGTATATCTGATACTGTGGGGTGGTATCATAGTTTATATGTTAGTGTGGGGTGGTATCATAGTATATCTGATACTGTGGGGTGGTATCATAGTATATCTGATACTGTGGGGTGGTATCATAGTTTATATGTTAGTGTGGGGTGGTATCATAGTATATCTGATACTGTGGGGTGGTATCATAGTATATATGTTAGTGTGGGGTGGTATCATAGTATATATGTTAGTTTGGGGTGGTATCATAGTATATCTGATACTGTGGGGTGGTATCATAGTATATCTGTTAGTGTGGGGTGGTATCATAGTATATGATACTATGGGGTGGTATCATAGTATATCTGATACTGTGGGGTGGTATCATAGTATATCTGATACTATGGGGTGGTATCATAATATATATGTTAGTGTGGGGTGGTATCATAGTATATCTGATACTGTGGGGTGGTATCATAGTATATATGTTACTGTGAGGGGGTACCATAGTATATCTGTTACTGTGGGGTGGTATCTTAGTATATCTGATACTGTGGGGTGGTATCATAGTATATCTGTTACTGTGGGGTGGTATCATAGTATATCTGTTAGTGTGGGGTGGTATCATAGTATATCTGATACTGTGGGGTGGTATCACAGTATATCTGTTAGTGTGGGGTGGTATCATAGTATAAATGTTAGTGTGGGGTGGTATCATAGTATATCTGATACTGTGGGGTGGTATCATAGTATATCTGTTACTGTGGGGTGGTATCATAGTATATCTGTTACTGTGGGGTGGTATCATAGTATATCTGATACTGTGGGGTGGTATCTTAGTATATCTGATACTGTGGGGTGGTATCATAGTATATCTGTTACTGTGGGGTGGTATCATAGTATATCTGTTACTCTGGGGTGGTATCATAGTATATATGTTACTATGGGGTGGTATCATAGTATATCTGTTACTGTGGGGTGGTATCATAGTATATCTGATACTGTGGGGTGGTATCATAGTATATCTGTTAGTGTGGGGTGGTATCACAGTATATCTATACTATGGGGTGGTATCATAGTATATCTGTTAGTGCGGGGTGGTATCATAGTATATCTGATACTGTGGGGTGGTGTCATAGTACATATGTTAGTGTGGGGTGGTATCATAGTACATATGTTAGTGTGGGGTGGTATCATAGTATATCTGATACTATGGGGTGGTATCATAGTATATCTGTTAGTGTGGGGTGGTACCATAGTATATCTGATACTATGGGGTGGTATCATAGTATATCTGTTAGTGTGGGGTGGTACCATAGTATATCTGATACTATGGGGTGGTATCATAGTATATCTGTTAGTGTGGGGTGGTACCATAGTATATCTGATACTATGGGGTGGTATCATAGTATATCTGTTAGTGTGGGGTGGTATCATAGTATATCTGATACTGTGGGGTGGTATCATAGTATATCTGTTACTGTGGGGTGGTACCATAGTATATCTGATACTGTGGGGTGGTACCATAGTATATATGTTAGTGTGGGGTGGTATCATAGTATATATGTTAGTGTGGGGTGGTATCATAGTATATATGTTAGTGTGGGGTGGTATCATAGTATATCTGATACTGTGGGGTGGTATCATAGTATATCTGATAGTGTGGGGTGGTATCATAGTATATCTGATACTGTTGGGTGGTACCATAGTATATATGTTAGTGTGGGGTGGTATCATAGTATATATGTTAGTGTGGGGTGGTATCATAGTATATCTGATACTGTGGGGTGGTATCATAGTATATCTGATACTATGGGGTGGTATCATAGTATATCTGTTAGTGTGGGGTGGTATCATAGTATATCTGTTAGTGTGGGGTGGTATCATAGTTTATATGTTAGTGTGGGGTGGTATCATAGTATATCTGTTAGTGTGGGGTGGTATCACAGTATATATGATACTGTGGGGTGGTGTCATAGTACATATGTTAGTGTGGGGTGGTATCATAGTATATCTGATACTATGGGGTGGTATCATAGTATATCTGATACTGTGGGGTGGTATCATAGTATATCTGATACTGTACACCTGAGCAGCTCAACTCAAGTCCTGTGAAATGAAGTAATCGTCCTGTGTGATCAGTTGGTAAGAGCGTGGCACTACCAATGTGAAGGTTGTGTGGTCAAATCTCGCAATGATCACATACACATGTTGAAAATGTATCAACACGCTGTACTGGAAGTCACTTTGGAGAAAAACATTTTCTAAATGACACCTGCTGTATATTAACCAGACTCTTAGTTCAGTTATTGTAATTGTTGAAAGCAAACAATAACAGAAATGGTGCCTGTAGGATACTGTAGTGGTGTTGGCTCAATTCCACTGTAATTTCCCAGCCCAACACCCCATTAAAAGTGATGTGTTTTCGACTTAATAGGAATTGAGACTTTTGTGAATGGACCCCATGACATCTTCAAAATGCAGACTGACCGACCCCTTCTCTTCATATTTGGTCATTTGAGGAGATGTGTCATGGCAACATTTGAATCATGTGTGGTTCAACCATGGCTCGGTCAACGAGACTGTTGCATCAAACATCAGCAAGCCAACGCTGGTGGTGGAAAGTGTGTGTGAACAGAGAGAGGAAAAAGACAAAGATGGATAAAAATATATATTGTGAGACATGCCCTGTGGTCTCCATTGTGATTGGCTGACAGTGTTGAAATGGTCTGTGGGAGTTATGAACAGAATACACCTCAGTGGAAGAATTACTAACAGAGCCCTGGCATCCCGAAGAAAGATTACATTGTTTTTCATTACAAGACGGGCAAAAGCCTTGTTTGGTGAGGTTTGTATATAACATATGTATCCATAGTTTGTTTGAGGTTCTTGAAATGCAATGTTTCTCATCGAAAACCCCATGGAGCCACACAGACCCACACATGCGAGCACGCACACACACAGAGTCCGCTGTATAGCTTTTCCTGAGTGTGTGCTATCCATAGATGGCGCTTCGCTTTCGTGGTGACAGATATATTGCAAGGCCCATTGACTTCAGCCTAATCCTCCACCCCTCTCACCCCACACCCGCAGCCCCTCATCCTTAGCCCCCTCACCCTCCACTCCTTACCCTCCTCACCCTCCTCACCCTGCACCCCATGACAGCCTCTCCTCATCCAGCCACAGATGAGAGGCCCAGCCCCTTGATCTGTATGTAAACCAAGCCCCGGCCAGGCTGAAAAGGTCACACGGCTGCAGCTCCCTTTTAAACAGACGGCTTTAACAACCCCTCTCACCCTCTCATCCCACAGCTCCTTGTCCTCCCAGACACACACACACACACATTGACTTAGACGATGTCGAGGAATATACACGCAGACACACACACACACACACACACACACACACACACACACACACACACACACATAATATGCACGCTGGCATATGCAGACACACACACTCACGCACACACACACACTTCTCTCATGATCTTCCAACCCATTCCTTAGTCTGTGTAAACTTCACTTCTAACATAGTTTAACTTCCAGCATACTTTGAATACACAACCAGACATACCTGTCTTCTACCCATGCTTCATTTACATATGCAAAAAAAACTAATCATCAAAGGTGAGCCTCCGACAATCAGCAATCATTCAATTAGGGCGCAACAATTTTCTCTCTCATTCGCTCTCCAAAAACGAACACGGGGGGGGGAGTCTTTGAAAAGCACACTTCTACTTTATCGTATCATCTCATGGCAAAAAAACAATTTCTCCCCATTATCCTCGCAGCAGGGGAGCCACTGTCCCGTTCGCTTCAATGCTTTATGGGTAAAGAGAAAAAGGCTCTTTATTCTGATACCTTGTACCCCGGATATATTAAACAGAATCAAAGACGACATTTACATACAGTTAGCGTTTCATGTGTGAGGAGTTTGAGAAAGGAACAGCTTTCTCTCCGAATAAAGGAAGGTGGCTTCGCCTTTCTGAACTGAGCAGAGAGAGGGAGGGAGAGAGCAAGAGAATCGAGCGACAGAGAGAAAGAGAGAGACTCAGGAAAGAGATACTGTAGGAGGTTCCCGCTGACTCCTCAGAGTCTGATGCAATTTACTTTTGTCATATTGTCAACACACCTCCTCCTCCTCTTCCAAGTCCTTGTCTTCGTGTGACGCACCTGTCATAATTTGGCGACGAAAGACGTGGAAGCCCAGGATGCCTTCCCCTCCTCTACTTCCCTGCCACGCTAATCAGTGTCTGTAATCTACAGTAAGTGTAATGGTTCCTGTCATATCCCTGTGTGTTTCACCCCTCTCACAACGCTGCAAGACGGCAGAACTATCAGTTCCTCTGTAATGAGAGAGACAAGCTCAAAATGAGAGGGACCTCCTCCTGGAAAGATGTCTCCCACTGCTTGTAGCAAATAACACTCAGGGAAATTGATCTGTGCGTTTCCTCTGTCTCGGTGTAGTCTCAGTGTCACTCACTTCAGACTTGTATTGAGGCACTCTCATCATGAATAAGGGTCTACATAAGGCTGAAACCTAACTTGGGAAACATGCATGTCACCTGAACGTTTGTGCAAATCTCCCATTGACGTCAATGTAAAATGTACCGTTTTTGCTGATTGCTTCCACACTGAAAGTGAATGCTCAGACAAAAGCATCAAAACCAGAACTTTTGTAACCGGGCCTTAAACAAAGGCACCAAAAGTACAGACACATTTTCTGCTTTGCACTTTGTTTGCAATTCTGCAACACACCTTGCAAAACACTACACGCCGTTTCTTACATTAGACACTTCGTTCAAGAATGAAATCTCTTGCAATCATTGAAAAAACACTTCTATTCAAAATGCATAAACATACCTGAAAATGGCAACTCCCACACACACACACACGAAAAGACTTATACAGTAATTGAACACCAATTAGTCTGAGCCTCAGCACTACAAATAGACCTCAGGTAAGCTCACCTCTTTTGTGGGAACTTTGTAAACATGGAGGCAGTGAGAGCGAGGGGAAGAGGAAGAGAGAGGACGAGGACGAGGACGAGGACAAGAACAAATAATCATTCTGCATCACAGTACAACACAATGTAGTCCTACAGTATTAGGTCTATGCTCCTCAACAAAAAAAGGTGGTATAGTGCTGTGAAGTACATGTAACACAGTTTTGATGTTACGAACCTAACCAATGACATCATGTTCTTGCATTTTCTACAGAACTGCCAGACGACCTCCTGAGTGCGGAAGGCAACGTCTGTTCACCCATGAACAGGAACTGGCCATTGTCAATCTAGTGTTGGCAAACAACACCATCCACCTACGAGAGCAAATCATCGCAGATCACACAACATTCCATAATATCAACCGTGTCAGTATGTCGACACTCTACTGCATCTTTTGTCAACACCAACCTACGATGAAGCCGCTGTGAGGAACAGCGTTAGAGTCAGAGACCTTCGCTATGACAACGTGCAGGTGAGTATCACTGTACTATACTGTATTACAGTAATGGCAGTAGATTGTGTCCTATTGGCACTGCATAGATGCATACAGACAAAGCCGTATGTGACCTAGGCACCTGCCTTGCCTGTAGCTTGTAGTTTTGACTGAATGGGTCTGATCCAACCTACCCCCCACCCTCACCCCCATCCTTGTATGAAAATGTAGACATTGTAGTCCTGTGTTTCTAGTTACACCATATTCACGGTACAGTGTATGCATTTTCTGTTATAGAGTCCTGGACTTTGATGCAGCTGCACAGCCCCATGAGTTCATTTTCGTTGATGAAGCTGGATTCAATGTAGCTAAAGCCAGGCGCCGGGGCCGAAATGTTATGGAACAAAGAGCCGTTGTGAATTTCCTGGGCAGCGCGGGGGAAATATCACCTTTTGTACCATCATTAGTCTGCAAGGAGTTCTCCATCACCATGGCACCCTGGGTCCCTACAATACTGCACACATAATCATATTTCTGGATGCACTACATAATGCAGATGTACAGGACGGACCAGAGCAGCCCAGGTTGGTTGTCATGCGGAGACGTTGAGGTGGGGTCAGACCAGGGTTGGATACGGCACGCAAGGCGATATTTTTCCCGTTGCCTAGCCAGGGATGGCATTGCATGTGATGCTGATGAGGTGATGTGGCCAGACCCTAACAGAAGGCGGGATCCATAAACCATCCACCCCATCCCTTACAGTACTATTTTTTGTTTACCATTGCACTGTAATTCTTTTTGTTTCCGTGAGATTACAGTAACATATTGTATTGATTACTGTACTGTAATTCTACTTTTCTTTGTTGTTGTAAAAACCTGCAATGGCAAAAAAAGAAGCTGTATATCTTTTTTTCTGAAGCCTTTCTACAAATAATTAAAGAGCAGCAGTAAATAACAATAGCGGGGCTATATACAGGGGGTACCGGTACAGAGTCAATGTGTCAATGAGCCGGGGGCACCGGTGTCGAGGTAATTGAGGAAATTATGTACATGTAGGTAGAGTTATTAAAGTGACTATTCATAGATAATAACAGGGAGTAGCAGCGGGGGGGAGGGGGGGGGGGACGACAATGTAAATAGTCTGGGTAGCCATATTCAGGAGTCTTATGGCTTTGGGGTAGAAGCTGTTTAGAAGCCTCCTTGACCTGGGACTCATGTACCGCTTGCCATGCAGTAGAAGGGAGAACAGTCTATGACTAAGGTATAGAGGTCCTGGATGGCAGGAAGCTTGGCCCCAGTGATGTACTGGGCCGTACGCACTACCCTCTGTAGTGCCTTGCGGTCGGAGGCCGAGCAGTTGCCATACCAGGCAGTGATGTAACCCGTCAGGATGCTCATGATTGTGCAGCTGTAAAACCTTTTGAGAATCTGAGGACCCATGCCAAATCTTTTCAGACTCCTGAGGGGGAATAGGTTTTGTCATGCCCTCTTCACGACTGTCTTGGTGTGCTTGGACCATGTTAGTTTGTTGGTGATGTGGACACCAAGGAACTTGAAGCTCTCAACCTGCTCCACTACAGCCCCGTCGATGAGAATGGGGGCGTGCTCGGTCCTCTTTTTCCTGTTGTCCACAATCATCTCCTTTGTCTTGATCACGTTGAGGGAGAGGTCTCAGACCTCCTCCCTATAGGCTGTCACATCGTTGTTGGTGATCAGGCCTACCACTGTTGTGTCATTAGCAAACTTAATGATGGTGTTGGAGTCGTGCCTGGCCGTGCAGTCATGAGTGAACAGGGAGTACAGGAGGGGACTGAGCACGCACCCCTGAGGGGCCCCCGTGTTGAGGATGAGTGTGGAGGATGTGTTGTTACCTACCCTTACCACCTGGGGGCGGCCTGTTAGGAAGTCCAGGATCCAGTTGCAGAGGAAGGTCTTTAGTCCCAGGGTCCTTAGCTTATTGATGAGCTTTGAGGGCACTGTGGTGTTAAACGCTGAGCTGTAGTCAATGAATAGCATTCTCACATAGGTGTTCCTTTATCCCGGTGGGAAAGGGCAGTGTGGGGTGCAATAGAAATTGCATCATCTGTGGATCTGTTGGTGCGGTTTGGAAATTGGATTGGGTCTAGGGTTTCTGGGATAATGGTGTTGATGTGAGCCATGACCAGCCTTTCAAAGCATTTCATGGCTACAGACGTGAGTGCTACGGGTCGGTAGTCATTTAGTCAGGTTACCTTAGTATTTTTAGGCACAGGGACTATGGTGGTTTGCTTGAAACATGTAGGTATTACAGACTTAGACAGGGAGAGGTTGAAAATGTCAGTGAAGACACTTGCCAGTTGGTCAGCGCATGCTCAGAGTACACGTCCTGGTAATCTGTCTGGCCCCACGGCATTGTGAATGTTGACCTGTTTAAGTCTTCAAATCAAATCAAAGTGTGTCACGTGCGCTGAATACAACAGGTGTAGACCTTACAGTGAAATGCTTACTTACAGGCTCTAACCAATTGTGCAAAAAAGGTATTAGGTGAACAATAGGTAGGTAAAGAAATAAAACAGTAAAAAGACAGGCTATATACAGTAGCGAGGCTATAAAAGTAGCGAGGCTACATACAGACACCGGTTAGTCAGGCTGATTGAGGTAGTATGTACATGTAGATATGGTTAAAGTGACTATTCATATATGATGAACAGAGAGTAGCAGTAGTGTAAAAGAGGGGTTGGCGGGTGGTGGGTGGGACAACGCAGATAGCCCGGTTAGCCAATGTGCGGGAGCACTGGTTGGTCGGCCCAATTGAGGTAGTATGTACATGAATGTATAGTTAAAGTGACTATGCATATATGATAAACAGAGAGTAGCAGCAGCGTAAAAAGAGGGGTTGGGGGGTTGGGGGGCGGCACACAATGCAAATAGTCCGGGTAGCCATTTGATTATCTGTTCAGGAGTCTTATGCCTTGGGGGTAAAAACTGTTGAGAAGCCTTCTTGTCCTAGACTTGGCACTCCGGTTCCGCTTGCCATGCGGTAGTAGAGAGAACAGTCTATGACTGGAGTGGCTGGGGTCTTTGACAATTTTTAGGGCCTTCTTCTTACACTCGGCTGCGGAGAGCGTGATCACACAGTCGTCTGGAACAGCTGATGCTCTCATGCATGCTTCAGTGTTACTTGTTAGTTATCGTCCGGAACAGCTGATGCTCTCATGCATGCTTCAGTGTTACTTGAAGTTATTTAGCTCGTCTGGTAGGCTTGTGTCACTGGGAAGCTCTCGGCTGTGCTTCCCTTTGTAGTCTGTAATGGTTTGCAAGCCCTGCCACATCCGACAAGCGTCGGAGCCAGTGTAGTACGATTCAATCTTAGTCCTGTATTGACGCTTTGCCTGTTTGATGGTTCGTCGGAGGGCATAGCGGGATTTCTTATAAGCTTCCTGGTTAGAGTCCTGCTACTTGAAAGCGGCTGCTCTACCCTTTACCTCAGTGCGAATGTTGCCTGTAATCCATGGCTGTCACGATCGTCTTGAGGATAATGAGTGGACCAAGGCGCAGCGTGTGAAAAATACATCTCTTTTATTTGAGACGAGTGAAACACGAAACGAACACTTATAACAAAACGAAACAAAACAACCGTGAAGCTACAAACGTAAGTGCAATACAAAAGCTACAAACGTTCTACATAGACAATTACCCACAAAACCCAATGCCTATGGCTGCCTTAAATATGGCTCTCAATCAGAGACAATGAACCACAGCTCTAATTGAGAACCAATCTAGGCAGCCATAGACATACAAACACCTAGACAAGACACTGACCCATTTAACATACAAACCCCTAGACAATCCAAAAACACATACATTCCCCATGTCACACCCTGACCTAACTAAAATAATAAAGAAAACAAAGAATACTAAGGCCAGGGCGTGACAATGGCTTCTGCTTGGGGTATGTACGTACAGTCACTGTGGGGACAATGTCTTCGATGCACTTATTGATAAAGCCAGTGACTGATATGGTGTATTCCTCAATGCCATTGGAAGAATCCCAGAACATATTCCAGTCTGTGCTAGCAAAACAGTCCTGTAGTTTAGCATCTGCTTCGTCTGACCACTTTTTTTATAGAGAGAGTCACTGGTTTCTTGCTTAAATATTTGCTTGTAAGCAGGAATCAGGAGGATAGAGTTATGGTCAGATTTGCCAAATGGAGGGCGAGCGAGAGCTTTATACGCGTCTCTGTGTGTGGAGTAAAGGTGGTCTAGAATTTTTTTCCCTCTGGTTGCACATTTAACATGCTGATAGAATTTAGGTACGACTGATTTAAGTTTCCCTGCATTAAAGTTCCGGGCCACTAGGAGCGCCGCCTCTGGATGAGCATTTTCCTGTTTGCTTATGGCGGAATACAGCTCATTGAGTGCGGTTTTAGTGCCAGCTTCGGTCTGTGGTGGTATGTAGATAGCTACGAAAAAAACAGATGAAAACTCTGTAGGTAGATAGTGTGGTCTACAGCTTATCATGAGATACTCTACCTCTGACGAGCAGAACCCTAAGACTTCCTTAGATATCGTGCACCAGCTATTGCTTACAAATATGCATAGGCTCCCGCCCCGTGTCTTACCAGAGGCCGCTGTTCTGTCCTGCCGATAGAGTGCATAGCTACGACTCGACATAAGATATTCCAGTTTTTAATGTCCCGTTGGTAGGATATACGTGCTTTCAGTATATCCCATTTATTTTCTAGCGATTGAACGTTAGCTAGCAGAACGGAAGGCAAGGGCAGATTAGCCACACGTCGCCTGAAGTATATCTGTAGTATATCCTTCGCGTCCGACTCATTGAAGAGGAACTCCTCGTCCAATTTGAGGAGAGTAATCCCAGTGTCACACCCTGACCTTAGAGAGCTTTTTATGTCTCTATTTTGGTGATTTGGGTGGGCATTCTATGTTCCTTTTTCTATGTTTTGTATTTCTTTGTTTTGGCCGGGTATGGTTCTCAATCAGGGACAGCTGTCTATCGTTGTCTCTGATTGGGAACCATACTTAGGTAGCTTTTCCCCACCTATGCTTTGTGGGTAGTTATTTTCTGTTTTGTGTTTCTGCACACGACAGGACTGTTTCGGTTTCATTCATTCTCTTTGTTATTTTGTTATAGTGTTCAGTTTAAATAAAAAGCATGAACACTTACCACGCTGCGCTTTGTTCCGATTATTCCTCATCCGACGACGACACCCGTTACTCCCAGTTCTGATGTCCAGAAGCTCTTTCGGTCATAAGAGACGGTAGCAGAAACATTATGACAAAACAAGTTACGAACAACGCAAAAAAAACTATTAAAATAGGATGGTTGGTTAAGAGCCGATAAGACGGCAGCCCTACCCTCTGACGCCATCTTTAGATGCGTCCCATGCTGTATAATGCTAACATACTGTAGTCCACACGAGCTACACTAATCTACTGCTGGTGTTGCCTATATACTGTCATCCACACGGACACATTTAATCTAGGTACCATATGTGGACATTTAATCCAGCTCTCTATAGATCAGAGCTCACATATGCCCTTCTGTATATGTGCTGTGTGTCTAACCGTCTAGCTGTGTGTCTAACGCCATGCTCAAACCGGACACGCGTGTGCGTCCGCATGCGCCATCGTGTGCAAATTGATTTTGTCCCTCCACACCAAACGCAATCACCACACGCAGGTTGAAATATCAAAACAAACTCTGAACCAATTATATTATTTCGTCGAGCTGTGTGTCTAACCGTCTATACTAGGTATTTATGACCATGGATTCTCTCTTCTTGCCTGGGGAGAAGAGCTCTGTACCTTGTCACTCCCGTTGGCCTTGGTGTTATTCTAAAGCTCTGTCGTTAACGAGCTGACGCTCTACATTTTCCATACGGACCCCAGCTCTGTTTATGTCCTCTCCTGCACAGGGATGGACATTCAACAGTCAACATCACAGAGACACATAGCCGTTTCCTTTGGTTCCGAGTGTCTGAATGGACCTTGTGTAAATACTGTCTCAGAACAGACTCTCATTCAGAGATGGGGTGGTTGGATTCCTCCCACACCTAGTAAGGTAAACCTGTTGATACGGATTAGATTTAAAAACTGAGTTGGGATCTAGAAGAGCTTTTCCCTAGGAATAGTTCTTTAGATCTCGCTGTGGAATGCCCGCTTGGAGTTGTGATGTACGCCATGGAGAGATTTCTCCTCCACAACATTTTTAATGGAAGAGGTAGAGTACTATGCAGTGTTTTTGTACAAGTGCAGTAACACACATACACACAGTTAAATACAACCACACAAAGAAAACAGGACCATATCTATTATCTCTCCCCCTCACCTTAATCCCCAAAATACCTCCATTGCCCTTCCTCCCTTTCTATCTCTCCACCCTCCTCTCTCCCTCTATCTCTGGTTGCCCTCTTCTCTGCCCCAGCTCCAGTTAATGAAGTCTGTGCTCTTGTGTAATCTCCCCGTGATTGGGCCCTCTCACCTCCCTGTGCTGACTCAGGTGTCTCCCAACAGAGGGCCATTGTTCCCCTCATCCTTCACTGAGGCCGACTGGCACAAGCACACACCTGTACCCAACAAAGGAGCCCTTATTCTCCTACCTAACTAGGGCTTTACCAGGATACTAACACACTCCAAATAGCTAAAGAGCTCACTGAATCACCTCTGTATCTACTCATTGAGAGAGAGAGAGAGAGAGAGAGAGAGAGAGAGAGAGAGAGAGAGAGAGAGAGAGAGAGAGAGAGAGAGAGAGAGAGAGAGAGAGAGAGAGAGAGAGAGAGAAAGAGAGAGAGAGAGAGAGAACGAGAGAGAATGAGAGAATGAGAGAGAGAGAACTAGAACGAGAGAACGAGAACGAGAGAACGAGAACAAGAGAGAAAGATAGAGAGAACGAGAGAGAACAAGAGAGAGAACGAGAGAGAAAGTTAGCGAGAACGAGAGAGAAAGTTAGCGAGAGCGGGGGAGGGGTACGGGGGGGATGTTAAATGTTGGAGATAACATGCCCGAGTTGTTGTTTGCACAAGCTGGTGTCATATCTGATTACGTTGGACAGCAGATCAGGTGGGGTTGCTGGGGGAGGGAAAGAAGCAGCAGAGGGACGGAGAGGCGCAGACGGGCACAGCCGAGAAACAGTCGCTTGGCAAAACCAGGATGTCTGGAAGTGTGTGTGTTGGTGGGTTTCCGTACAGAAGCATGGCTGAAAATGGGGCCGGTGCGCGTGTGAGTACAGCCCCTCCCATCGTGGATGACTTACGTTGTGGCTCATGCTTTATAAAACAAAATACATCACTGATCACTACCAGTATTCCCAGCCTAAAAGCAAAAGAGCAGGTCTGGCTCCAATTCTAACACACCTGCTGCAGTACATGTTTAGGGAAATGCCCGAACGATCCATTTCCTTGTTAAATGTGTTGTGTTGAAACCCTCTCTTGCCTTGGAGCCACAATGCAGACGACAAAAGTCGGGGGAAGCTCTCAAAGGTCTCTGTTTGCAGAGATTTCTGAGATGACACTGGCATCACCTGTAGCCGGAGGCCGGGGGGAGGGCCAGGTTATGCTGACAGACGGCTGCAACGTATCATTAAGGTGTCGGGTGTTGGGGAGTGCGGCGTCCTCTGGCAGGATGCTGTGTTTACTGCACACCACGGGGTGAAAGTCTCACACAACAACGTCAACAGGGAGGGCTCATCTCAATGGGAGACGACTAGGTCACGGAGAAGCTGCAGCAAGACACACACAAGCACACAAACGTATGCACCAGCATACGCGTTCACGTATGCACGCACGCACACACACAAACACCCACACACACACCCTCCTCCCTTCCCTCAGGCAAGGGCTTACTTTACCCTGGCAAGCTGAGTAGTGTGATTGTACAGAGATATTTCCTGCTTATTTCCTCCTGATTCTGGGAATCTTTCAACCAGGATTTAAAAAAAAGAATTTTGCAACCCGAGACAAATAGCAGTTCCTAGTTGGGATGGTCCAGGGAGTAGGTGAGTATGCAAGGAGTTCTAACAATATTCTTGGAGGAGAGTGACGGTGTGATTTTGGAGGATGCATTCAACTACGGCCGGACAAACTCAGGAAGTGGATACTTTTGTTACGATTCCCAAAATTCAGGGTGATTCAGGGTGAAACAAAGAATAGACAGAAAGACTCTTGATCGTCTGAACACTTAATTTTCCACATCCACCACCCCCGATATCATAAACTCCACCCTTCAGCGGGCCACTGTAAAAGTTGGTGCAGAGAAGAAGTGTTTTAAAAAAATAATCTAAGTGGGTTATGTGCCACACCACCGGTGGAACATGGCAGGAGGGGGAAGAGAAAGGGGGGAAGGAAAAGAGGCGGAGGCTTTTTGTCATTTCACATGTGACAGGAGAGAAGCGAGGGATGGAAATAGAACAATGGAAGAAATGCAACGCTTCTGAAGAGGCCCTCAAAGACTTCCAACTCAGAGACTGATAAAAGCTCCTCTCCTACTTCATATAACCCCCCCCCCCCCCCACACACACACACACACACACACACACACACACACACACACACACACACACACACACACACACACACACACACACACACACACACACACACACACACACACACACACACACACACACACACACACACACACACACACACACACACCTCTGTAGAGAATATCTTCAAGCTTCGCCGCACACACACAACAAACTTAAACATCAGTTCTGCCGAGGTATGTGACAATGGTGACAGTTTCAAGCTAAGAACACGTCTCAGAAACAGAGTCGCGTCACTGTAGACGCCAGTCACACCTTGATGAAAGTTGAGTAAACAACAACGTAAACAGCACGGAAAAACACACAGCCAAACCCAGGTCACAACAACGCAATGTAAAGACACACAAAAACAACACACAATACTATCGTATAGGCATAAGAAAAGGCCACGACTGTTGTGTTGATATGAGAGAGATGGATTGTGGCTCGTTGCATTGATGTGCTATTATGCCAAATGGACAGCGTAGCACTGTGGTAACAAAAACTCCTCTGTGACACTCTGTTCCTCTCTCTCTCCTCTGCTATTGCATGCATAAGGTCTATTGACATATGCCATGTGATTGTAATTAGATTCACCTTAACATGAACTTGATACATATAATAATACGGTGCAATCAGGCAACCACAGAGCACACCCTTCTTGTTCAGTTGACTTACCCCGGGCAATCGTGCAGGCCTTAATGTCAATCCTTGATACACCCAAGGTAGAAGTAGGGTAGGATATCAGCGTACACTAATCACAGCGGAGCCTTAACCATCAGGGGGAAAAGACGCAGAACTGAGCTGAGATCAGTGTCTAGGCATAACTACTCAATGAATATCTGTGTGAAATAGATATCAAATAAGTAAATGCCCTGTATGCACACCACTCACTCTCTTGCTTCATGTCAGGTAATGCTGGTAGATGTTTTGTGGCAAAAACTAGACGGATGAAGCCTCAACATGAAGTACTCAAAGCAAGTCAATTCTTATACAGTGCTACCATCGCTAAGCTATTTTAGTGACAGTCATGGAGGGGTGATGGAGTGTTTCCCCTCCCTCAATACATGTCACAATATGACTTAAAAGTGAGGTTGTCATTGTAGAAATCAAATCTCATCCAAGATTTGAGCATGTGTGCAGTGCCTGTCTGTGTGTGTTCAACTATTTTTGGTCAAGATTTGTGTAATTACTTGTTGGCCCACTCCAGGGACTTGGTCGAATGTGTTTGCACCTCGTTATTTGTCATGACACCTCTTGATGAAGAATTTTCTGCCTCTCTTTCTTCTGGTCCCTCTTTCTCACCGGCTATGGTGCTACGGAGGGAGCCGCCATGGGAAGCTAATTAAGGTTGCGCAGGCTTGGTATGGGGCGGGGGGCTGCTGGCTGGCAAACCCTCCAATGTGACATGATTGATTCGGACTGTCACTGCGCTCAGCTGGGCATCAGCGCACGGTGACAAATAAATAATTACATCGTCTTGCGCTAACCCAAACCCCACCACCACCACCACCACCATCACCCAGCGCCATTGTTAGCCAGACATCAAAGCACAATGGAGACACATTAGCATTTTAATCAGAGGGTTAGGCAGAGGCTGGCGCACGGGCACCCGGTGGAGGGGTACTCACTTTCATCTGGGGGGCGCCCCCTCTTACACCCCCCACCCTCGCCCTAAAACAGCACAAAGGGCCATGTCGGGGGGGTTACGTCGTGACCTGTTGGTGGAACATTAACAAGACCCATCTGCAGTCAGAACTTCAATTAGCACTTCAGACTTTGGCCCCGTTTCGTCCACAAGTACCTCTCTTTTTCATCTTTACCGGTGGCGGCGTTTGTTCGGGGGCAGCAGAAGGTCCCGGAATACAGAGCTGGCTAGCTACCTCCTCTTGCCTTGTGTACAGGGCCTCCCTTGGACATGCAGATAATTAGGCCTATATTTCTGGCGAGAGGACAAAGATGATGCTAATTCTATTCATCATAGAGGTTCTCGACTAATTATGAACAGAGCCTTTCTCTCTCTCTCTCTCTCTCTCTCTCTCTGTCTCTCTCTCCAAGTGAACAATTGCACGGCCGAGTTAAGGTGAAAAGGAACGGGGTTGGAGTTGGGAATCAAATGGGATTAGCCTGTATTCTTGTGTCCCTCAAACCTCTCTGGGATAATTCCTCTAATGAATTACCTGGAATAATGTTTTTGCCTCTGTTTGATGGAGAGAGAGTGGACTCAGGGAAGTAACTGGAGCCCTGCAAACAGAAACCAGACAAACAAACTACACGTTGTCACCGAGGTGAAACCCCCAAACCCTTCGCCACACTAAACAGTGACACTTTAAAATGCTTCACAGTTATCTAACGTACCTAAAAACACTGGTGAGAGTGTTGTACTAAGACACCACTATGCTGCTATTACTACTTAGTGGTTGTGCAAGCGTAGGAGTGGGAATGAGTAGTAGCAGGCATCCGAGTATCAAAAAGTGTCTGCTTCTCATCAGCCTTTCCAAGGTGGCACGTAACTTTTCCATCCTATTGCCCTGCCTGTGGCAGGTGCCACTGTCCGTGACTCTCTTTCATCGAAGAAAGAGAGGGAGGGAGGAAGGGATCGAGCCCCAAGGCCTCCTTTCAACACCCTCTCGCGACCCCCCTCCCTTCCACCCAAGCCCCCATACCATTGCCCCTCACTCCCCCTGATCCTCAGGTTCCAGCCCCTGCTGCTTGTCAGTCTGACTCACACTGCCTTACCGCAGAGAGCCAGTCCCACACCACAGCCATGAGAGTCAATACAGATCTGGGATTCTCTGCTGCCCAAAACCTGACGACCTAAATGTCACTGTCGCCACAACATACCAGGTGGCACATGCACAGTTCAGAGGATGCCTGTCAGGGACATGCTGTTCGGTTGACTCATGTTTGCGTTGTTCATACACACACCTCAATTATTGATCTGACCACAAACACTAGTGCTCAAAGGCCAGCACTGTGATATTGAACGGTCGACAATATCGACACTTCAGAGGATTATCACATTGGAAATGACCGGAAAAGAAAGCGGGTGGGATCTGGGACTGTTCGAGTGTCAAAAAAAACGATGAACTGTCACCGAAACGATACAAAATGGGGTTAGCGATAGCGACGCTAACGCTAGCTCGAGAGTCTAATCTGCATGATCATCATCACACTCGCGATCAAATAGGGAGAGGGGCTAAATAATAGATCACAGTGGGGCCTGTCACCGCTGTTGTTTTGATGTACTCAGCAGCACCATGATGAGACTGAGAGGATGTGCCTCGCAGTTTAACTCTGCATCTTCTGTTTGTCTACCGTGGAATTTAGGCACGTTTGCCCTCGCATGTTTTGCCCCCGCATGTTTGGCGCCCTCATGTCCTCGGGTTGCACACGGCCTGAATTCAAAGAGGAGACGGACAGGGAAGAAGGAGAAGGATCCAACAGATAGACGAGATAGATCAAGTACATTTATCGGGGCGATTTAGTAAAGGTCGACGTAGAGCAGAGGTTACGTTGCCTCACCCCAAACTCCTCCTCGAAAAGACAACTATGAAAGGGACTGATAGTGTGCCGCAAAATGAAAGAGACAAAGACGCGAGGAGAAAAAAAAAGAGGGGAGAAAGGGTGATGATGATGGAGAAGAAAGGGGACAGAGGCGAGGAGAGAAAAACAAATTTGAGTCATCATCGCTAATCGGGTTATGGTTACTTTCATGTGTCACTGGCGAACACAGTGTACTTCTATCACTGGTGACTTTTAACAAACACTCGATGGCAAAGGATTACGTTCATCAGAGGGGGGCCCTTTGAAAGCGATATGCTAATTTAGCCATGAGTGCAAAGAACAGCATCAAATATGTGCCAGTGAATAGCCAAGGGACTTTCGAGTCTTTAATATCCTTCAGACGTATTTTATCACCGCACCACAACCTGCGTTTGCAGCACAAACAGGAAAGAGACAGTCGAGGCTTCAAAGCAAAGCGCCAGCAGTCCACGGGTTTAATTTCAGATCAGGCTTAATAAGGTTATCGTCCGGTACACTAATGAAACAAAAGCCAGCATCACATAAGTGAGGGCGCACCCTAGCATGTTTTCAATTCGTTTTCTTCTTCTTCTTCCTTCTCCTTCTTCATCCACGAGTCGTTAGATTTTTTTGGCGGCGTTTTAAGTTCCGCATCAAAGCGACTGGAAACAATATGCGACCCGTCTGACTCCAACTCTTCTTGGTCTCTTTCCTTGCTCTCTTTCACTCTCCCGCAGTCTGCGTTCGGGAATCAGAGCGGGGTGGCGCTCGTTTGATAGCTTGATAGTGATTTGTTTTGATCGTCGACTCCTTTGTCCCTCTCTTTGGGTCTGAAACAATGGGGGATTAGAACGAGACAGAGGGTGCAAGACTTTAAAAAAGAACAAATGTTTTCTTTCTCGCTTTCCTTTTAAGTTTTTCTTATTTTTTGTCCAAACCGTTACAAAGAAGATTGTAGTTTTGAAACTGCAGTAAAAGTGCAGTAACTGCAGTTGACTGTGGTATTCTGGACTCAGTAATTGCAGAATAACTGCAGTATACTACAGTTGAACTGCAGTTATACTGCACTCTAACTGCAGTTACACTGCAAAATTACTGCCATAAAAAAAAGGTGTTATTTTGGACACAGTATTTGCAGCATACTGTAAATATACTGCAATCTAACTGCAGTTATACTGCAGTGTATTGCAGTTATACTGAACTCTGATGGCAATCTTTTTTCATAAGGGAATCTTGCAGAATCGTGAGCCTCAAAGTGTCTCGCTATGCTCTCAAAAACTGCAAAACTATTTTGTTTCCTCAAATTAGTAAAAAAAAAAAAAAAAGAATCTGAATGATTTTGAGCTCACAACAGGCCATCGTGCCAACATAAAACAGACCACATTTGTTCCTGTGGACTTACGATAGTACCCCAACTAAAGAACCGGGGTTAGGATAGATGTGATTTAAACGTGGCAGTAACTGCTAAAGAACAGGGGACCATATTAGAGACTTACTCTCTCGCTTTACCATCCCACATCAAGGCAAGAAGAGAAATGGGAAGGAGAGAGAGAGAGAGCGAGAGAGGAGACTATCAGCGGAGGGCCCTGTCTGAAGATGAAAGCGTTGGAAAAATCAAAGCGGCCCCCTACTCATTATACTTTGGTGGGATGCCTTCATCCACACTCCCAACCATCACTGCCCATGGGGTGCCACACTAGGAGTGGACTGGGTGGACAGGGGGGAGGGACGGGGGGGGGTGGGTGAAGGTGAACCACTTCGTGTGCACATTTCGTCGAAACAAACTAATGGCCAAACGTTGGGTTTTTACTGGGGGGGGGGGGGGGGGGGGGGGGAAATCACATATGCTAAACCTATGGTCAAATAAAGTGGACGAGGGTATTAGTAGAGTGATCGTCAAAGTGTAGGTAGGTCTATGTTCCTTAAATCTAGCAGTTACCTGACCTCCATTGTCTATGTGTACCCCCAGACATTTAGAGTAATAGCTTGGATTCCAGGCTCACTCATTTGATCCACTATGGGAGTACACCTGGTCTGCAGACCTTGGGGGTGTAGCAAAGCCTTGAAACCACGGACTTGTGAGACAAGCCACTGGCATTGAGGACTGTAGGCTACAGGGAGAACTGAGGATGAAGCAGCATCGCACCCTGCCTGATATGAAAGCCCCAGACACAGACAGCTCTGTCTGTATGACCAGCAAAACTCGGAGAGAGATAAGAGAGAAAGGAATGGGATCTATAGAGGAGGAAAAGAGGGAGTCTGAGGTCAGCTATTTCAATAAGAAGAAGGACAAACTATCTGATAAAGACATGACTCCATGTGTATGAACCACATCTCCTCATTTCTAGGGGGCCTTGTCCGGGACAGTCGTCCACCATCCTTCTCTCATCTCCCCTTCCCCGCCTTGTCCCCTCCCCTCTCTCTGTTGTTCGTTTTATCTCTGTGAAAAAATAATGAAAGCGAGCGCTCGCGACTGTGTCTCCATTGATGTTAGCATACACAACCAGCAGATTCAAAAAACGCAGTCTGGGATCAAAGCGAAAGGGGTTCTCGTTCCAATAAAATTACAAGCGCGGAGGAGTCTGGGGCGCAGAGCTAATTTGCTAAGACTGTGAGGCAAAAAGTCGTTAAAGAATGGCCCATAAGTAGGCATTAAATGAAAATGCCTGCGATTCCTCAGGATTAGCATAATAACCTTTTCTTGCCAGGCCAGCTAATAATATTCATTTAAAATAAATACATGGGAAAACGAATCTGTTTGAAAAGAGGGCGATTGCACATATTTATTGAAAGGGGGCCGTCGAAATGAAAGAATGAGAATCTCGGAGAGCACTTGAAGGAATGTGGACTCGCCGGCCTTTGAAGTTCTGGAGACTGGGAAAATTAAAGTCTTTACAATTTTTTGGGAGGAAGAGTCAGGTCCTAGTCTGAGTCTGAAATCACACCCTATTTAGTGCACTACTTTTGGCAAGTAGTGCACTATATAGGGGACAGGGTGCCATTTTGAATGTTGCCTTAGGCTCAGTGGGCCTATGGGTAAGTCATTGATAAATGATGTAATTAGTGAGTTGACACAAATGTGGACATTTATTGTGGAATACTGTTCTAATAGATGAATGAACGTTGGTTATTTACCATGACTAATGATGAGGGAAGCAGTCATACTGTATTCCATTCATTTCAAAACAAATCAAACCAATTGTGATGGGTTCTTGGGATTCATGCGCTACTTAAAAGACCAACGAAATGCATAAAAAAAGGTGGTTTTACACATAAAATATAATTATTAAATAATTATAGAACGCAATTAAATGTTTTAACAGTACACCATCATTGTAATGTCAAAATGATAAAGCTCACCTTTAGTCACCCACTCAAAAAGACAGCAAGAAGTTTGTTGAATTCCCAATGTGTTTTCACTGTGCTTTCAACCATTCAAAAGCACAACAAAGTTCAAATGGGAATACAATGTCAGATATGTTGTATTTAAAAAACGTATTTTCTTATCACTGTGCTTCATCTAATAGCACAACAAAATGACCTGGATTGCAATTGAGATTACATTAAAAGTACATGGTGCAAGTGATCAATGCTGTTCGCGATTCTGCGCAGATTATTATAGCAATACGGAAGATCTCCACAGACCTGCGACTTTTGCATGCTGTCTTGAACACGCACGCTTTCTATGATTACATAAGACATTTATAGTTACTTCAATATGTGGCCTTGGATGTGTTACTCATTTCAAGGTGGAATAAATCCGGTTATATTCATTTATAAGATAGCCTTAATGTTAGGCTACTGTCTTACAAAAGTCATTTTGAATTGTGTTTGGTTAACAATGCAACCAAATACCAACATTTAAAGAAGAGCTATCTAATGCTTGGATAGTTTCATCTGAGCCACTGGCTTAGTCCTATTCTTTAACTTTCATTTTTGGTTTAGTTGGAGACGTGAATCCAACATATAATTTGTTCACTTGCCGACAAGTTATTAGGGTATTTACTGTATTGCAAAAGTGATATTGAGTTGTGTTTGGTTGTCAACACAACCAAACATCAACATTTGAAGGAGATGCATCTTCTGTGCCACTGACTTTAATTCCAGTTTGTCTACAAATGAGTAAGTGATATATTGGATTCATGTCTCCATCTAAACCAAAAAGCAAAGTTAAATAATAGGACTAAATCAAATCAACCTTTAAAATGCACTTTCAGTCAGGTTTGATTTGATTGAGTCCTATTCTTTAACTTTGCTTTTTCATTGAGATGGAAACGAGAATCCAACATATTAATTAATACATTTGAAATCAACCAAAGCTTGAAACCCTAGGCCTAAATGTATTGTCTACTTTTCGTTGAACCCTGGGTTGAATTGAAACAATAGCTTTTGATGACTTCGCATATAGGCCGAAATAGTATCATTGATGATAAATGACTTATTAAGTATGGTCACACTTCATTTGCTCTGTTGAACCTACCCTTTGGAATGACTTTGATGGCAACAGTGAATCTATTAAGTTACCTTTTACTGCAATCAGGGTCACACAGAGTGTTTCTTGTTAGTCTCAAACAAATCTATAGTACTCTGAAACAAAAGTATACACCTAAAACACAGTTATATTTATTTAACTAGGCAAGTCAGTTAACTAACGAGTCACAAACCCGGATCCGGGATCCCCCCATCAAAAAAGCTGACTAGCATAGCCTAGCCTAAAGCCACAGGGATATCATATAATAAAATGTTCATGAAATCACAAGTCCAAGACACCAAATGAAAGATACACATCTTGTGAATCCAGCCATCATTTCTGATTTTTAAAATGTTTTACAGGGAAGACACAATATGTATTTATATTAGCTAACCACCATAGCAAAAGACACAACTTTTTTTTTCCACCATTTTTTTCCTGCATAGGTAGCTATCACAAATTCGACCAAATAAAGATATAAATAGTCACTAACCAAGAAACAACTTCATCAGATGACAGTCTGATAACATATTTATTGTATAGCATATGTTTTGTTCGAATAATGTGCATATTTCAGGTATAAATCATAGTTTTACATTGCAGCCACCATCACAACTCTCACCAAAGCAACTAGAATAACTACAGAGAGCAACGTGAATTACCTAAATACTCATCATAAAACATTTATGAAAAATACACAGCGTACAGCAAATGAAAGTCAAAGATCTTGTGAATCCAGCCAATATTTCAGATTCTTTAAGTGTTTTACAGCGAAAACACAATTTAGCATTATATTAGCTTACTACAATAGCCAACCACACAGCAGCATTGATTCATGCACGTTAGCGATAGCGAATAAACCAGCAAAAGATATTACATTTTTCACTAACCTTCTCAAAACTTCATCAGATGACAGTCCTATAACATCATATTACACAATACATATAGAGTTTGTTCGAAAATGTGCATATTTAGCGGCACAAATCGTGGTTATACAATGAGAATAGTAGCCAAGCTGCAAAGAAAATGTCGGGAGAAATCTTGGGAGAGGCACCTAATCTAATCAATAACTAATCATTAACTTGACTAAAAAATACAGGTTGGACAGCAAATGAAAGATACATTAGTTCTTAATGCAACCGCTGTGTTAGATTTTTAAAATTAACGTTACTACGACATACAGCGTGCGTTAAAGCGAGACCGCACCGAAATTAATGGCGGAATAGTAGTTTTACATTTTTCAACAGAACAACGAATTAACATCATAAATAGTTCTTACTTTTTGATGAGCTTCCATCAGAATCTTGGGCAAGTTGTCCTTTGTCCAGAAGAATCGTTGCTCGGTTGTAGATTGTCGCCTTCAACTTTGGAATTAGCAGTAAACATTAGCCATGTGGCGAAGACGTGTCCAACTCACTATAACGCAGCACTAAGAATATTCCGAAAATCCCAATATATTGATATAAACTGATATAACTCGGTTTAAAATAACTACATTATGACGTTTTTAACACCTATATCGAATAAAATCAGAGCCGGATATATCTAAGGCCTATAACGAGAGCTTTCCAGAATGCCATCCTGAGGTCTGTCTCGCGTCATGGCGAACGTTGAAAAGAGTGCACCCCCGGTTCCAAGAGCCCTTATATGGCCTCAGATCTGCCTAGCAACTCCATTCCAATTCTCACTGCTTGCTGACATCTAGGGGAAGGCGTATGCAGTGCATGTCGACCAATAGAATACATGCAAATTAATAAACTGACCCTAGAACAGAGTGCCCGATTTCAGATTTCTCACTTCCTGACAGGAAGTTTGCTCCAACTTGAGTTCTGTTTTACTCACAGATATAATTCAAACGGTTTTAGAAACTAGAGAGTGTTTTCTATCCAATAGTAATAATAATATGCATATTGTACGAGCAAGAATTGAGTATGAGGCAGTTTAATTTGGGAACGAATTTTTACAAAGTGAAAACAGCGCCCCCATATTGACAAGAAGTTTTAAGAACAAATACTTACATACAATGACAGCCTACCCCAGTCAAACCCAGAAAACGCTGGGCCAATTGTGCGCCACCCCATAGGACTCCCAATCACAGCCGGATGTGATTCAGCCTGGATTTGAACCAAGGACTGTAGTGACACCTTCTGCACTGAGATGCAGTGCCTTAGACAGCTGCACCACTCGGGAGCCCGTACCACTGCTACACTTCTTTTTTGAAGAAGAAGACACCTGTACCATGTCAGATACAAACTCAGCAAAAAAGAAACGTCCCTTTTTCAGGACCCTGTCTTTCATAGATCATTCGTAAAAACCCAAATAACTTCACAGATCTTCATTGTAAAGGGTTTAAAACTCTTTAGGGATAGGGGGCAGCATTGGGAAGTTTGGATGAAAAGTGTGCCCAGAGTAAACTGCCTGTTACCCAGGCCCAGAAGCTGGAATATGCATATAATTAGTAGATTTGGATAGAAAACACTCTAAAGTTTTCAAAACTGTTAAAATAATTGTCTGTGAGTATAACATAACTCATATGGCAGGCAAAAACCTGAGAAAAATACAACCAATTCTGAGGTTTGTAGTTTTCAAGTGAATGCCTATCGAATATCCAGTGTCTGTGGGGTCAGATTGCACTTCCTAAGGCCTCCACTAGATGTCAAAAGTCTATAGAACGTTGTTTCAGGCTTCTACTATGAAAGGAGAGCGAATAAGAGCTGTTTGAACCAGTGGTCTGGCTGAAAGCCTTTAGCTAAGTCTTGCGCGTGGCCGTGAGCGCGAGCTCCGTTCCTTTTCCTTTCTAAAGACAAAGGAATTGTCCGATTGGAATATTATTGAAGATTTATGATAAAAACATCCTAAAAATTTATTAGAAACATCGTTTGACATGTTTCTACGAACTGTAATGCAACTTTTTTGACTTTTCGTCTAGACTTTGTGCCCACGCATTGTGCATTTGGATTACTGGACTAAACGCGCAAACAAAAAGGAGGTATTTGGACATAAAGATGAACTTTATCGAACAAAACTAACATTTATTGTCTAACATGGAGACCTGGGAGTGCCATCAGATGAAGATCATCAAAGGTAAGTGATTAATTTTAACGCTAATTTTAACGCAGAGTATTTCTGTAATTTGATGTGGCTCTCTGCATTTTCACTGGATGTTTGTTTGAGACAATGCATTTCTGAACATAACAGGCCAATTTCAAATGAGGTTTTTGGACATAAAGATTAACTTTATTGAACAAAACAAACATTTATTGTCTAACATGGAGTCCTGGGAGTGCCACCAGATGAAGATCATCAAAGGTTAGTCATTAATTTTAACTCTATTTCTGACTTTTGTGACACCTCTCCCTCTTTGGAAAATTGTGGCTAGGCGCTGTTCCTAATCGCATGGTGTGCTTTTGCCGTAAAGCCTTTTTGAAATCGGACACTGTGGTTGGATTAACAAGAAGTGTATCTTTAAAATGGTGTATAATACTTGTATGTTTGAGGAATGTTAATTATGAGATTTCTGTTGTTTGAATTTGGCGCCCTGCAATTTCACTGGCTGTAGGCCAGGTGTTCCGCTAGCGGAACCCCCTTCCGAGAAAGGTTAAACACTGTTTCCCATGCTTGTTCAATGAACCATAAACAATTAACGAACATGCACCTGTGGAACGGTCGTTAAGACACTAACAGCTTACAGACGGTAGGCAACTAAGGTCACAGTTATGAAAACTTAGGACACTAAAGAGGCCGTTCTACTGACTCTGAAAAACACCAAAAGAAAGATGTCCAGGGTCCCTGCTCATCTGCGTGAACGTGCCTTAGGCATGCTGCCAGGAGGCATGAGGACTGCAGATGAGGCCAGGGCAATAAATTGCAATGTCCGTACTGTGAGATGCCTAAGACAGCGCTACAGGGAGACAGGATGGACATCCGAACATCACACCTGCGGGACAGGGACAGGATGGCAATAACAACTACCCGAGTTACACCAGGAACGCACAATCCCTCCATCAGTGCTCAGACTGTCCGCAATAGGCTGAGAGAGGCTGCACTGAGGGCTTGTAGACCTGTTGTAAGGCAGGTCCTCACCCGACATTGGCAACAACGTCACCTGTGGGCACAACCCCACCGTCGCTGGACCAGACAGGACTGGCAAAAAGTGTTCTTCACTGATGAGTCGCGGTTTTGTCTCACCAGGGGTGATGGTCGGATTTACATTTATCGTCGAAGGAATGAGAGCTACACCGAGGCCTGTACTCTGGGGCGGGATCGATTTGGAGGTGGAGGGTCTGTCATGGTCCGGGGCGGTGTGTCACAGCATCATCGGACTGAAATTGTTGTCATTGCAGGCAATCTCAACGCTGTGCGTTACAGGGAAGACATCCTCCTCCCTCATGTGGTACCCTTCCTGCAGGCTCATCCTGACATGACCCTCCAGCATGACAATGACACCAGCCATACTGCTCGTTCTGTGCGTGATTTCCTGCAAGACAGGAATGTTAGTGTTCTGCCATGGCCAGCGAAGAACCCGGATCTCAATCCCATTGAGCATGTCTGGGACCTGTTGGATCGGAGGGTGAGGGCTAGGGCCATTCCCCCCAGAAATGTCTGGGAACTTGCAAGTGCCTTGGTGGAAGAGTGGGGTAACATCTCACATCAAGAACTGGCAAATCTGGTGCAGTCCATGAGGAGGAGATGCACTGCAGTACTTAATGCAGCTGGTGGCCACACCAGATACTGACTGTTACTTTTGATTTTGAACCCCCCTTTGTTCAGGGACACATTATTCAATTTCTGTTAGTCACATGTCTGTGGAACTTGTTCCGTTTATGTCTCAGTTGTTGAATCTTGTTATGTTCATACAAATATTTACACGTTAAGTTTGCTGAAAATAAAAGCAGTTGACAGTGAGAGAACGGTACTTTTTTTGATTTTTATAGTTGAAATGTATTCAGTGGCGACCCGTCATTCAGAGCAGGTGGGACAGTAACCTGTTAAGCAAAACTAAATCAAATAAAACATACATGTTGTTGTTGATTTGTTGTTTTTTGTGCCTGTTTTGCATGTTATTTTGGCATTAATATGTATCATATATCAATTTGCAGACAATGTAAAAAAAAAAAAAAACATTGAGTTAATAAAGCTGCATACAAACATGGTCTCTTTTTTGCTTTCCTGATTAAGGCAGCTCAAAAATGCAGATGTTTAATTCTAGCTCAGTGCTTTCTGTGGTGGTCGGGCAGCCAGCGGAAAATACGGAGAGTAGGGCTTGGTAATGTATCTAGATGTGCCTTGATTGGCTCAGTGTTCTGTCACTCATGGGGACACTACTTCACCGCAAAATCTAGGGGGAGAGCTCAAAAATTCAAGCCCCTTGGGTGCTGCCATAGAGCTACATTAGAAGTGCCCATCCAAGAATGCTCAAGGTCATTGGCCACGGATAAAATGACGTCAAATCACGTTATACCTACTGTAGCTTTGATTGGACTGATCATGTCATCATCATAATTTTAAAATCTTAGCTAGAAAGCTAGCAGTCATCATCATGAATCAAGTTGAACATCTATTGGCAAATCCTTTTTGATCCTTGTCATATGAAGAGAAATTATAGATTAAATGTATCGGTGCTCATCGACCATTGGATATAAATATTACACAACAAGTTGGAAATCTCAAATTCAACAATTCATTGTTTGGAAGGAATCAGTAGCTAACTACAATCATTGCAAAGCAATCACTAGCCTGCTATTCAGTGGAGTGAGTGTGTGGTCCAAGTCTAGGTTTAAGGGTCTCTTTTCCAAGCTTAAAAGGATAAACATCAATCAAGCATGATTTCTGCAGCGTTCAAAACAACTGGAAACTGTGAAATCTCAGACTTCAGTGAGTTCAAGATAACTGTGAACTCAGGAAAAAAACTAACTCCAACTGGGAAGATACATTTTGAACTGTCATCCAACTCGGATTTCGAAGTCGGGAACTCTGGCCTCTTTCTAGAGCTCCGACCTGAAGATCACTGACATCATGATTCAACCTGTTTTTTTCTGAGTTCCCAGTTGTCTTGACAGCACCATAAATCCAGAGAATGCCAGACTTTGAAGACAAAGTTTGATGACAAAATTTGCTGACGAAGGACCGTCACGCCACCTTCCTGTTCAAGTGAGCAGAGCACAAAAAGGTGAGTCCAAAAATGTATTGTATGCTGCTGCATAAATGATGATATGCAAGGGAGACATGTATACTGTAGCTATGAAAGTAATACCAAGTGTATGTTGTGTAGTAAGCTATTAGTATCCCATGTGCCTCACCCTAATAATGTGGCCCCTTTTCCCCTCATAACTTAGCCTACTGTTCTGACTTGGTGGTGCACATTTAGCCTGTTTTAGAGAAATGTCATCATCAAATATTGTAAGAGCTTTCATTGTCTGCTTATATGCCCCCTTTATTTATCCTGCGGTTCTGATTTGGTGTACAGAGAGAACACTGTAACAGGCTGACTACACCGCTTGCGTCGCGTGTGCGAGCGTTGAAAAATTAATTTAGAAATCTATATTATTCAATTATTGCGCATGCCAACGAGCGTCTGCATTGCCAAGGGATAAAATAGAAGTCAGTTCTATTTCTGACGCAGATCACGCTGCAAGTCCTGCCTCTCCCATTTCCTCATTGGTTTATAGAAGCAGGTACTCACGTGCCATCTCCTCATTGGTTATACCCACGTGGGTGACTGAATGACGAAATAGGTTTGTGGCGGTAATGCACCTAATTTATGAAAGTTGCCAATCGCAATATAAAGTCAAGAGAAGAAAAAGCCTGGAAGGAGGAGAGATGACCAGAAACGATTCGGTTGACCGTTTTATGTGTGTATTAATTGGTGGAGTAGAGGACCTTGTGCATTTCAGGTCAAATAACAACTCAATGTTTATTCCCAGGACAAATTAGCTAGCACCAGCAAGCTAGCTAAATAGGACAAATTAGCTAGCATGTGCAAGCTAGCTAGCTAAATTGCCATAAATGTTTAATGCTTTTCGACCGGTCCCCAAATTAATATAATTGGTTCAGAGTTTGTTTTGATATTTTAACCTGCGTGTCGTGATCGCGTTTGGTGTGGGGGGACAAAATACATTTATGCACGATGGCGCACGATGACGCACACGCGCAGCCGGTTTGGGTTCTGTGTAAGAACGGTCCATGTTCTGAATTCTGTCGCTGTACATTTCAAATATGCTGAACAAATAGTTATATTGACTATGTCCGTCCTAGCGCACTCATTATTGTCTTAATCGAAATTATGGATTGCCTCTTATCTGCTCGTTGTTCCCTTATGCCATAGTTTGTACATCTCAATTGCCAGTAGAAACCACATTTGTTTAAGCAAGTCAGCAATAATAGCTATGTTTTTTTAAAGGTAGTAAATGAGGCTGAATGAACTGTTTCTCTGCCAGACAAGCCTCTGCTGATAACCAGGTGTAGCAGTGGTAAGATGTTGGGACTGCTGTTGGGGCCCTAACAGTTTGTGGACACCGTTTGTCAAAGTTATAGAGCAATTCATGTATTGTTTAGTGTTGTGCTGTGTAGTGGCTTTGCTGGTATGCATCAACATATATATATTTTTTTTGCCCCACCAAGATTTACATGCTAAAATCGCCACTGAATGTACTGAATTTTGAGTTTGCATCCTAATATTACACTTTATATACATCAGAGAATACTGAACTATAACAAAACCACTTGACAGAAACACCCAAACTGTACAGTTTTATCTCAATCTCTTCATTGAAAGACTCTATCATGGACACTCTTACTGACAGTTGTGGCTGCTTTGCGTGATGAATTGTTGTCTCTACCTTCTTGCCCTTTGTGCTGTTGTCTGTGCCCAACAATGTTTGTACCCTGTTTTGTGCTGCTACCATGTTGTGTTGCTACCATGTTGTGCTGCTGCCATGTTGTGTTGCTACCATGTTGTGTTGCTGCCATGCTATGTTGTCATTTTAGGTCTCTCTTTATGTAGTGTTGTGTTGTCTCTCTTGTCGTGATGTGGGTTTTGCCCTATATTTTTATTACATTTATTTTCATTTTTAATCCCAGCCCCCATCTGCGCAGGAGACCTTTTGCCTTTTGGTAGGCCGTCATTGTAAATAAGAATTTGTTCTTAACTGACTTGCCTCGATAAATAAAGGTAAAAAAAAAAAAATGTAGAAATAAAATCCCTGGATTTTCAAAAAACACACTTAAAAATGTATTAATTAGGAAATTAGGAAAAATATTGACAGTCCACCCATGAAGCCACTAGGTAATTTGACTGCAGGAAAGGGCTACGAGATCTCGCAATGACAACTTTCGCGATGGCGCATTGGTAGTCGTCAGTGACTTACATCAATGCTAAGCTGGGCTTGGTTAAAACCCTGATGGAGACCAAATGGATAGCTTTAGATCAGCTGTCCAGTAGGAGATGCTGCCCAGATAATGGATATGACATTGAAGATCTGAAGTCGTTTCAAAGGAACAAAGTAAACACATTTTATACAACGTTTGTCTATGTTGATTACTCTGACGACATTATCCTGTAGTTGAAATATCACCCGCAAAACATGTAAATCTACACATTGAACTGATGTCTGTGCCCAGTGGGTAGGCTACCCCAATTAAAAGGAACCCCCCTCCCTCCAAAAAACACACACTTACACAGGCTCTTGTTTATCTAGCCCGTGTTAGCAAATGTGTCAATGAGTGTCCTGTGTGTGTCTGCGTTTTAATGACTTCAACCCGCAGAGCAGCAGCCCAGCCAGACACTGACAGCTGCGCATTAAGTGGAGAAACTCCAGCCGTTTCTATAGCTACTGTAGAGTTCAAAGGAGGCCATCTTTTTCTGGGCATAATAAGAGAAGAAAGAGCTACTGCCATTACAGAAGGGAAGAAGACCAAAGACGACCTCTGGGTTACACGTCAAACCTGCCCCTATGACCCCCCCCCCCCCTTGCCTCCCCTCACAACCCCTGCCTCCTGGCAGGTAAGGACTGTTCCAAGATCTGTGGCTTGGCTTAAGAACGTAAAGATGGGGTCACAAAGCCAGGTAGAGATCTTCATATCAGTACAGTATTAGCCCACTTTCTTAAAGTCAAGCCTTTGAAGTAACACCAAAGCCAGCCACTGGTATCTCTCATCTTAGTGTCTTTTGTCCTAAAAACACTGCAGTGTTGACATTTCAGGCTACAGCTCGCTTAGATTTTTTTTCCCTCCGAGACGCTAATTTGAACATCTTCAAGGGAAAGTGAAGCCTCAACGTTTGGGGTTCTTTTGTCTGCTATCTTCTGCCCTCTTCTTTCTCTTTTGATATGAAGAGAGCTTGAAAGGAAACCATCAAAAGTAACGTGGAATGTTTTTGGGAGATTTTTTCACTAGTTGGCTATCTATACAGTAGAGGTGACGCGTATCGTTTTCAACAGAACTAATTTGATCTGAAAAAGGCGTAATTTGTTTGTGCAAAGAGCACAACAGGACGGCTCGAATTCAATGCTTTCAAGAGGCAACGCTTCAAACAGACTGGAATTGGGAAACCTTTGAAATATATCAAACAAACCTGAATAGGGACCAAAGCAGGCGTAACAAGATGAAGTCGGTATTCATAGCTCCTTTGTCTTGTGAAATCAGGTCGTCCATCTTGAGTGTTGAAATATCTGCTAATCATCTGGTAAAGAAATTGGCCCAGATATTTGCAGAGCAAAATTTAAACACATATGGAAATACAACATTATTTAAGAGGAGAAGACTGGGAGTGACAGCGGTTTAAAAGTTAAAAGATGTCAAGAACCATCTGATTCTTGACATCTAAGTTTCCGTCATGCTGCCCATTGAAGATGTGACGATTCTGTAACGTCGGAAATCTAACAATAAATAACCTAATTCCTGTAGCCGTACTATGCCACCTTTTTTATACTTGTTGGTCTGATGTGATTAATAAGAGCATCCAGACGCTGCACTTGAAGAACCTATGAAATTGCTTTTTGCAATTATTGATAAACATGCACCTGTTAAGAACTGACTGTTACGACTCCATGGACTGATGAGGAATTGAAAAACTGTAAGGTTGAAAGAGTTGGGAATAAAGGAGTGGCTTATAAGTCTGGCTGCACATCTGACTGACTTACTGCAAATTAAGTTTTGATGTGACTAAACTCAACAAAAAGAAGAAACTGTATTATGAAGCCAAGATTAATGACATGAAGTATGATTGAAAAACACTTGAGTACTTTAAATCAAATTATAGGCAGAAAGACCAATTCTGAACACCCTGATCGTGCCCCGGACCTCTCCGCCATTCCCGCGGAATTCCAGGACCTCCGGGAGGTGTTCAGCAAGGCCCGGGCCACGTCGCTTCCACCGCACTGACCATATGACTGTGGGATTGACTTTCTCCCTAGCACCACGCCGCCCCGGGGACGTCTGTACTCTCTGTCGGGACCGGAGACCAGGGCTATGGTACCTACATTGGGGACTCCCTAGCTGCTGGATTCATCCGTCCCTCTTCCTCTCCCGCCGGCACAGGGATCTTCATTGTGGAAAAAAAAGGACAAGACCCTGTGCCCGTGCATTGACTACCGAGGACTCAATGACATTACGGTTAAGAACCGTTACCCGCTACCACTCATCTCCTCGGCCTTCGAGGCGCTCCAGGGGGCCACTGTGTTTTCTAAGCTGGATTTATGGAATGCCTACCACATGGTGCCGATACGAGATGGGGACAAGTGGAAGACCGCCTTCAACACAACAAGTGGCCACTACGAGCATCGGGTCATGCCCTTTGGCCTCACCAATGCCCCTGCTGTGTTCCAGGCTCTGGTGAGTGATGTCCTCCGTGGTATGTTGAACCGGTTCGTCTTCGACTACATTGATGAAATCCTCGTCTTCTCCCGCTCCCCTCATGCACACGTGCTCCACGTCCGGCAGGTCCTTAAACACCTTCTGGAGAATCAGCTGTTTGTGAAGGCAGAGAAGTGGGAGTTCCATCTCCCCACCATCCCCTTTCTGGGTTACATCCTATCTGCTGGGAGTGTCCAGATGGATCTCGGGAAGGTGAGAGCGTCCAGGGTGCAGCTGCAACATTTCCTGGGGTTCGCCAACTTCTATCGCCGCTTTATCCTGGGTTATAGCACCCTGGCTTCCCCCCTGTCAGCACTCACCTCGCCCAAGGTTCCATTCACGTGGTCTCCAGCTGCTGACCGGGTGTTCCGGGACCTCAAACATCACTTCACCACAGTTCCCATCCTGGTTCATCCTGACCCATCTCGTCAGTTCGTGGTGGAGGCAGATGCTTCGGATGTCGGAGTGGGGGCTGTCCTGTCCCAGCGTTCTGCCCTTGACTTCAAGCTACATCCCTGCCACTTCTTCCCCCCTCGCCTCAATGTCACGGACAGGAACTATGATGTGGGGAATCGTGAGCTTCTCACAGTGAAGATGGCGTTGGAGTAATGGAGGAACATCTGTTAATCGTGTGGATTGACCACAAAAACCTGGAGTATCTCCGCACCGCCAAGCGCCTCAACTCCAGGCAAGCCAGATGGGCCCTGTTGTTCTCACGGTTCAACTTCTCCCTCTCATACCGGTCAGGATCCAAGAATGTCAAGCCGGATGCATTGTCCCGCCGCTATAGCCCCACGACTACTACCCCGGAACCCGAGACCATCCTTCCCACTTCATGCCTGGTGACGGCACTCAGCTGGGGAATAAGGAAGCAGGTCCGTGAGGTGCAGCGTTCCCAGCCGAACCCTGGTGGGGGCCCTGATAACCGGATGTTAGTTCCTGACGCCGTCAGCTCCAAGGTCCTGGAGTGGGCCCACTCCTCCAGGCTTGCCTGCCACCCGGACCCTGGCCTTTTGGCAACAGCACTTTTGGTGGCCTACTATGGTTCCTGACGTGTCCGCATTCATCACCGCTTGCATGGTGTGTGCACAGAACAAGATTCCTCGGCAAGCTCCGGCTGGTCTCCTCCAACCTCTGCCTGTCCCCCACCATCCCTGGTCTCACATCTCCCTGGACTTTGTCACGGGTCTTCCTCCGTCTGATGGCAACACTGCCATCCTGACCGGGGTGGATTGGTTTTCCAAAGCCGCCCACTTCATTCCTCTCGCCAAACTACCCTCTGCCAAAGAGAGGGCCCAGCTGATGGTGCAGCACGTCTTCCGGGTCCATGGACTGCCCGTGGACATGGTCTCCAACCAGGGTCCTCAGTTCTCGTCCCCATTTCTGGAAGGTGTTCTGCACCCTGTCGTGGAGAATCGTCTCAGAAATATAACACTCTTACAAGAACTTGTGAATTCAATATAGACTTTAATACAAAGTAGCAAAAATGAGCCCCTCCATGGAAAGAGACTAAATTGTCATATTACAGAGTCCTGCCTTTATAGGATTCTGTCTTTGCATAACGTATAGAGTCCCCTCCCTCTAAATGAAAATAGCTTCCCTTGACTTTTCTCCATCATTATCTTTTCATCTCAGAGCTTGCTTGTTCACGCCCACTAACGCTCATATCTGCTTTTGGTTAGATTATAACGATGACAGAACCCTTTTCATGTTCTAAAAATAATGTATGCATTGCATGCTTATGTTTTACATGTTAGTCATCAGTTATCTTGCTTCCATCTTTCTTCCTGTATCCTGCTGACCATAGTACGTCCAGCTGTCATAAATGTACATATGGCCTTGGTTAATGTACTATTTCAAAAATAGAGTATAGCCTGGGTGTCATATGGCCTGGGTGTCATCTTCTCTTAATGTGCATGTCCTTGCTACTTCAGCCTGGCAACTAGACCTATTTATATGTAATGCTCAGCTCTCCTTAATGGTTCGCTCCTACAACCCTCATTGGGTCGTCGGCCAGCCTGTCCTCCGTGTTCCACCTCAAGTCCAACGGCCAGTCGGAGCGAGCCAATCAGGACCTCGAAACTTCCCTGCGCTTCCTGGTCTCCGCCTACCCCACCACCTGGAGCCAGCAGCTTGTATGGGTCGAATATGCCCGCAACACCCTTCCCTACTCTGCCACGGGCCTATTTCCCTTTGAGTGTTCCCTGAGGTATCAGCCCCTGCTCTTCCCTGAGCAGGAATAGATGTTTGTCCGCCGCTGTCGTCGTACCTGGAGGAAATCCCGGTCGGCTCTCCTCAAGACCACCTCCAGGTATGGACGACAAGCGGATCGCCATCGGACCCCGGCTCCCTGGTATCGTCTCGGGCAGAACGTATGGCTGTCCACCTGGGATCTGCCCCTTCGGTTGGAGTCTCACAAACTGTGCCCCCGGTTTATCAGCCCTTTCCCCATCTCCAAGATCATTAGCCCCTCTGATGTCCGCCTTCTGTTGATCTGATCTGTTTCACCTGTCTCCCCCTAATCTTCCCCATTATCTTCTGTGTATTTATACCTTTGTTTTCTGTTTGTCTGTTGCCAGTTCGTCTTGTTTGTCATGCCAACCAGCATTTTTGTGTCAGCTCCTGCTTTCCCCCAGTCTCTTTTTTCTCGTCCTCCTGGTTTTTAACCCTTGCCTGTCCTGACCCTGTACCCACCAACCTGACCACTCTGCCTGCCCCTGACTGCCGTCTGGTACATTTGCCCCTGTTGCTGTAATGAACATAGTTACTTCTACATCTTACCTTGATACCTGAAAAAATTAAACTCCATCTTTTATGGAATCAGATGGCTTATTCATCACAAAACTATTTAATGATGCCAATTATTTTAATGATTACTTCATTGGCAAAGTGGGCAAACTTTGAAAAGTGAGCCATCGTACACCAGCATAAAAAAACGAATAATGAAAGTAAGGCATTGTAACTTTGAATTTTGTAACGTTAGTGTGGGAGAGGTGAAAATATTATTGTTAATAATCAATAATGACAAACCTCCTGGCATTGACAACTTAAATGGAAAGCTACTGAGGATGGTAGCGGACTCTGTAGCCACTCCTATATGTCATATCTTTAATCTAAGCTAGATGAAAGTGTTTGTCCTCGGGCCTGGAGGAAAGCCAAAGTCATTCCACTACCCAAGAATGATAAAGCGGACTTTACTGGTTCTAACAGCTGACCTATCAGCTTGCTGCAAGCTCTTAGCAAACTGTTGGAAAAATGTTTTGACCAAATACAATGGTATTTCTCTCTAGCAACAAATTAAGACTTTCAACATGCTTATAGAGAAGGGCACTCAACATGTACTGCACTGACACAAATGACTGATGATTGGTTAAAATAAATGTATAAACTTGTGGGAGCTGTACTGTTAGATTTCAATGCAGCCTTGATATTATGGACCATAACCTGATTTATGGCTTTTCAGCTTCTGCCGTATTGTGGATTCAGATATTTCTACAGTATCTAACAGAACACAAAGGGTTTTCTTTAATGGACGCTTCTCTATTTTACATGTAAAGTGTGGTGTATCGCAGGGCAGCTCTCTTGGCCCTCTACTGCTTTAAATTTTTACCAATTACCTGCCACTGGCATTAAACAAAGCCTGTGTGTTCGTGTATGCTGATGAGTCAACCCTATACACATCAGCAACCACAGCTAGTTAAATCACTGCAACCCTAAACAAAGAATCGCAGTCAGTTTTAGAATGAGTGGCCAGTAATAAATTGGTCCTGAACATCTCGAGAGTATGGAATTTGGTACATTCCCTAAATTCTAAACCTCAGCTAAATCTGGTAATGAATGGTGAGGCTGTTGAGCAAGTTGAGGAGACTAAATAATGTGGTGTTACCTTCGATTGTAGACTGTCATGGTCAACACATATTGATTCAATGGTTGTAAAGATGTCTGTCCGTGATAAAGAGATGCTCTGCTTTTCTGACACCACACTCCACAAAGCAAGTCCTGCAGGCTCTAGTTTTATCTTATCTTGATTATTGTCCAGTCATATGGTCAAGTGCTGCAAAGGACCTAGTTAAGCTGCAGTTGGCCCAGAACAGAGCGGCAGGTTTTGCTCTTCATTGTAATCAGAGGGCTAATATCAACAATATGCACGCCAGTCTTTCTTGGCTAAGTTGAGGAAAGACTGCATCACTTATTTTAATATGAAACATTAATGCATTGGAAATTCCAAATTGTTTGCATAGTCATACACAGCACTGACACACTTACCCCACATGCCACCAGGGGTCTTTTCACAATCCCCAGGTCCAGAACAAATTCAAGGGAACGTACAGTATTATACAGAGCCATGATTGCATGGAGCTCCCTTCCATCTCATAGTAACAACAAAAGAACAACGCAAGTGAACAGCAAAACAGATTTTTTTTAAACAAATAAAGCAACTCAACGCCTCTCCCCATGTGACCTACTTTGTGTGCATGTACTGACATACATGTGTAACTGATAGATGCAAACACATGCACACTACATGTTAAGGTTTTTACATGTATGTAAATTGTAAAGTATTTTGTCTGTAATGTCTTTTTCAATATGTGTCGGACCCACTAAGACTAGCTGTCGCCATTGGCGTCGGCTATGGGAAATCCTAATCAAATCAAATACGCGAGGTGAGGTCCTAAAGGGACTAAGCTAAACATAACGGGTTCTTTGCGTCAAGGAGTGGAGCATGGGAATCAGACAACAATATCAGGAGGCAAGAACAATTTATTTTCAGTTCCAGGCCTACCTCATCTTCAGTTCCAGGCCTACCTCATCTTCAGTTCCAGGCCTACCTCATCTTCAGTTCCAGGCCTACCTCATCTTCAGTTCCAGGCCTACCTCATCTTCAGTTCCAGGCCTACATCATCTTCAGTTCCAGGCCTGCCATCCTACTGTCCTACAAGACAGACTTCAACAGATAGCAGTATCAGCTTTCTTACAAACATCATTAGGTTTACTCATACATACTCAAACAGACAATAATGTTTTGCAACACTCATGGAGGGCGTGCCCAGGGAGAAGGAGAGCAGGTCTAGGTGGAATACGGGCACTAATCCCTAAAAACAACACATTTACAATAATTCATATTTGTCATACTTAAGTGTTACAAACAGGAAGTATTTTATAAAAAGGCCACACCCTCATTAACAATCACATACATGCGTTCAAAGTAAGTTGACGGTTCTACCCAGTTACTTTCCCCCCTAATTTCAATGTGTCCTCACACTTGACAGGAAATAAATTAAACCACTGCGCACAAACCATGCAATGGCACACAATTTTTAAAAAGGCAAAAGGTCTTGGAAAAATAAGTAAGACTAAACACGCAATGCACACAGTAGCGGTGCGTGGGAGGAGAAAAAAATAAATAAATAAAATAAAAATAAAATAAAAATAAAAAAAACTGTGGAAGCCAATCCCCCTCCCCAAAAAACAAAGCCAAATTACAGCCTATATGTTGTGATCATTGCGTTGTTTGCTCTATAACCTGTTAATTCATATGCCTTGCGACCGTTATATATTTGCTGAGACAACAAGGAGACAGTGGTGGAATAAATTCAACCACACCTGTGTTTCATCACAAAACCGGATAGCAACCCCTGTCCAGTGAAGTTCAGAAAACATATAGCATGTAACAGACAATTACATAACCTACAGCATGTCAAGCAAGTTAGTGTTTTCAGACCATTAAACTATTTATTTAGAACCAGAGAGTTACCACAGCCTCCACTATTCCAGTACCATTTCAACTTCAAATCACCTCTGCATAGTCTAATACAGTGACAAATAAAGGATACCAAAAACAATTTAGTCCAATCAACGTAAGCTAAATGTGATGTGGCTGTCCATGGTTCTTGTTTTTGTCAGTGTGAGTGTGTGTGTTTTTGTCTGTGTTTTTGTCTGTGTGAGTGTGTGTGCATGCGCATTTGTGCAAGTAGAAAAACATGTTGAACCTACTTGTAGAGAAATGCCAATGCCATCCTTCTCTCTTTCATGTTGACGAAACAGTACACACTTTTTTTGTCCTATGCTACTTGGATAAAATGCTTGCTCGCTAGCCTAACTTCCATTCATGGGCAACGTTAGCTAGTTAACATTACATCGTTAACGTTACATCTAGCTACATATTGAGCTTCCATACTCTCCGGCCAGGGGCACAACAACGTATGAATTAATGGTTGGATCAGAATCACCATTATAATCATTGGGCAGTGCAGAGAATTAAGTAAAACCACAAGTCCAAATCCTTAGCTCCATCCATGGCTAATTTAGGAAAGGGGCAATTTTAGCTAGCTAGCCACCGGAGGACAACACAATGGGATGTAACAATTGAAGTTGTTTGTGTTAATGATGTACTGTATGCTCTAAATGTGATTTGATAGGAGTGACTCCAAAATACAAGCTGGTTTCTCTTCACACTTTTCTTTGGTGTGTCAGGACCATTCAGAGTTGAGCTTGCTCAATTTAGCTCAACACTGTTAATTTTTTTTTTAAACTTTTTCTGTCAAGGTAGGCCAATTGCTTGCTGGCTTCCCCTTCCATTATGAGCGGCACCAATGTCAAACTCATTTAGACCAGACAGCATCAGATACGGTGCCTTCGGAACGTATTCAGACCCCTTGACCTTTTCCACAACACAGTTGTGGCCAGCTATCTGAATGTTCATTTCTCTACGTTACAGCCTTATTCTAAAATTGATTAAATCATTTTTTACCCTCATCAATCTACACATAATACCCCATACTGACAAAGTGAAAACAGGTTTGTAGACTTTTTTTGCACATTTATAACAATTTAAAAACAGAAATATCCCCATTTACATAAGTATTCAGAGCCTTTGCTATGAAACTCGAAATTGAGCTCAGGTGCATCCTGTTTCAAGTGATCATCCTTGAGATGTTTCTACATCTTGATTGGAGTCGACCTGTGGTAAATTCAATTGATTGGACAAGATTTGTTAAGACCCACACCTGTCTATATAAGGTCCCACAGTTGACAGTGCATGTCAGAGCAAAAACCAAGCCATGAGGTCGAAGGAATTGTCCGTAGAGCTCCGAGACAGGATTGTGTCGAGGTACAGATCTGGGGAAGGGTACCAAAACATTTATGAAGCATTGAAGGTCCCCAAAAACACAGTGGCCTCCATCATTCTTAAATGGAAGAAGTTTGGAACCATGGAGACTCTTCCTAGAGCTGACCGCCCGGCCAAACTGAGCAATCGGGGGAGAAGGGCCTTGGTCAGGGAGGTGACCAAGAACCCGATGGTCACTGACAGAACTCCAGAGTTCCTCTGTGGAGATGGGAGAACCTTCCAGAAGAACAACCTTCTCTGCAGCACTCCACCAATCAGGCCTATATGGTAGAGTGGCCAGACGGAAGCCAATCCTCATTAAAATGCACACGAGAGCGCCTAAAGACTATCTGAACATGAGATTCTCTGGTCTGATGAAACCAAGATGGAACTGTTTTGCCTGAACCATAAGCGTCACGTCTGGAGGAAACCTGGCACCATCCCTACAGTGACGCATGGTGGCGGCAGCATCATGCTGTCGGGATGTTTCAGTGGCAGGGACTGGGAGACTAGTCAGGATCGAGGGAAAGATGTACGAAACAAAGTACAGAGAGATCCTTGATGAAAACCTGGTCCAGAGCACTCAGGACCTCAGACTGGGGCGAAGGTTCACCTTCCAACAGGACAATGACTCTAAGCACACATTCAAGACAACGCAGGAGTGGCTTCGGGACAAGTCTCTGAATGTCCTTGAGTGGACTAGCCAGAGCCCGGACATGAACCCGATCGAACATCTCTGGAGAGACCTGAAAATAGCTGTTCAGTGAAGCTCCCCATCCAACCTGACAGAGCTTGAGAGGATCTGCAGAGAAGAAGGGGAGAAACTCCAAATACAGGTGTGCTAAGCTTGTAGCATCATACCCAAGAAGACTAGAGGCTGTAATCGCTGCCACATGTGCTTCAACAAAGTACTGAGTAAAAAGTCTGAATAGTTACATAAATGTTATATTTCAGTATTTTTTTGTTTTTAATTTGCAAACATTTATAAAAACTTGTTTTTACTTTGTTATTATGGGGTATTGTGTGTAGATTGATGAGGAAAAACAACAATTTAATATATTTAAGAATAAGGCTGTAATGTATCAAAAAATTTGGAAAAGTCAAGGGGTTTGAGTACTTTCCGAATGCATTGTAGATGTCCTACAAGTAGAGAGACAGAGGGGCGCTGTTTTGTTCGCTTGGATGCTTTCTCCTGTGAGATACATTCAGCATCTTGCGAATTGAAAGATAATGATGAAACAGAAAGACGAAAGATATATTTTAATCTTTTTTTTATTTGTACATTTTTGGGGGGAAGCCTGGCTTCTTCACTGGTTCTCACACTGCCACATTAGGTTTTACCAGGGGACCGTCACCATAGCTCACCATTCTGCAACATAGGAACTTGGATACAGTCACACTGCACAAATGTCTCATTCATAGTTTTTAAATCACCTCTAAAATTCATCAATTTATCAGTGTTCAGTGTTTTCTTTCTCCATACAATAATGTGACAATACATTATAATGTACTGAACAAAAATATAAACGCAACATGTCAACAAGGTCCCTTGTTTCATGAGCTGAAATAAAATATCCCAGAAATGTTCCATTCGCACAAAAAGCTTATTTGTCTCAAATGTTTGGGACAAATGTGTTTACATCCCTGTTAGTGAGCATTTCTCCTTTGCCAAAATAATCCATCCACCTGACAGGTGTGGCATATCAAGAAGCTGATTGAACAGCATGATCATTACACAGGTTCACCTTGTGCTGGGGACAATAAAAAGCCAGTCTAAAATCTGCAGTTTTGCCACACAACACAATGCCACAGATATCTCAAGCTTTGAGGGAGCGTGCAGTTGGCATGCAGACTGCAGGAATGTCCATCAGAGTTGTGGCCAGCTATCTGAATGTTCATTTCTCTACCATAAGCCACCTCCAATGTTGTTATATAGAATTTGTCTGTACATCCAACCGGCCTCACAGCCATAGGCCGGCCACGTGTAGTATTTCTGTCTGTAATAAAGCCCTTGTGAGGAAAAACTAATTCTGATTGGCTGGACATGGCTCCCCAGTGGGTGGACCTACTGTATGCCCTCCCAGGCCCACCCATGGCTGCGCCCCTGCCCAATCATGTGAAATCCATCGATTAGGGCCTAGTGAATTTATTTCAATTGACTGATTTCCTTACATGAACTGTAACTCAGTAAAATCTTTGAAATTGTGTTTGTATTTTTGTTCAGTATTTTTGGTGCAATTAAATCAGTTGCCACTTACCTGGAGCTTCCCGTCAACTACATACATGCTCACAGAACAATTCACACGGGTACACTCATGGCACTGGCCAGGTGTAACGCTCTGGGTGTCAGGGGTGTGAAGTCAGGCGCAGGAACAACAGAGAGTTCAATATAGTGCTTTTAATGCACACACGGTAAACAATGTCCCCACGAAAACACTGGGTGTACAAACAAATGCCCCATACACGGGGGACAAAAAAACAGTCCAAATACACACTACGAACGAAATAAACAATACGTTCGTCTACTCCCGATACCAAGGTACAACTGATCAATCCCGCACAAAGAAACGTACGGGCTGGCTGACTAATAAAGCCCAACTAATTATAATCACCTCAACACAGGTGTAACAAATAAACACATAAGGAGGGGGAGGAAAAAGAGTCAGTGGCAGCTAGTAGGCCGGTGACGACGACCGCCGAGCGCCACCCGAACGGGAAGGGGAGTCACCTTCGGTCGGAGTCGTGACAGTACCCCCCCTCTGACGCGCGGCACCCGCAGCGCGCCGACACTGGCCTCGAGGTCGACCCGGAGGACGAGGCGCAGGGCGATCCGGATGGAGGCGATGGAAATCCCTCAACATTGATGGATCCAAAATGTCCCCCACCGGTACCCAGCACCTCTCCTCCGGACCGTACCCCTCCCAGTCCACGAGGTACTGCAGGCCCCTCACCTGGCGTCTCGAGTCCAGAATGGCCCGTATTGTATACGCCGGGGACCCCTCGATGTCCAGAGGGGGAGGAGGGACCTCCGGCACCTCACCGTCCTGCAGGGGACCAGCTACCACCGGCCTGAGGAGAGACACATGAAACGAGGGGTTAATACGATAATAGGAAGGGAGTTGTAATCGATATCACACCTCGTTTATTCTCCTCAGGACTTTGAAGGGCCCTACACACTGCGGCCCCAGCTTCCGGCAGGGCAAGCGGAGGGGCAGGTTTCGGGTCGAGAGCCAGACCCTTTCCCCCGGTACAAACACGGGGGCCTCACTGCGGTGGCGGTCAGCGCTCCTCTTCTGCCTTCTACTAGCTTGTTGGAGGGACTCCTGGACGGCCCTCCAGGTCTCCTTAGAGCGCTGTACCCATTCCTCCACCGCAGGAGCCTTCGTCTGGCTCGGATGCCATGGTGCCAGGACCGGCTGGTACCCCAACACACACTGAAAGGGGGACACGTTAGTAGAGGAGTGGCGTAGTGAGTTCTGGGCCATCTCGGCCCAGGGAATGTATCTCGCCCACTCCCGGCAATACGACCGCAGAAACCTACCCACCTCCTGGTTCACTCTCTCCACCTGCCCATTACTCTCGGGGTGATAACCGGAGGTCAGGCTGACCGAGACCCCCAGACGCTCCATGAACGCCCTCCATACTCGGGACGTGAACTGGGGGCCCCGATCAGAAACTATGTCCTCCGGCACCCCGTAGTGCCGGAAGACGTGGGTGAATAAGGCCTCCGCAGTCTGTAGGGCTGTAGGGATACCGGGCAACGGGCGGAGACGGCAGGACTTAGAAAACCGATCCACAAACACCAGAACCGTAGTGTTCCCCTGAGACGGGGGAAAATCGGTCAGGAAATCTACGGACAGATGAGACCATGGCTGTTGTGGAACGGGGAGGGGTTGCAACTTCCCTCTAGGAAGGTGCCTAGGAGCCTTACTCTGGGCGCATACCGAACAGGAGGAGACATAAACCCTAACGTCCCGAGCTAAGGTAGGCCACCAATACCTCCCCCGAAGGCTCCCCACTGTCCTCGCCACCCCTGGGTGACCCGAGGAGGGTAGGACGTGAGCCCACCGAATCAGTTGGTCCCGAACACCAAGCGGCACGTACTTCCGCCCCGCCGGACACTGAGGAGGCGCGGGTTCCGCCCGTAGCGCCCGCTCGATGTCCGAGTCCACCTCCCATACCACTGGTGCTATCAGCCTCGAGGCGGGGAGGATGGGAGTGGGTTCGGTGGACCTATCCTCCGTGTCGTAAGGGCGGGACAGTGCGTCAGCCTTTACGTTTTGGGAGCCTGGTCTATAGGATAACGTAAACCGGAACCGGGTGAAGAACATGGCCCACCTTGCCTGACGTGGGTTCAGTCTCCTAGCTGCCCGAATATACTCTAGATTCTGGTGGTCGGTCCAGATGAGAAAGGGGTACTTAGCCCCCTCAAGCCAGTGTCTCCACACCTTCAGAGCCCTGACCACCGCTAACAACTCCCGGTCCACCACATCATAGTTACGCTCCGCTGGGCTGAGCTTTCTAGAGAAGAAAGCGCAGGGGCGGAGTTTTGGTGGCGTACCCGAGCGCTGTGATAGCACGGCACCCACCCCAGCCTCGGACGCGTCCACCTCCACTATGAATGCTAAAGAGGGGTCCGGATGCGCCAACACGGGCGCATCCGTGAACAGAGCCTTCAACCTGTTGAAAGCTCCGTCCGCCGCTGCTGACCACCGCAACCGCACCGGGCCCCCCTTTAGCAGTGAGGTAATGGGAGCCGCTACCTGGCCAAAACCCCGGATAAATCTCCGGTAGTAGTTGGCAAAACACAAAAACCGCTGCACCTCTTTTACCGTGGTCGGAGTCGGCCAATTACGCACGGCCTTAATGCGGTCACTCTCCACCACCACCCCCGAGGTGGAAATGCGATAACCCAGGAAGGAGACGGCTCGTTTGGAGAACACACTTCTCAGCCTTGACGTATAGGTCATGCTCCAGCAGTCTACCAAGCACCTTGCGTACCAGAGATACATGCGCGGCGTGAGTAGCTGAGTAGATCAGAATGTCATCGATATACACAACCACACCCTGCACGTGCAGGTCCCTGAGAATCTCGTCTACAAAGGATTGGAAAACGGCTGGAGCATTCTTTAACCCATACGGCATGACGCAGTACTTATAGTGGCCCGATGTGGTACTAAATGCGGTTTTCCACTCGTCTCCTTTCCGAATGCGCACCAGACTGTACGCGCTCCTGAGGTACAGTTTTGTAAAGAACTGCGCTCCGTGAAATGATTCCACCGCCGTAGCGATGAGAGGTAGTGGGTAACTAAACCCCACTGTGATGGCATTTAGACCTCTATAATCAATACACGGACGCAAACCTCCCTCCTTTTTCTTCACAAAAAAGAAACTCGAGGAGACGGGTGAGATGGAGGGCCGAATGTACCCCTGTCCCAGAGACTCCGTGACATATGTCTCCATAGCCAACGTCTCCTCTTGGGACAAGGGGTACACGTGACTCTTGGGAAGCGCAGCGTTTACCTGGAGATCTATCGCACAATCCCTTCCTGGTCGATGGGGTGGTAATTTCGTCGCTTTCTTTTCACTGAAAGCGATTGCCAAATCGGCATACTCGGGGGGAATGCACACCGTGGAACCCTGGTCTGGACTCTCCACCGACGTGGCACCGATGGAAACTCCCAGACACCTTCCAGAACACTCCTCTGACCACCCCTGGAGAACCCCCTGTCTCCACGAAATACTGGGATTGTGCCGGGCCAGCCAGGGAATTCCCAGCACCACTGGAAACGCAGGCGAATCAATAATATAGAGACTGATACGTTCCCTATGATTCCCCTGCGTCACCATGTCCAGTGGAAGTGTGGCCTCCCTGACCACCCCTGACCCTAATGGCCGGCTATCTCGGGAGTGCACGGGAAAGGGAGAATCTATCGGCACAAGCGGAACGCCCAACTTACGGGCGAGTCCGCGATCCATAAAGTTCCCAGCTGCACCTGAATCGACTAGCGCCCTACGCTGGGAAGAGGGAAAAAATTTAAGGAAAAAAATCAAGACAAACATGTGACCAACAGGGGGTTCTGGGTGAGCTTGGTGCTGACTCACCTGGGGTGATCGAGAAGTGTTCCGCCTGCCATCTCGACTCCCAGACGGACCCCCCCAGCACCGATCGGCCGTGTGTCCTCTCCGACCACAGCTGGTGCAGGGGGGCCTCCTCCTCCGATACCCCTCGGCGCGGCCCCTCCCAACTCCATCGGGATGGGAGCCGGGGTGCTGGGTGGTGGAACGCACAGGACCCTCTCCGAACGCCCGCGGGCAGCCAGCAGATTGTCCAGTCGGATGGACATGTCAATTAGCTCATCAAGGGAAAGAGCGGTGTCCCGACACGCTAGCTCCCTGCGGACGTCCTCCCGGAGACTACACCGGTAGTGGTCAATAAGGGCCCTGTCGTTCCACCCTGATCCCGCGGCCAAGGTCCGGAACTCCAGCGTGTAATCCTGTGCGCTCCTCTTCTCCTGCCTGAGATGGAATAGTCTTTCACCCGCCGTTCGGCCCTCTGGGGGGTGGTCAAACACGGCACGAAAACGGCGGGTAAACTCTGGGTAGTGCTCCTTCGCTGAGTCTGGGCCATTCCAGACTGCGTTTGCCCACTCCAGAGCACGACCCGTTAGGCAGGAGACGAGGACACTCACCCTCTCCGCTCCCGAGGGAGTGGGGCTAACGGTGGCCAGGTATAGTTCCAGTTGGAGTAAGAACCCCTGGCACCCCGCCGCCGCTCCATCATAATCCCTCGGGAGCGTAAGACGGAGCGCGCTGGAGCCGGGGGATGGAGAGTCCTGAGGGGGGGGAGCCGAAGGTGGAGAGAGGAGCCCACTCCTCTCCCATCGGTCCATTCTCTCCATCATTTGGTCCATGGCCGATCCGATCCGATGGAGGACGGTGGTATGGTGGAGAACCCGTTCCTCCATCGATGGGAGAGGGTTGGCCGCTGCTCCTGCTGACTCCATTTCTTGGTGCGGGATTCTGTAACGCTCTGGGTGTCGGGGGTGTGAAGTCAGGCGCAGGAACAACAGAGAGTTCAATATAGTGCTTTTAATGCACACACGGTAAACAATGTCCCCACGAAAACACTGGGTGTACAAACAAATGCCCTATACACGGGGGACAAAAAAACAGTCCAAATACACACTACGAACGAAATAAACAATACGTTCGTCTACTCCCGATACCAAGGTACAACTGATCAATCCCGCACAAAGAAACGTACGGGCTGGCTGACTAATAAAGCCCAACTAATTATAATCACCTCAACACAGGTGTAACAAATAAACACATAAGGAGGGGGAGGAAAAAGAGTCAGTGGCAGCTAGTAGGCCGGCGACGACGACCGCCGAGCGCCACCCGAACGGGAAGGGGAGTCACCTTCGGTCGGAGTCGTGACACCAGGGCTCATTGCAGCCCCTCCCCTTTTGGGTGTAGTGACTGGGCTTTTTACACGTTTCTCATGACTCATGGCAAGGACCCTGGACTGGGCTGTGCTGCCTTTTGAAGTCCTCCACCCCTCAGCCGAACAAACACCAGGGCAACTGAACCCAGCTCCTCTACAAGCCATGATTCACCATCACCGAGACAGCCATAAGCTTGGTGCCAGGGATGTGCACTCTTCTCAGCACATACCCGCCGACTTCCCTCATGGACGTGACATTGCAAACCTCACACACATATTCACCCAGCCGCCAGGTCACGCACCGATGCAGCAGCGGAAGGCACAGCCATTGTGGCCACAACAGGGCCTCAGGGCACCTCCGTCCCACTCACTCAAAAACATACAGCGCACAGCTGTATATACCAGGCTTCAGAGGCTCCACCAAAACCAAGGCCAACCAGGGCTGCATACTAAAACTACATGCACCAAAACATATACTAACACGATCCCTTGCCAAATAAATAAACACTTAACATTTTCCCATGCTACGGTCCCTGATCCTGCCGACTACACTAAATATAACGTGGGGGATTTACACATAAATATAAATTTCCTGTAGCCGTACTACACCACCTTTTTTTATACGCAAGGTGAGGTACTCAAGACTAAGCTAAACACATAACAGGTTATTTGCATTATGGAGGGAATCAGACAATGCCAGGATGCAATAACACTTTATTTTAATTCTCAGCATAAAAGGCACAATCTCCGTAGGTCTACATCATTGACATACATCAGCTCCAGGAGCTCCATAAAACTGTCCTACAAGAGACTTCAACAGATAGCAATATCAGATTTCTCAAACAAACTAGGTTTATATACTCAAAACAGACAATAACCCTTAAGGAGGGCGTGCCCAGAGAGAAGGAGAGCAGGTCTAGGTGGAATATGGGCACCAACGCCTAAAAACACTACAGTACATGTACAATAATTCCTATTTCTCATACTCTTAATATAACTTTGTTTAAAAGAAACACCATCACCACTCCCGTCATCCCAAGGCAAGGTGACCAGCACCTAGTAAGAGGATCCCCTGAATGAGTTTTTATTTAACTAGGCAAGTCAGTTAAGAACAAATTCTTATTTACAATGACGCCTAGGAACAGTGGGTTAACTGCCTTGTTCAGGGGCAGAATGACAGATTTTTACCTTGTCAGCTCGGTGATTCAATCTAGCAACCTTTCAGTTACTGGCCCAACGCTCTAACCACTAGGCTAATGAAACAGACAAGCATTTATACCTTGGGCAACGCCCTTAATTACAACAAGCCACACCTGGGACTGACAAGAACAACAATCTCAGCAGTTCAAACCTGTTACAAAACCATGCCTGACTTTGGTTTATTACATACATTTTTCCCCACTTCCTTCGTTCAACTTCTCAGCAAGATCTGAGGCAGGTATTCCCAAATTGGGTTACGGGTATGCGCAATGTTGTCGGGGGTACACCAAATAAAAATGTGATTCACTTTCAAACAGTATATTTATTTTTTCTATATATATACATTTGGGTGAGTTGTTTTTCTCGCCTGAGTAGCCTTGTTTTACTGACAAAATAAAATTCAACCATCTAATGTTCAGCGAAATAACAACACAATGTCAAATACAGGTAGCCTAGTCAAATAATTAACATCCAATCACATTAACTGTTACATTAACTGTTACTTTAGAAACTAAACATGACAATTTTCCACAGGAGATTTTTTGAGCGAGAATAAAGACGAGTAGTAAGACATGTATAAAAGCAACAGATACCATTAATAAAAGGGGCTAGAAGCGTCTTATATGGTGAGCTACCGAGTGGCTAGGACAGGCAAGCCCCATACTATTATGGAGGACTTAATTCTTCCTGCTGCCGCGGATATGGCTGGGACAATGACAGGGGAAAAGGCCCAAAAAACTATACAGACAATGCCTTCATCAAACAACACTGTTTCACAATGCATCTGTGACATGGCAGGAGATGTTTTGAAACAATTACTGCTTTGCATACAAGCCAGTGAATTATATGCGTTACAGATGTGGCGGGCCTGGCACAGCTCCTGGTATTTGTCCGTTACGTTTATGGGGGGTTAATTAAGGAAGACATCCTCTTCTGCAAACCACTGGAAACTAGGACAACATGAGAGGATATTTTTAAAGTACTGGACACCTTTGTGACATCAAATGGACTTTGGTGGTCAAGATGTGTTGGTATCTGTACTGACGGCGCAAAAGCCATGACAGGGAGACATAGAGACATAGTGGAGTGGTAACGCTCGTGCAAGCAGTTGCTCCCGACGCCACTTGGGTACACTACAGCATCCACCGAGAGGCTCTTGCTGCCAAAGGAATGCCTGACAGCTTGAAAGACATTTTGGACACTACAGTGAAAATGGTTAACTTTGTTAAAGCAAGGCCCCTGAACTCTTGTATATTTTCTGCATTATGCAATGATATGGGCAGCAACCATGTAACGCTTTTACAACATACAGAAGTGCGCTAGTTATCAAGGGGCAAAGTATTGACACATTTTTTAAATTGAGAGACGACCTTAAAGTTTTCTTTACTGACCATCATGTTCACTTGTCTGACCGCTTGCATGACAAGTTTCTCACACGACTGGCCTATCTGGGTGATGTTTTTTCTAGCCTGAATGATCTGAATCTAGGATTACAAGAACTCTCCGCAACTATATTCAACGTGCGCGACAAAATATAGGCTATGATTAAGAAGTTAGAGCTCTTTTCTATCTGCATTAACAAGGACAACATACAGATCTTTCCATCATTGTATGATTTTTTGTGTGCAAATTAACTCAAGCTTACGGACAATGTCAAATGTGATATAGCGAAGCACCTGAGTGAGCTACGTGGGCAGGTACTTTCCCAAAACGGACGACACAAACAACTGGATTCGTTATCCTTTCATGCCCTGCCTCCAGTCCACTTACCGATATCTGAACAAGAGAGCCTCATCGAAATTGCAACAAGCGGTTCTGTGAAAATTTTATTTAATCAGAAGCCACTGCCAGATTTCTGGATCAGAGTTTCTTTCCTTGGCAAATTGCACTGTTAAGACACTGATGCCCGACACAACCACGTACCTATGTGAGAGTGGATTCTCGGCCCTCACTAGCATGAAAACTAAATACAGGCACAGACTGTGTGTGGGAAATGATTTCAGACTGAGACTCTCTCCAATACAACCCAACATTGCAGAGTTATGTACATCCTTTCAAGCACACCCTTCTCATTAACCTGTGGTGAGTTATTCACAATTATTGAATATTATTATATTATTATTTCTGCCCTAGTCCTATAAGAGCTCTTTGTCACTTCCCACGAGCCAGGTTGTGACAGAAACTCACACTCATTCTTATGTTTCATAAATGTATTGTATAGTGTGTGTGTGGCAGGCTTACAATGATGGCAAAAAAACAACATTTGAGAGTGCGCTGACCCTGGAGCTAGAGGGGGTACGCAGCTGGAGGTTGAATGTTTGAAGGGATACGGGACTATAACAAGTTTGGGAACCACTGATCTGAGGGATATGTGGAGAAACACCCTTCCATCGTGGTCACAACTCAATAGCAGGTGTGGTGAAGAAAGTGTCAATCTTTCTGTCCACTTTCCCTTCTTCTCCCTCCTTCTTTTTCTCATCCATCTCTTCCCTCCCTCCCTTTCACACATTTTTTTTTAGCCTGGTTTACCAGTTTGTATCTATGTATCAAATCATCAAACAAAAGTAAGCTTCACATCACATCAGGTAAAGAAGGCATGCCCGGGCACTTCTATCAGCCTCCCGAAGACGTCCGTTTCAAGTCCTCACAAGAAGGCAGCCTCTCATTGAAGTTCAAATGGATAGCTCTCGGGCACGAGCATTGCAGGGGGGTAGGAGGGAAGCTACCTCACCCCTGTACCGAACTCACATCCTACCAGGGAACCGCGCGAGGGGGGAAGAATTAAAAGTGCAGCTCACGGGCAAAGCAGTCGATTTCTTCTCTTCTCTCCCTCTCGCTGCCCCCCCCCACCCCCCCATTCCTCTTATCACCCCCATCCCCTCAAGCCCCCCTTGGAATGTCAACAAAATTGGGAGTGGGAATGTGGCCCTCTGATGAAAATCAGCTTGCTCAATGGGGTTCTCACATGAAAAGAACAGCGCCAGAGAACAAACAGATTCCCCCAACTATCATTATCATAAGCCGTTTCTATAGTGAAAATGAACTAATCTTCTAGTTATTGGCATCCGGCTCGTTATTCTCAATATGCCCTAGTCTAATGGTATTTTAGCAGTAAGGACTTGACATTGAATAAAGACAATTAAACTACAAAGGGGCTCGATTACAAGTCCGCCACTTTTGCATCAGGGAATAATACATTCTAATCTAAAAACCAACCCAGTTGGAATACCTTGGGCTTAAACACTTGAGGAAAAACAGGGTAAAGCACTAAGCAGCAGAAAATTATGTTGGGAAAAAAAGCTCAATTAATAGCTTAAGGAAACTCTCCATCTCAGGCTAAATATCTTTTTTTCCCCATGAGCCTTTGCCCGGGTGCCCCTCCTCCCCACCCCTCAGCGAGGCCTAATTTTCCTGTTTTTGCTGGGAAGATTTCATGGTTCACGAGATCAAAAGCTTGCATAAGCTCTGGGTTTGTTTACATCAGCCTCCACCCCAGCAGAAAGCCACACTGATTATCTTTCCCCTTCACTTGTTTGGCTCGCGTCCCTCCTCGTCTCAAATGAGCTCCCCCTCCCCTATTTTAACACCCCCTCACTATACCTGTTCTTACTCTTTTTCCAAGAAACGCCCCCACGTCGAGACCTGACAAAGAGATCTCATCTTGCCAACTCAAACCCGCACTCCTCTATTCTCAAGTTGGTCCACTTTCAGGAAATTCAGGAAATGACTCAAAGAGTTCATCATTGCCATCTTCAAAACTTTTCCATCAGTAACAGCCCTCTTTTAGAAGAGGTTCCGGTGACTTCTTTTTCCACTTCGAGTGGGGATTTCGACACAAACCAAATGTAGCCTAGTTCTCTTGACATTTGAAATGGGAGTGTGACATTGGAGACACAAACAACCACCAAAGCAACTTACAGTATAAATTAATGATCTGTTTGGTTTTCCAGTGTCCCATTTCAGGAGCCCCGGGGACTCCCCTCTCTTCAGAAACCGGGAAGGCCTCCAATGCCATTTAACAACGCTAAACTGACAAGTGGGTGCACTTCTCTTTCGGGCAATCTATCTTTCTATCCATCATTATCACATTTTTTTTTACATACACATTGATATATGCATTTGTGAATTCATTTAGAAATGTATTCATGCTCTTCCTTTGTCTGTATTATGTATGTTTGAGCCATCTATCAAAGTGATCTACTTAATTGATATGACCCTTACTTCCTGTAGTGTGACACAACTTAGAGATTCTTTAACACAATTGCTTCCCCCACTTTTTCCACATGAAGGTATGAGCTTTCAGAGAGAATTCCAAGCCAGATGTGTGCGAAAGGGAATTAAATGTTCACCCCTACAGGGCTTTTGGGTGTTCCCAGAACTCTATGGCTCTGGACCGGCCCAACTCAGAAATGTGGGGGCAGAGGGGAGCATAATACCTGGTGCTCGTTCTCATGAACACTTTATAATAGCCAACTCAGTGCCAAGTGTTGAGGTGCCCCAGGGCATCCAGGGTGAATCTGTTACAGCAGGAGACTGCCCACCTCTGAGTTTGAGAATTCTCATGATTCACAAGCCAAAACATTAACCTCTTAAGCTACCAAAACGTTTAATTCAAATAACGGAAGAATCTGCTGCCTCCTTTGACCTAAAGATCCAAATTCAGACTTTTCGGAGACTTCTCACAACTCCAAAAAACAACGCTTCTGTTTATGCATTTTACATCCCTTATTTAAAGGGAAAAGTCTCATCTCTGAACGGGAGAAACCATATTTGAAGATAATTATGAGAACGTAATCCCCTGCTCATCGCAGAGAGCCAACAGAGCAGCTCTTTCCTAACCCACCAAACAAGAACCATATGCCTGTCTTTCTTCTCCATCCCCCCATTTATCCACTACCTCCTCCCCTCATTCTCCACCATCTGCCTCTTTTCCATGAGAAACATGTAAATACAAAGACACAGAAACACATGTGGTATGTCATAAAGCCTGCAAATTGTACTTTTTCGTTTCCACCCTCCCCCCCCCCCCCCACGCGCCCACCTACAGCCTCGACCCTTCACCCAAGCAACAAACCCGCAAAAGCGAGACTATAAAAATAAGAGAAAATAGGGCTCGGATAAAGGAAAACAACAAAAAACGAGAGAACAAAGAACGTGGGGAAATCACAACATTGGGAAACAGACTTAATTGCATGTGTGCGAAGAAGGACTGGCGACAGAGAGGCAGGAGAGTAAAGGACAAGGAGCTGTGGGCTCTGAGACTCCAATGCAGTTTCCTCACAATGCCCGGCTATGTCGCGCCAGGGGGGCACACGGCACCCGTCAGTGAGTGCTGTGTGGGACGAACAAACACAAACAGGGAAGACAATGCCACTTCAGTCCTCCTTTCAGAATGACTGTGTTCTACTGTTCTTCTGTGGTCAGTCTCCCCATAGCATGGAGATGGATAGATTTTCTCAGAGGCCCCCTTTTCGTGTCTGTACCCCCCTCTCCCCAGTGTCTTTCGGGACCCTCCTTTACCACCCTTCCTACCTGCCAAATCACAGTGTGGTGGATCCATCTGTTCACTGTCTACCCCTACTAAGTCCCCTAGCTTTCCCATCGTTGAAAAAGGCTCTGGACTTTTTAGAAGCTGGATCACTTCTTCATTAGCCAGATCGTTAGTGCTTTGGAGGTAGTTATCTTCTTGGGTGTTAGCTGAAATGGCTTGCAGCTGGGTTGTGTAAACAATGGCAGCAGAGCCTGTAGTCTTTCGGCGGAGAGAAGAGTGCCTATGATGAGAACCAGTCAGATGCAGAGGACTCACACATACACAACCCAGGTGGTTTGAGAGGATTCATTTAGCCGTGTATAAACACCAGGCCTCGTTTGACTCAAAGCATTTCTAGATGGCGAGAATCAATAAAAATCACTCGGGGTTCGTGTCCTTTCGAGTTGAACTGATGTTGGTTGCCGTCACTTTGCTCTGTTGCTTTTACGTGTAGAAATTATATCTTGAAGATAAAGCGCATCCAACGAAAACTTCTACTTGAACTAGAAGTCCTGAAGAAAATTATCTAAAAAAGAATACGCTGTCTTTGTCTGGTTTTGTACCCTTTTCTGTCTCTGGCCGACGAACATGCATCTTCCTATACCGCAGGATTAACCCACACGATTGGCTGAAGAAGGCCATACTGCCTTAGCTGCAGGGCAAGTTCCCGAAGCGCCGGCGGGTCACATGAGCAGCTCACATGACAGGGGTTTGTTTTATCCCTGTGGTGCCTGGGAGGCCTCCAAACCTAGAGTGGCCTCACCACAGCTCCCACAGCCGTCTGGGGAATGGACTGTGGGCCCAGAGGTACGTATGTGCGAGCCGCAGTACTGCAGCGCTACTCCAAGTCTCCATAGATTAAGGCTCATACGTACATAGAATGTCCCTGGTTGTTTCCAAAAGGAACCGGGGTGTTCGCCGTGTTCTTCTCCTCTGCAGCCACGCCCGATCACTCTGCTATGGTATGATGTCAACGTAAGGTCACGGGCCTTCAAAGAGATCCGCATTTCCCATGTTACTAGTAGTATTGAGGTGTGGACGTGTAGATGATGTTTCTTTGTGCTTCGTTCATCAATCCGTAAAAGTGTGGCTCCTCGTATTACTCAATCAAGGTTTGTTATTTAATCTACTATTGATCTAGCCCAGGGGTTCACAACTGGTCCTCAAGGACCACAGTACATGCTGGTTTCGGTTCTGATCCAGATTTGACTTGTTTTTATTGGTCTCATCTGACTCTATTGGTTTTATGTAACTTCATGACAAAATACTATATGTTTGCTTTCTAAGGCTATGGCTTTGACTCCAAATCCCCATGGCGTACCAGCCTGACCACAATGTGATGGAGGGCCAAGGTGTTTACATGACACCAGGTTGTGCTATCTTTACACATTAACATACCAATGTATGGACAACGCCGGCAAAGCTCAGAACATCGTATTTAAGGGAAAAACCACAGCGATTTGATTGTCGTATTCTCGGCAACGTCGTTCTCGATATCTGGGATTGTCTGAGAAAAGATGGACGGGTGGTAGGTTTTAAAATACACACACCAATCAATTGAGGCCACAGGCGAAGCTGTTCTGGTGACAAGCGCATTCCGATGGCTCGGTCTGGAATGCTGGGGGTTCGTTGCGGGCCATAAAGCTTGTGTTATCAGATCATTTGGGACATTCTGAAGTTTGGCACTCCGGTCTTCCAAACAATGGAGTCCTAAGCGGTGTCTGCGGTGACCGCAGAGTCCCGTCCCTTCTCCGTTTGCCTCCCCAGATCTGAGAGACACACACCGACCGGTAGTGTTTAGCGGAACGGAGCTAGCGCGCTGCTAAATACGGCTGTGGTTCACCCCTCTGTGAATACGAACTCTGCCAGCCAAATTGCTCCCCCTTGTTGACAGTGGTTTTGGGCCTAAGGCTCATTTCAGAACTGACAGGGGTAAAATAAGAGAGAGAGAAGGAGGGAGAAGATTGATGCGCCCCAAAATAAAGAGAGCAAACAGAGGGAAGACGAACGTCCAAAAGGGTTCACTAGAATCAGAGGAGCATGATAATACTTAATCTTTTTAAAGATATTGCGGTCGAGTACATTGAAATGCAATGTCACATTGTGTGGTTTGGAGAGACCACCTAACCATAAACCAGTGATCAGTGTTACCCTAAATGCTATCAATTCTCCACGGGGGACTTGTTTAGCCTATCTTTCTGCTCGCCTTCATGGCACTCACACAACTCTTTAATCTACAAAGCCGAAAGCATTCTTTATCCCTCTCTATTTTGGTCTATGTAGAATAGGTCTAGGACTGGGCAGACCCACCCTGTACTGTATATCCTGTCTCATATGGATGTGTTTACTGTGTCTCAGATACTGGGCGAGCCTCTTCCTTAAGGTCTACTACTTAACTTCCTAAAGCTTAGGAAGAGGAGTGCTGTTAAGGACACTCAATAGAACACACCACAGACAAGATCATGTTGAACCTAGACCCCCCACACACTCCCCCTTCATAGTGGCATATCCATATCATGAGAGAGAAAAAGAGAACGGGGGAGTGAACGAGAAGGAGAGAAAGAGAGAGAATAGACAAGTGAGAGATAAAGAGAAAGATGCGGAGAGAGAGAGAGGAATGGCAGAGGGAGAGAAAGAGAAGGAAGAAAGGAAACAGGAGAGAAAGTAAGCGTGCGAGAGAGAGAAAGAAAGAAAGGACAGGATATATATATATAGAGAGAGAGAGAGAACCAGAGAGAGCGAGGGAACATCTCTGTGCTCGCCGGTGGAGGATAAAGAGGGTTTTGGTTGAGTTTCAGACGTAAGCTCCTGTTAAAACCACCAGTCTGGACCGTTCACACGCAAAAGCTTAGTCCCACCACAAATACAATGAAACAAGACTACGTTTAGGTTGAGACCAAGGGCACTACGGCAGGTGAAGACACAGAGCTTTCTAAAGCTGTTTACCAGCTCTGCTCCTTGCAAGACCATGAGCACAATAGAACCTAGCACACACACATATGCACATGTAAATACAAAGCACACACACACTTTGACCTAATGAAGTCTGATGGGCAAAACATTTTCTCAATATGATGTCATCCCGGCGCTCCTTGAGGTCCCTGGCATTTTTATACAGGAAATGTTACCTATAAAAATGGAGACAACCTATTCCCACACAGAGAAGAAGTCCTAAAATAACCGCGGGCGGTTGCTATTGTTCACAACAATGTGATATGATCGTGACTCTAAAAATAGCATGGGAAATGCGTGTACATTTAGAAATAGGTCTCACAACCCATAGCGTTAACATTTTTCCTGAAATAAACATCGTTGTGGAACTATTACATCTATTCTGTCAGTGGCTATACAACTCTGCATCTTTATGATGGCTCCCGTCTGAAGCTAAGCAGGGTTGGGCTTGGTTAGTATAGGAGACCAGATGCTGCTGTAATTGGTCAATGGAGAACCCGATGCCCTAGGGCAGTGATTGGGGACACTGCCCTGCAAAGGGTGCCGTCTTTTGGATGAGAGTGCGAGAGGTCCTGACTCTGTGGTTATTAAAGATCCCGGTGGACGTGTTGCAAGACCAGAGTTGTTAACCCCGTTGTCCTGGTTAAATGACCAACCTGTCCTCTCATGACCGCCAGCTTCCAATTGGCTCATTTCACCAATCTCCTCTCCCCTGTAACTCTTCCCCAGGTCGCTGCTGTAAATGAGAATGTACGCTCAACTTCCCAACCCATTTATTTTCTCTTTCTTTCTCCCCTTCTCCTTCTTTCTCTCTCTGGCACAGCGTTCCAATGTTTATGCATTTTCTCAGATTGCTGGCGGGATTGTCAGAGAAGGAGGTTTAATTTTTTTCCATGCAATCTCTTGCCTTCAGAAACCATTAATGCCTATTCAACATCAACATCAAGGCAGGCCTTTGATGTGTATTCTGGCAGCAGACCCTTCTCTTTCTCCTCTTGCTGCCTGCTGCTCCCACTCTCTCTCTCTCTCTCTCTCTCTCTCTCTCTCTCTCTCTCTCTCTCTCTCTCTCTCTCTCTCTTTCTCTCTCTCTATCTCTCTCTCTCTCTCTTTATCCCTCCCTCTCTCCCTTCTTTCACTCTTTATGGTTACTGTACAATCAAAATATTAAACGGATTGCTGACAAATGATTTTACCTGGCAATTAAATATGTAAACGGAGTAGGTTGCGGTATGAGAAGGCGATTAAAAAGCCCAAAGGCTCACCAGTACAATAGTACCCCCTCGTCTGCCTCGCGAGCTAGCGTAGCCCGTGGAGCGAGTGGTACCGCTTTTAACAGTCTCACACAGGCATGTTTACAATAGCCTCAACCATGCTAAATGCCAATTACCACAACACAAGGAGAAATGAATGGCACAGTTAGCACACTGTTTAGATAGAGAGAGAGCGAGAGAGAGAGAGAGAGAGAGAGAGAGAGAGAGAGAGAGAGAGAGAGAGAGAGAGAGAGAGAGAGAGAGAGAGCGAGAGAGAGCGAGAGAGAGAGAGAGAGAGAGAGAGAGAGAGAGAGAGAGAGAGAGAGAGAGAGCGAGAGAGAGAGAGCGAGAGAGAGAGAGCGAGAGAGAGAGAGCGAGAGAGAGAGAGCGAGAGAGAGAGAGAGAGAGAGAGAGAGAGAGAGAGAGAGAGAGAGAGAGAGAGGAAAGAGAACGCTGCCAACGGAATCAATGTAAAAACCCGTCTCATTCATTTCTCTCGTATTATGAAGGTGAAAGAACACAAACTATGAGGAAACTTTTCAAAGAGTGTCAACATGAAAGTCAATGGAAGTTCTCCGTCATTCTTAATAAATGAGAACCTTTCTACTACAAAGCACCTGTATGGAGTTGTCCAAGGACTCTAAACTTCACCAGAGAGATGAGATGGGAGATGGGGGAAGGTCTGGGGCCTGTTGTGGGGAGAGGGGAATGCAACAGTCATTGTCTATCAACACCTTTGTGGGGAAAAATGCCAGCAATTTAGGTTTCCCTTCAAAGCGAGAGCCCAGAGAGGCTATAAATATAGAGCTAGGAGCAGAGGAGGGGGTTAGGGGTGGAGGAAAGGGCACAGGGGTGAGGGGTGAAGGGTTCCATCTGCCCCCTTTAAACTTGCAGTTCAACAGAACCATAGACAGTTTTTCCTGTAGAGCCTGCCTGCATCCCAAATGGCACCCTATTTCCTTTATAGTGCACTACTTTTTTTACCAGGACCCATAGAGTTCTGGTCAGAAGTAGTGCACTATATAGGGAATAGGGTGCCATTTAACGCAACCTGTGCCTGTGTGTCTATACAGTTAAAGATGGATTCAAGAAAAATAATAGATCTGTAGAAAATAATAGAATAGAAACCTCACTTTGTCAGTAATGTGTGTCACCAGGCACATTTGCTTGAGGCAATGACAAATCTATTTTCATGTCAGTAAGGCTATTTTAAGTGATTTCAAATTCAGCTCAATTGAGTCAGTGCGCCTTGGCTTGGACAACCTCTTTCTGATTCGCTAATGTAGCAGGACTGCGGTGACTGAATTAATTCTGTAGGGTATTTAATCATTTCCTGCAAATAAAAGCCAGATAATTGACGCAAATATGGCTGAGCCGTCTTGTTGGGATCTGGGGAACTTCATTAAATGTTTGTGTTGACTGCAGGAGGGCAAGCAGTTCTCCCAGTTCTGCTCTCTAGGCTACCAATTAGCCCAAATGGCCCCATTTTGATCATTAATGTCTCCCATTAGGCCACAGTGGAGACTGCAGAGTGTACCTGGGTCCTGTTCAGTAAGCAGGACATTATATATATTTTTCAACGGGGAGGTACGAACGGATCTTGACCAATGAGAGCACAGCTTTGTGTTCATCGTTGCAAGAGGTTGCGCCCTATTGAACATGACCCAAGTCTGCGAAGAGGGATTAAAGACCACAGTACAAAAGGGATAGCTACCCATTGGGCAAAAACTGGTTGAATTATATTTTTTTCCACTTAATTTTAACCCAATAAATCTATGTGATGAATCAACGTGGAAAACAAATTGGATTCGCAAAAAAGTCAAAGGGCATTTCATCTTTTTTTTTCACCCAACTTTTAATTTAAAAAAATATTGATTTCACATTGAATTCACATTAGTTGACAACTCAACCAAACGTAAATCAAAACTATACGTTGAACTGAAGTCTGTGCCCAGTGTTTAGGGTTCTCCTGGGGTTTCTCCCTGTGAGGTGTCAGCTGCCATGGTGATCTGCCATTCCTCTCCTCTAATGGAGAGAATTAGAAAATAAAGAAGAGCCAATGGGGATCTCACAACAGGCAACTGTTGCCTTGTAACTAGAGGGGGACTTAGGAATTGAACACGGGATCTGTCCAAAATGGCACCCTTTTCTCCATATAGTGCACTACTTTTGACCAGAGCTCCGGTCAAAAGTAGTGCACTATATAGGGAATAGGATACCATTTAGGACTCAGGCAGTTTATTTCTACCCAGACATCTGTCTTATTAGCCTGGCGTCCAAACTGAAGTTACTACATTTCACTGAAACGTAGAAAAATCGGTTTGAATGCCAGGCTACTGTTGAATCCCAAATGGCACCCTATTCCCTATGTAGAATCTATGGACTCTAGTCAAAAGTAGTGCACTATATAAGGAATTGGGCGCCATTTGGGACACAGGGCTACATCTGTCTACCCCATGGGCCATGAGTAACGCAATGCCCACTTCCGTCAGTATTGAGCCCCTTCAGTTTACAGTTATCATTCTGCAGCTGTCTTGTACAAACTTTTTGGATCATACAGATTCCAATCCTGCATAGAACTACAGAATCCTAACGTGAATGAAGCGTTCAATTGGAGTGATCTGAAGAAGAAGGTAGAAATGTCATCTTGTTTCTTGAATGTTTCTCCAAAGAGGAGAGTTTTGTCGTTAATGTCATAGGCATTATCACGTGATCAAAGCATTCTCGTTTGCAACTGAACAACAGAAATGAGCAGACAACAAAAGCTTTCATTTTCATTTGAAAAATATAAAACTTTAATAAAAGGCTACATCTCTTAATAATTACAATAATTATAGGTCCAGGTAAATCTTGAAATGAAACTCTGTATATAATGTATAATTTACAGTTTAGATAGAACGAAACAAAAACATGGCGTAAATACAAATAACATGACTACGGGATATTATTAAATGCATAAAAAAATATTTTCAACATAAAACCCTTCTGAAAACCAAGGGAATAATTATTAACACCCTGAATCAGGGTAGTACATGGTATGGCATCCATGTAGGCACAGGTGCTGTACTCATAAAAACACTAGCAATAGTGTTTGTGTCCTTTTATCCATACTTCAAAAAATGCATAATTACAAATGTATACAGGAGCTCCGTAGTTTAAGATGTTCTTTTCACGACATTCAAAAGCTATTGGAGCAACATTTCTGAAACGTTTTGTCGTTGCTAATAAATATGGAACGGAAGCCATTTTGAAACGTGGGCGATATTAAGCCAGCGCTTCCTGGAGAGGTGGTTCATTTCAATAGAAGCAGAGACAAGGTTATTTTGGTGTGCTCGCTGTAAACACTTTCTTTCTCCAGGTCCTCTCTGTTCACCTAATCCTAATTCATGTCTCTTCCTCGTCTTTCTTTCGCGTCTTTCCCCGTGTGGTGCCTGGTCCACGAAACAAAGGCACAACAACTAAAAAGGAGAGAGCTCGGTGCTGGAGTGAGAGAAAAGCAACTACTCTTACTCTGGCTTAGAAACGGAAGAGAACACACATCAGCAGCATATATTAAGACTGGGTTGTTGGTTGGTTTACTACGACAGTGGAAGGTTCAGTCTCAGCAGACCCCTGGTACAGTGAGGTTGGACAGTGGTAAAGGGGGGGGGGTTAGGGGAAGTGGGGGGGCACTAGGCTAGTGTCGTGACCTTTGTGACATTACAAGGTAAATTTAAAAAAAAATCACCACAGTATTCTCCCAATACTCGAAGCAGCTTGTCCATCAACTGGACATGGGGGACAGGGTTGGGTTGGTTTGGTGGGTGGGTGGGTGGTGGGTAAGACAAGTTGAAGGTGAGGGAGGGAGAGGACATTTTTTCAATAAATACTCAAACTTTCAAATCATGACAAAAACGCATCGATAGAATATGATACATGTGTATATATACACATACTTTCATGTATGTATATGCACACGTATAGACGTTTCAGGTTGTAGCAACGTTTGCACAACGTTATAAGAGCAGGTGGCGGCATTAGCGGGGCGTCTGGCGCCGTCGCCAGTCCATTGCAGGTGATCAGGGAGCGACGCAACGTTCTCACAACGTTACCGTCTCTCTCTCTGTCTGTAGTGTCGTTCCCTTGTGTTTCTAAGGCTGATTGGTTTAGAAAGTCAGGGGGGGCGGGGCCTCTTCTGGGTTCGGCATACTTCATTGGCTCGTGTTCCTTCAATCACACTCCTCTTGTGCTGGATATATTAACTCTTATTTAGCCTAATAGTAGAAAAGAAAGTCTGGAGCGTTTTCCCCCAATCAAGTCAATCACTCCGGTTCCTCGCGACAGTCTGTGCCCTGGAGGTTGGGTATTTGGTTGATGGGTAAGGTAGGGTGGGCATAAGGGCGGCATCAGTCCATCCTCTCCACCTTACCCAGGACCTTGCCCTCGTACATGGGCAGAAGGGCGCCGTCCTCCCATACCTCCTCGAACACGGCCCCGCACTCAAACTCGTCGCTGGCCTTCTTGAAGTAGTACCTGGAGAGAAACGAGACAGAGAGAGAGAGAGAGGGGGGCATGGTCAGAAAAGGTGTTTCGAGAGTAAAAAACAACTAGCATGGCGTCTTCCTCTTTAACTTGACACTATGGACGAGCGAGTGCTAAAAATAGTATTTTGTACCATGAGAACAGTTTCTCAGCACCTACACATACAACTCCACGCACACGATGACTCAACCCTGTAACCAAACTGCCTTAGTCACACAGTTCCGCGCCATCCCTCTCACTTCAAAGAACAAAGATTGACTACATTGCGCACCACCAACACCACTGACAAACAGAACTCAACCCAACCCGGCAACCCCAACCACTCCAACTAGTTTGGGTTGCCAGGTTGGGTTGAGCTCTGTCAGTGATCATTTCAAGGAATTAGCAGCAGCAGCGGAGACCAAAGAGAGAGAGGGAGCTAAAGGAACTTGACTGCTGGCCATTGTACAGATGCCTATCTGTCCTGGAAGGTCTCATTAAAGTTGAAGGGCTAATTAGGACCTGTCTTAAGCCCCCCCCCCCCCCCCTCCTCTCCGGTCTTAAGGCCCCCCCCCTTAGCACTGAGCTCCCCTTGTCTAGCCTGGCCTTTTAATTGTGCCCCACTGTCAAATGAAGGGCCTTCCTTTCACTAGGGCTGACATTTCAGGTGCCTGAGAGTCTGCCTGTCACTGCACGCCCCACACACACCTACTAACACACTGCTAGAGACAACTATGGAGACACACACAGAGACAGAGAGAGTCAATGAAACACACACACACACAGTGAAACTCTGGGCAGCTTTCCGATCACCAGCAGAGAAAATAGGGAGAGTGAAAGAGAGGAGAAGAGAGGAGCAGGTCTCCCGGACCCCCTCCGTGGGTGTGATAGATTGGACGCAGGCCGGGCCCGAAGGCCGACACCCCACGAGGAGGAGGAGGACACCAATCCAGACAGTCTCCTGGAGATCAAGGAGTCACCTCCCCCTCACCACTCCCTCCCTCCCTCCCCCCAAAATCCCAGGGTTGATTCAGCTCAGGTCTATGAAGTCCACTGACTAGAGTTCCTAATGATTTCTTCTCCCCTAGCTTAAAGGCAGTGATGACCAGCGGGGGAGATTTAATGATAAGCTTTGTAATGGAAAATGCCTCATTTTACCCATGTATGTCCCCCCCCCCCCCCTTTGTTTTTATGAGCAACGCCGACCTACAAGTCATACAAACAACACGTGTAGCGCGTTTTTAAAAAACACATGTTTTCCCCTCCACTTCTTCGTGTTTTTAGTCGTACTTAAGAGAGGGTTGGGCAAACGGCGGGTTAATGGCGAGGGAGGGTTGAGGAAGCGTCGTACAGCTGCTAGGGTCTCTGGTCAAGGTTTGTGTGTCGTAAAAACCCCCGACTGGGATTTTTGAGGGTGTGGTTTGGATGGTTGGGTGTCGCTATGGTTTTTGGCATGATGCATTTTCAACATGGTCGAAGGCTGCCGTGAAACAAAGGGCCTCGAACCTTTCCGGAAGCCTGAACACTGAGACTACTGATACTGAAACTAATAAGGTTAAGTGCCTTAGTTAAGTGCCTCCTCGCGGCACGAAAAATCTAAATAGATGATTGTGTCTCCTGCCATTTAATCACAACCCTATTCTTTAAAAGGAACGGGCTCCATCTTCACCAACAAATAGTTCAAAGGCATTGCGCTTCTTTTCAAAGAGCGAGCGAGAGAAAGGGAGGAAACGAGAGAAAGGGGGAGAGAGAGAGAAGTGAAGATGGAGAATAGGGAGGGAGAGAAAAGGAGTGTTTCCATTGGATCGTGTTATATATGGCAAAACATTTCTCTCCGTGCAACATCTGGCACCGATATCGTCTGGCAGCGTGGCCGAGTACTGTTCTGCTGCCATGTTGAAATGAACCAACTCCACACATTCTGGGCCATTAGAGCCATCGGCTTCAAAAATCGCCCTTTCTTTCCCGCGGAAGAGTTACGGTATAGTGGGGGTGTGATGAGTTGCTTGGCTGGGTTTATCTCGGACTGACAGGCAGATGTGGATGGGGGGGGGGGGTTAGAATCGAGATACTGATGTCTCGGGAATACTTTGTCTCTTTGGTGTGCTACAACCTATACATAATGACGGTCATGAAATACTCTACTTTACTCTGGTGTACCCTTTAGGTGTAGGTTCCTTGAAGGTGACATTGTGTGAAACGATTGTCTCTCTCGAATTCTTAACTTTATGAAGTCATAGCCACTTTCAACGACTACCAAACAAAACGCCAGTCATTTCGACAACTCGTGCAAAACTCTTTTTTAAATGTTAAATCAACATTATAACTGAATCTAAAGGAGAAAAAGGTGCCCGTGATTCTGCCTGACGCAATCCTTGGGAGGAGGAGGAATATCGGGGGCCTCGCAGTGGCGTGTTGAGTCTGTGCACAAAATAAAAGGCCTGGACTTCAAAGCCATCCTTATTAAGACTGCCTTACTATGGAAATCAATAGCAGATGTGAACCAAATATCACTCCAGTAAATCCCCCCCCCCCCCCCCTTTCCTTTCCTCCCTGTACAGTGGATCGACCCCCCCCCCCCCCCCCAGCCAGAGTTCTACTCTTCTTTCTCACTACTCCACATACAAAGCTGAGAACTCCAGCTTTTCACACACATTTAGTTCCTACACAAACACACACATACACACACTCACTCACACACACACACACACACACACACACACACACACACACACACACACACACACACACACACACACACACACACAAACACGCTCTTCAGAAAGAGAGTGTGTGTTGTGCATGAAATGTGTGTTTGAAAGGGGTGTGTTCACCTAGAGTTGTACATTAAAGGTGTGTTGTGCGTGAAAGATGTGTGTGTGTGTGTGTTTACCCGTAGATGTATATTACAGGTGTGTGTGTGTGTGTGTTAGTCTAGGCGTTTACCTGTAATTGCCTTTTTTGCTAAGCTGCTCCTTGAAGTGTCCCAGGGTGAGACTGTGTGTCTTCATCATGCTGCGGTAGGGGATCTCCTCACCACAGAAGAAGTAGGTGACCACCAGGTCACAGCCAGACACGCTCACGCCACTAATCGACTTCTTTGGCTCTTTCCACCTGGAAACAGAGAGACAAGCAACACATTAGACAGAGAAAGCATAACCGTAGCGAAGAACTCTCATCCAGAGCAACGAACACTCTTAACATGGGCAGTGTGTAACTGTTGGTTGGGAAGTTAGGCAGAAGTGAATGAGCGGGATTTAGTGAGGATTAGCTCAGGTAAGGTGAACCTGACCCAACTACAGGTGTGTGTCTGTGCGTTTCATCCCACACACACACACACTTCCTCGTTCACTTCCAGGGGCCTTTCCGGGGTCCTATACTTCAGACGCGGGGCGCCTGCTAGCCTTAGACAGCTGGCCCGCTGAAGGTCAGCCAATTAAATCTCAAAAAGACCCTGGCAGTCAGGTGGCTACGGCCCCATCATCAAACACAACCAAGCTGCCCTACACACACACACATACGTACACACACCAACACACACAGGGCCGAGGTAGCGAAGAGAGGGCCAAAATAACAACCAGGGGTCGTTAACTTCCATGTGTACGTCTGTGTATCCGCTGGTGTGTGTGTGTGTGTATATGCGAGAGGACTGTGTCAGACTACGCCCATCGTGTTTAATCTTAAATGATTAAAAGCGAAGGAGAAAAGAGGACTTCAAAGGGAGAGACATGCTGACTCACACTATCCCTATCGAGGGGAAATCAGAGAGAGAAAGAGAGGCAGCGAGAGCAAAGGGAGAGAGGGAGGGAGATGAACGCACTCGTCTGTTTGAAGTGCGGGGCTGGACAGAGGTGGGTTTCCACTGGGGAAAGGCACAGATTGACTCCTGTCTCTTTGAAGGCTGGACGTCGAATGCCTGTCAGCCACATAGAAAGACAAAAGATGCAATAGAATGAGATACACGGCATCAGTATTCACGACACAGATGGAGGAAACACTGGGAAACAGGTGTAGGCTTCAACAGTCGCCTGAAGTCAAACATTTTCAGAAAACCCCTCACTTCATTTGGATAGAGTCATTTGGCTCATTGTAAATGACTATACGTCACAAGCTAGGACAAAGAGGGGCTATATGAGTGTATGTGTGCCTACCTCTGTTTGGGGGGCTTGGAGACCTCCTCTAGCCTCCTGCAGGCTTCTTCTAACTGGGCCAGAGTGTTGGGCGGGGGCAGGGGGGGCATGGCCGGGTCCTGGATGAAGGGGTGGGCCGGATGGTGACCTCCACGGAGGTGACCCCCCATGCCGCCCACGCCTCCCCAGGAAGAGTGCGTTCGGCCGGGAAGGGTCTTGGGCGTGGAGGGTTCCGGGAGGTGGCTCTTCTTCAGGCCCTGAGTGCCGCCGTGAGGTTTGTTCTTGCCCTGCCTCTCGCTCTCCAGGATCCACTGCCAGACGTTCTGCGAGCGGTCCGTGGAGTCCAGGGGCAGGTGGGGCGGGGACGTGACCCCGTCACCGCCGTTAGCCTGGCTCGGGCGTGTGCCTTCGCACGGCTTCCCCGGCCGCTTGGACAAACTGCCGCAGCGGCTGGAGGGAGACAGAGAGGAGGGGGTTACATGGGACTATTCCATGACGAAGCGCTACATCTATAACAAGCACTAGCGATAGGAACGATGCAGCTCGTCACATCAGTCTCAATGAAACTCAAGCAAAACCATCAGAACTAGCTATGCTGAGACATATCCATAAGATAAGTGAACAGTTTTAAATCACTGACCCAAGTACAGCCCTAAGGTAAATGTAGTTGTATGTGAAGTGTATGTGAACTGACCCCAGCACAACTCTAAAGTAAATGTGGTGTACTTGTGAATTGTGAACGGACCCCGGTACAGGTGATATTGTATGTGAACTGACCCGGGGGTGAAGTCGGAGTAGTCGGCGCCCCCTGGGGGACAGAGGCACTGAATGCGCTGCGCCGCCTCGGCCTCGATCTGCTCCTTGCTCTTGGGGCCGGTGGCGGTGTGGTGGTGGATGTAGTGGTGGTGGATGTGCTTGGTCGACTGCCTGCTCCCAGCCAACGGGCCCTTGGAGGCCCCCGGATATGAGGGCCCCAGGAAAGGGACCACGGCGGGGGAGGGCCGGTCGGGAGAGCCCGAGCGGGGCGAGTGGCGGATCACGCCGGGCGACTGGCACCCGGGCGTCTTGAGCACCCGGGATAGGTGCTCGTCTAGGATGGCCTGGGCGTCCTCGTCGGCGCCGGACGAGGTGTGAAGCAGGGGGTGGTGGAGGGGGACGGCGCTGGAGAGGTCGCTCTCATCCCTCTCCTCCTCCTACACACACACACAGACGTAATGCTTAAGAACATGGACGCAAAATAGAAGTACAGGGACAATATAACCTACTCAATTCCATAATACTACAACTACAAGCATCGCTAGCTTGCTAAACCCAACCAACGCAACGCAAAACGCTGCGACAAACACCATGTACTGTATTGCCTTGTGAAGAAGCCGAGACCAATTCTACGGCGTGACTTGATTTGACTTTCAGTTCCTTTCACCCTGGTTCCACTTGTGTCCCAGCTTCTTCATTCTTCATCTATAATGCACAGCGAGCCCAGGCTCACAAAGAGACCGGCACTACACACACTCAGCATTACGCCACTGGAGAGTTGAGCGCTAAGCGCTAACCATTTGAAGATACTTCAAGTGTGTCAGGAAACATAAGTTTGAAACTTCCTCGGAAAGAAGAGACTTTCGGAGAAGAAGTCGCTAAACTGCACGGCAGACCCTTAGTCGGTTCAATTCTTTCTGAAGCAAGACCGCACGCAAAGACTCTTGGAATCAAGGAGGAAGAGTCAGCTAGCTAGCTACAACCCTAACTTCTCACATGGCTCCTCCTAGCTACAACCCTAACTTCTCACATGGCTCCTCCTAGCTACAACCCTAACTTCTCACATGGCTCCTCCTAGCTACAACCCTAACTTCTCACATGGCTCCTCCTAGCTACAACCCTAACTTCTCACATGGCTCCTCCTAGCTACAACCCTAACTTCTCACATGGCTCCTCCTAGCTACAACCCTAACTTCTCACATGGCTCCTCCTAGCTACAACCCTAACTTCTCACATGGCTCCTCCTAGCTACAACCCTAACTTCTCACATGGCTCCTCCTAGCTACAACCCTAACTTCTCACATGGCTCCTCCTAGCTACAACCCTAACTTCTCACATGGCTCCTCCTAGCTACAACCCTAACTTCTCACATGGCTCCTCCTAGCTACAACCCTAACTTCTCACATGGCTCCTCCTAGCTACAACCCTAACTTCTCACATGGCTCCTCCTAGCTACAACCCTAACTTCTCACATGGCTCCTCCTAGCTACAACCCTAACTTCTCACATGGCTCCTCCTAGCTACAACCCTAACTTCTCACATGGCTCCTCCTAGCTACAACCCTAACTTCTCACATGGCTCCTCCTAGCTACAACCCTAACTTCTCACATGGCTCCTCCTAGCTACAACCCTAACTTCTCACATGGCTCCTCCTAGCTACAACCCTAACTTCTCACATGGCTCCTCCTAGCTACAACCCTAACTTCTCACATGGCTCCTCCTAGCTACAACCCTAACTTCGCACATGGCTCCTCCTAGCTACAACCCTAACTTCGCACATGGCTCCTCCTAGCTACAACCCTAACTTCGCACATGGCTCCTCCTAGCTACAACCCTAACTTCTCACATGGCTCCTCCTAGCTACAACCCTAACTTCTCACATGGCTCCTCCTAGCTACAACCCTAACTTCGCACATGGCTCCTCCTAGCTACAACCCTAACTTCTCACATGGCTCCTCCTAGCTACAACCCTAACTTCGCACATGGCTCCTCCTAGCTACAACCCTAACTTCTCACATGGCTCCTCCTAGCTACATTCTCTTTCTAGGTAGCAAAGATGGGGTTCAGGCCCGGGGAGTCACCTAAACTAGGTCGCAATGGAACGTTCCAAAGCTCATTGCTCAATGCAGGTGGGTTGGGGAGTGAGGTGGGATGTACCAATGTAGTGGGAAGGGGGGGGTTTTCTTACCTCCTGGATCTGCTGTAGCCTCTCCTCCAGGGAGCTCATGGTGTCCCGCTCCCTCTTCAGTTTCTCCAGTCTGGAGATGAGCTGGGCGGCGAAGGCCGAGGGCTCCACCGGTGTCATCTCCTTAGGCAGCCTGTGTGTCCTCTGTAGGGGCGAGATGGGAGGATGGACACTTTTGAATGTGTGTTTGAGTGAGTGTGAGTTAGTTGTCCCTAGTTTGCCCCCTGATTCCTCCAGTGCCCTCTACTCTAACTCTATAGGCCTCATTTGATGCCCTTGCCCCTGGGCTAACCCCTAGCCCGATACCCCCTCCCCATGCCCACTGTCCTTGGCACCGCATGCCCGTCGGCGGGGTAGCGGGATAGAGGAGGGGGGGGGTAGCAGTTGGCCTGGCTCCGAGGAGGAGGGCCCCCGCCTGCTCCCGCTGTACTCTGACCAAGCCATCAGCAGAGGCAGCCTCTGAAGTCAGCACACTTCAAAGGGGCCCTTGTCAAACATCAAACACTCCAACCCTTGGGGTGGGACGGACACGCGGCTTTAAATCTCCCCGAATAAAAAGACAGATATCGACAGTCGGCGGAGGAGGCAGAGAAAAAAAAGAGAGGGGGACAATATTAAAACAAAAAGAGGAAGAAGAAAGGAGGGGGAGGACTGAGAGAAGTGTTGAGAGGTAGGGAGGTGAGGGAGGGAGGTGAGGGAGGTGAGGGAGGTGAGGGAGGGAGGTGAGGGAGGGAGGGAGGGAGGGAGGGAGGGAGGGAGGGAGGGAGGGAGGGAGGGAGGTGAGGGAGGTGAGGGAGGTGAGGGAGGGAGGTGAGGGAGGTGAGGGAGCAAAGGAGAGGAAGATAGAGAAGTCAAATACCGGGGAGATCTAAGGGGAAGTGTTCATTTATTTCCTGACTGCACGCAGTGCAGCTCTGAGGTACTGTAGTCGCATTATCCTATTTTTCTCTAACTATATGTGCCGGCTTCTCTCATCTTCTGTTCTGTATTATTATTTGGCGCACTGGCTTTCTTGATTTGACTCTCTTTTTTTGTTGTTGTTCCTCTCATCTCTTTGTAGAGACGATGAAGGGAAGACAGAAGAAAGGAGCGAGAGGGGCCGCTGGCTGGGGCTGGTGCATCTTGGGAGCCCGAGCCATCTCCAAATCAGGAGGGCGACATTAAAAGGAGAGCAAGTGGGGAAGGGAGGGAGCGAGGAGAGAGAGAGAGAAACAGACAACAAGGGCCCCTTCTACTTGGCTACAACCCTCCCTACACAACACACCCACACACACAAAGCCTTCCCTATGCACCGAGACAGTACACAAACACATTGTGAAGGGAAGAGGACAAAACTATTTGCATTGCTTGTTTTCGGACACGGGTGCCCAATCTAACCACTCCAAGCCCGGGAGCTGTGCCATGAAGTACCAAGCATTTAGAGGCCCCTGCTTGCACATGACACTACAGGCAGTGGGGGTTGGTGAGAGTCATATGGGGGTTGGGTTGGGGGTAGGGGGGGCTACTGTCACAAAATGGGAGTGTGTGTGAGTGGGGAGGGCTCTGTTGGAGGTTGTCAATAAAGAGGCCAGGCAACCTGGGTCCCATCCATTCATCGCCATGATCAAAGCACAGGGCTGAGTAGTAAGCTGGCTGATTTAAGGAGCATCACAAGGCTCGGGTTCTGTGACCCCTGACCTCTAATGATAATCATCCTCAATATCACCATCATCATTATTATCAACGATTTTCTTATTTTATTTTATTTTTTTATTTTTTATTTTTTTTACATTGTGCATTCATACAGTTCCCAACGGGGAGAAAGGGAACCGGTTGTAAACGGGGATTGAGAAAAGTTTGTGGAGTTTTAAAGATATAAAAGACACTGTGTATAAAGACATCAGGAAGGAAAAAACAGGAAGTAAACAAGAAGCGGGACTCACGGGAAAGTGGGGTAGCGAGACCAGGCCGTTGATCTTCACGCTGCGGTGCATCTCCCGCTGGAGCTGCTTCTTGGTGCCCAGCTTGTATGGAGGGATCCCATCTCTGCCAGAAGGGACACAGGTAGGAAACAGGGTCAATAACACAGTCACATGTCACTCAAAATGTCCCCTGAAGAGCCAGGGGTTAGTTAGCAAACTAGCACGCTAACCCCTACATAGCTATCTCCATAGAAACATTTCAATTTTTCTTTCCTTTCTCTTTGCTTAGAACCAAGTAATAACCACAATGTATTAGCGGCGTGAAAAGACATTAGCCTAGCAATGTGGCCAGAACCCTGAGGGGAGGCTGATCATCACTGAAGTGAACAACACAGCACCACCCTGACTGCCACCACCCCCCTTCCCCCCCGGGTGGGCACATCACAGCCCAAATCAAAGACCAGAGGAGCCCTTGAAGGGCCTTGAAGCCAAGGCAACAAAAACACACCGGGACAATGGGGGGAGATATGTTAAAAATCCCGGCGCTGGGGTTCAAAAGTGTCCCACTGATAACTTCCCATCAGTCCTTGTCAACACTGGAAGGGCCTGATTTTTCAAAATGGCAGCCAAGTGAGGTGCTTTCAATTCCAGCCTCAGTAACAAGGACTACCTTGAGAAAGCTGGCTAAGAGAAGAAGCCTAGAATGCTGCCACTCGAGGGGCTAGCGATCTTGCTTTAAAAGCGGTGTAAGATGTGCAGGTTTGACATAAAGAAAAAATGGCCATGATGTAGCTGACAAAAACAAGCGTCTCTGGACAGTTCATCCTTTAGGCAGTGGCAAGGGGGAAGAAAATACATATTTTTCTCTCTCTCGCCCTCCAATGTGTGCTTTTCCAGTCCGCTGCCATTTAAGCCTGGCCAATTATCTTGGCCTTTTTGCGTTGCTCAGAAGTGTCTGACCTAGCCCAAACGCTAGTTTTTCCGCTGCCTCTCTGAAATCTCACACTCATGCACATATGCGCTCGCTGCCATCTTCATTTGGCAAGTGTTCCGCCAGCAAGCCTCTGATCTCGGCAACATCAAAAGGCTGGTTTGTAAGATAAGGTAATGTTTGAAGTTAGCGCAGCGGCATTCCCTAGCGTCCAAGTAAATCCATAAATAAGATATAAGCAAAAAGAGAGAGAAAAATTATTTGGCCCCCCCTCCTCTTGTTCTTTATCAGGAAATGAGATTCAAATTTGCAGTGTGCCTTACAACAAACTATAAAAGGACACACTAATCAAATTGTTCCCCCCAATGAGGAGGAGGAAGCTGTGTTTTTTATTACAAATCAGTGAGGGGTAGAGAGAGAGAGAGAGAGAGAGAGAGAGAGAGAGAGAGAGAGAGAGAGAGAGAGAGAGAGAGAGAGAGAGAGAGAGAGAGAGAGAGAGAGAGAGAGAGAGAGAGAGAGAGAGAGAGAGAGAGAGAGAGAGAGAGAGAGAGAGAGAGAGAGAGAGAGAGAGAGAGAGAGAGAGAGAGAGAGAGAGAGAGAGAGAGAGAGAGAGAGAGAGAGAGTGTGTGTGTGAGAGAGCGAGAGAGTGAGCAGGCGGACATGAGATTGTCAAAGGCTCAAAGAACTCTGTGCAGGGCAGGCCATTGCTAGGCGCTACACTTTGTAACGTAAGATGTTTTAATAATTCACCTGAAGACCGTTGCAGGAAAAAGACGTGACTGAATTCAAGTGGGATCTATTTTCTCCAATGAATACATCGTTTGGTCAAATGACTCTGGGTTTGTATGCCTCGGGGTTCTACTTACACGGGCATTACCAGCTGGAGCCTAGATAGCACTGCTAATAACGCACATTGACGAGCGGCATACTTCTCACAAGTATCAAAACTGATACTTCGCCAACTTGTGACAAAAAAAAAGGTACAATTCACAACAAAACAACGTACCAAACGAACACACAACTCCTTCCAAAAACACCACATCTCTCTCTCTCTCTCTCTCTCCTGTTGCGTTTTTAATCAACCCTAGCGAGCCAGCCCTACGCGATGGCCCTTTGTGATGGTTGTGGTGGCGATGCATATGGGAAAAGAAGAAGAAAACAGACCGTGCACTCTTTCACGGGCCCTTACTTTACGGGCATCTCCTATTCAGTTGTGCAAGTAATTTTCAAAGCAGACAGCCACCCCTCTTATCCCCCTAAGCTCCCCTCGGCTAACAATAGGCTGAAAGCGATTCAGTTAAGCCTTTTATCCTCCGTGCACTTTATTTTCTCACTCCCTTGCACGCCAAACCCTCACCGTTCCCCTGCTATTGGCTCGGAGTGCAGGAGGAGAGGGAAGGAGAGAGGGAAGGAGAGAGGGAAGGAGAGAGGGGGAGTAGAGGGAAATAGGGGGGCCGTTGGGGTTGGAGGGGTGAGGGAGGAAGGTTGGGGAGAGAGGGTGGGGGGACGGGGGTTGATTTTGGGGGTGTGCTAATCTGGGCAGTGGGAGTCCCTCCTGACCCTATCCTGGGGTTCAGGAATGAGTAACTTCCATGAAAGCCTCGCTGACACATGATCGCAGCAGCAGCAGAGAGGGAGAGAGGGCCAGTAGCAGAGCAGGAAGCCGAGCCACCATGTGAGTAAGCTCCCTTTCATTTGCTGCCAGAATGTTTCAATGAGTTTGTCTTAAGGTCCAAATGGCTATTTCCCCTCACTCTCTCTCTCGCTCTCTCTTTCCCTTCTTTTCAAAAAAACAAGGCTGTTGTGGCAGAACGGTGGGTGGGATACATTTCTACTTTGAGGAAAACCGAGGCAGCACTCCACAACACCCCCCCCCCCCCCCCCCCCCCCCCCCCCCCCCCCCATCAAGAAGTTCCGCCTGTAACAGAATAGACATCAAAAGATTTTTTCCACATAATGACTTTCACAGACCCCCCCCCCTTCCCCCGAGGCCTAGAGACACTTTATACATTAATAGAAATACCTGAACTCAATCTGAAAGGATCATTCAAACCTAAACATCCCATTCCATTTCACAACACAAGCACCAGCTTCCCAGATCAACTTGACATTTAGTCCAATTGTTTCCCGCATATACGTACCCATGAAAGGTATTCAATGAATGGCTAAATAATCAGAATATATAGACGTTCAGGCATGCTTCAGAAAGGCAGGCCTGGAGCCAGCTTTTGAATGTGAAATGATTTTTCAGAATGGACATGGAGTTGACCCCCAACCAGGGTCAAATGGTGAGAAACTCCAGAGAAAACCCTGAAGGGAATGCTGAGAGGACACTTACACACTACTGTCGGTCATGGACATGGAGTCGTCCGTCATGGCGTCGCTGGAGATCTCGCTGTCGTTGGCACTGGTGGCGGGGGCGAACACATAGCCCGAGTTGACAAAGTAGGGACTGGCTGCGTCTCCGCGTCTGTGTGACCTGCTCAAAACACAACAGCAACCGTCCTTGATATGGTCCCTTTCACACGACATATTCCACCATCTCTTTACGGAAACCCAAGTAAAAACCTCAGTGCCATGCAGAGACTTACATTGGTGAACCTCTATTAGCTATGTAAATGGAGTTTGTGTGTTTACTTGTGTTTTAGCAAGAGTCTTTGCTTTGGAGCTAAAGGGAAAGTTTGAAGTTTGTTTTGAAGTGTTTGGAGTCCGAGTTCCAACAGATTTGAATAATTAGAGTCACTTTCGCAAGACTTTGGGGCCTCAGGAATGTGACAACCTGTCTCTGAGGAGCTGTTTTTCTCTTTCTTTTTTTAAAATGTTCTCTCTCCCTTTCATGTCCCCTCCCCCATCATGCAGGCAGGGAGGTTGGGGGGGGTGAGTGAAGTGAGCAGCTCAGCTGTATGTGAATGGACAACAGAGCCACTTCCCCTCGCTCTCCTGCTATCTCTCTACCCTTTTGTTTGGGCAAGGCCCCTACTCCCGCACTTTTCCACTCTCTGAAGCAGTGTACTCTTTTCTTAGAATGTTTCCCCCCCCTCCCTCCCTCCCTCTCATGTCTTCTCTCCTTAAATCCAGGCCCCTCTGTACACCCCCTCCTTCTTCTCCTACAACCGAGCCCCCCTCCCATCCTTCTAAAGTCTCTCTCTCTCCCCCCCTCTCTTTCTACTCTCTCCTGCTGTGTTGCATTCCTGTTCCACTAGTGAAGGGGGTGGACCCGGGAGGAAGGAGGGGAGAACTTGAGCTTGAGGGGGAGAGAGAGCGCAAAAGAAAGAGAGAGAGAGAGAGGGAAGGGGGAAGGAGGGCCTCTTTCTTTATGAGAATGCCTACTGCCGGGAGGATGACTAAAGCCGTAGGCCCCAGCTCAAACCTGACCTTTGGAGGTTTGCGCAAAGAGTCAGGTATTTAGCGCAGCTGGGCTCTCGGTTCCCCCCCCCCCCCCTCTTTTTTCTTTCTTTCACGATTCCCCCGTTTCGGTCTCCCTCCAAAGCACATGCTTAGGCTCTGTCAGAGGGATTTCTCTAAAAGGCGAGATAAAAGCAGTGGGTAGAAAGGACGAGGAAAAAACATCACAAGCGAAAAGGGAGAACGGGGGTTTGACATTGCGCCGGCTATGGGTTTTTTTTCACGTTGTTTCGGAGGAGAGTGGCTACGCTTCTGAAGGGATAAAATGTCATCTGAGTGCAGTAGCGAAATGAGTTCCACATGTTTCAGATGGAAATGTGTTGACCTAAACAGTTGGTGAGGGGCAGGGGAAAGAAGAGATGAGAGGGAAAAGGTGGGGAAGAGAGGAGAAGGAAGGGTGGGGGCTATCCCTTTTCTTCAGTGAAACACAAGAATGTGCGGATCACACCAGGAAGCTGAGGAGGTGCCCTCGTGTCAACAACCCCCGAGTCCCCCTTCAGTTCCCAACTCAACATGGCCCCTTCTGAACATCATATCTGCCACAGCAACACTGTCCCCAAGCCTGATAGCTAGCTACGGCGTGTAGAGATATCATGCCATAGGAACTAATATCCCTGACAGTCAACCCATAACCCACTGCAAAACTCTGGTCAAATGACCTGGCACACTATTTTAGCATGAAAGTTCAATATGAATTAGAGGAAATACGAGTCATTTAAAACTTGTCACGAAACTATCATACACTTTTCTCCTCTTCGCGACAAGCATTTCACAGTCTCTTTCATCCACAGCATTTTACTGGTTCGTTCAAGAGGACAAATGTGTTTCCTTGAAAAGTTCCCCCTTTTTCAAATCACTTTTTTTCTTCTCTCTCCTATGGACACGGAAAGGAACAGGACACTCTCTAACCAATCTGATATAATTATATCCAGATGTTGTTTTTATTGTACGGACAAACTAGGGGAACAGTTCGGCGGACAAACTTTGGAATGGCTCTCTTTGATGCATGGAAGCCACACTTTCACAGTGCTCCTGACGTGAAGAGTTTGCAGCTGTTGGACAATGTGTGGGACGAGAGATCTTAAAAGAAACAAACCCAAAATGCTTTCCAGAAACACTGTCTTTGATCTCGGGACCAAGAGGCCAATATCTCTTCTGGGCATTACTCACTCACTCACTCTCTCTCTCTCTCTTTCTCTCTGTGTGTGTGCCTGTGTTACATTGTAGTCTGTAATAATAGGACTACTTAATAATAGGCTGAGAAATGTAGAAATATTGCAGAACTTCACAACGGAATCACTCGTTTCATGTACTAGCTGCAACAGCCAGCCAGGCAGGCTTAGTGTCTGAATTCATGCCTCTAACTACTGGAGGAGCGATTACAAAGCACAGGAAACTTGAGCACGCCAACAAAGGGCTGACTGCAATACACCATTTACTTTACAGGAAAGACCAGGTCCGTTGATGTCCCTCCCCTGACTAACTGCAGGGCAGAGAGGACAAACAGACATTTTTCAAACTTTGATATTTTTTTCTGTCCATCGAGCATCTTTTATCTCATAATGGAATTTGAGGGAAATACGTTGTATTACCATAGCTGGGCAATAACTAGTTCAAATGCATATCTGCTCTTTACAGCACGTTAATAACTGAATTATATGCAAGTTATATGCTATTATCTACCAGACAACATGCCCAATAACTAATTAATTCACCAATAATATACACTTAAGTAACCTTAGGATCTCTATTCTACATTAGCATATTGATAAACAGTCATAATAAAAAAGATCAATTAAATGACTCGATAGACAGTAAACATAATCAATTCAATTAAGGCATTCTCTTACCTGTACCCATTCTCCAGCACTTCCGCCGCAGTCCGAATGGAAGCAGTGGCCCGTAGCGCATTAGCAGATAGTCCAACCACAGAGGCTAACGTGTTCGCCTTCAAGTCACAACTCCACTCCTCTTCCTCAATGAGAGGTGGCAGAAATCCGCACATCAACTTGAGGCTCCCGAGACCGCTATGGTTGGCATAAGCCGTGTTCTCGCACCCCGTGTGCACATATTCAAGGTATATGTCGGAAGTTAAGAACATCTGGTACGCATTCTCCTCCATGGTTGACTGAATTTCCGTTTGTGCTTGGTCAAACATCGCAGAGTCTATCTGTTGCTTCTTAATACTATCCCTTATGTAGGTTTTAGTGGCAGGTTTCAACTGCTTGGCAACAATGCTGTTGTTTTCAATGTACCGCTTGAAAATAGCTTTGGCAACTCGTAGCGTTTTGGTATCATTGAGGTCCATTTGCCTAAACCCGTTGCAGGCGAACCAAAAGTCCAACGTGTCCACGCATTTCTCCCGCTCCAGAAAGGTCCTGAACAGGTGAGCACCGTCTTGGTCACCAAGGAGAAAATGCAACGACTTGGTCCACCGGGCGAGGGGTGAATCCGGCGACGCGCTACCCTCAGGTTCCCCGAGTCCATCCTCGTTCCTCCTCGGCGTGGAGCCGGGAGACGCGACGGTGATAGTTTTAGCCTTATTTTGGGCTCTCATTTTGGCATGTTTGCTGGGAGTATGGCATGACGCCTCTCCCTCCTCCCCCGGCACCGGGGGACGGGGAGCATCTTCTCGGAAGCTACTGCTGATATGGTCTGTAAGCGCTCTGCTCATGGCTCCAGCTCCGGTTGCCGTGTGTGCCGTTGTGCCTGCTATGAGCTCCACTGTAATCCTCCTCACTCTCTTAAATCCGCGGGGGAGCTTCTCTGCTCCTTTTCACTCTGAAACAGAAAGTGTTGATCTAATCAAAGCCAGATCCAGCTAACTTCAAAGGGAGACATGAAGTAAACAGTCCCTTTCAGATCCCCGCCGGTTTGCAAAGAAAGAAAAATGAAAGGTTTAGTCTCATCAATCTATTTATAATCTAAATGGGGGTTTAGCAACCTATATTTACAGTCTGCATCGATTTGTCACATCAAACGACCGTTGACAAGAACAATCGTTTCACATCGCCAACATTCCTCACCAAGTACGCACCAAAAATATATTTTACGCATATCAAAAAGATCACCTGAAACCGCTTTCATTTCAAATGAATTATCAGTCTAAATGTGCTTCCGATACTGTTACCTGCATTATGCATACGGATTGCGTTCCCATGAACCACTTGTCCTCATACATCCAGTGTTGCACATCACACAGCCAGCCATCCAAGACAGTGAAAACACATCCTATGCGCCACAATGGCCTAAGGTTCCTATAATGATGAGGATAAGAGCCCCGTACAATGATCACGATCAACAGTAGCCTATAATTCCTGAAATAATTTGCAGTTAGACTACTACATTTCAGCTCACATGTAGGCTACAACACATAATTACGGCAGCGAGCACTAGGCAACGTGTCTGAACAACGCGATATGATAGCCATGCACAATACTATATTACTAGGCGACTAGACAAGAGATATCCTAGTTTTTTATGAAGTACTTTACGTCATCTTCAATAATGTCACAAGTAAAACTGTCAATATTGTGCCAAATTTGCCATAAACCCACGCGCCACTAAACTATTTTGCGCAATAAAAACAACGTTACATTGTAACATTTCTACTAGCGCTTAGTCTGTTTACAGGATTTGCATAAACAATCAATGTGTCCCAACTACTCGTAAATTAACATCATGCTTTACGTAAAGAAAACAGCTCGCGAAGTGTATATAACATGGGCAAGGCTACATCACATACCATTGTAAAACGAAACCCGAGTCCAGCAAAAAGTGAAGAAAAAGCTATTCCCATTTGCTTATGCTCCGTCCTCTTTAGTGGTATATATCCAACAAAAAGTTCGATGGAAGTGATGGTAATCCGACAGTGGACTAGATTTACTTAGCCACATGTGTCCTTGATGCAATAGGAATAGTCTAATGTACCCTGTCCCATTCAACAACTGACCCCAAAGTACTCAGGCACTGCTTCTATGTAGATCAGAGGGGGTGTCGACATTTCGAGGAGGCGGGAGAGGGGGGACCTTGCCGAATACATCCCACTTTTCCCCTTCTTTCAGACTACGGTAAACTACATCAACCAATATTAGTCTCTTCTACAGCCTTCACAATCACGAAAACATTGATCCTCGATCTCAGAGTTGCCTTACTTAACCATTCTACGGTCTTTTCTCGCCCACAAAACAACAAGTGTAGCCTACATTTCTCAACTTCAAAGCATTGCAGCAACACATCAAAGCGACCAAGAGAGGGGGCCTTGGTTAAGGTTGCAGAACAGCATTCTTGCAACTTACCATCGATGCACACGAGTCCTTTCCCGTATGCTCAGAAATGGTTCACACAGAAACAAAGTAACAACCCCAAAAAGTATTACAATAACGCAACCAGATTGCTGGTGTTAGTCTACTCCGCTCTGATGTTTATCTCAGAAAAAAGATGAATATAAAATGTAACCCTGAAATGAAAGCTCGTTTCCCCTTCCCCAGGTACTGTTTCAAGCAGTCATAGAAAGCAGCAGATCTCCTCTAGGCTATTTCAAAACGAACCGGCTGAGGGTTTAACAGTGGACATCAAAGTAAAGAACCGCCGGCCTGGTCCCGGAAGATACATAAAAACATCTAAACATCTTTCCGATAACAAAAAAAACATAGAAGCAAATTCACTGAATGACATCGCCATACGCTTGAGTCAATATATAGACCCCAAAACACACTCTTGAACAATAGTCGGTGGTATTTAGAAAGCTGTCAGTAGGTTTTCTGGAACGACAAAGTTTTTTACTAGGTTGTAAGGACCTTATCAAAGACTGGCAATCTCGAGCCAACTCCCCGAGGCTTTGGAACGTCTGAAGTAAGTGATCTGCCGCCCCAATAGCATTATCCATGCAATCCTTCTGTTGCTACATACACTTTAAAGAGACATGCCTACTTTCCTAAATATTTGGTATTTTAACCTCCTGGTTTCTGCATGGTAGACAATAATGCAAAATCCGTGTAAATTCCTGTAAACCGTTTATGTAAACAAAGTTGCCTGCATTTCACTTGGATTTCTCATAAACAAATGCATTTTTTAAAATTTGCCATTAAAATGCCAAAGGAATATAATATATCATATTATATCAAACAATAATCATAATATATCAAATAATCACGAGGTAGTTATCTAGCAATATATTTCAACATTTTCATTGAGACACTGTGATGATACTGACAAATTATTAAACCAATTTTTTGTATTAGCCTACCTATTCAGGAACCAGCATAACATACATGTAAATTCCCACACACGGTGAATCCATAGCCTACTATGACATTAGCTGAAATTGGCTATGGAAGATAGACAAGACATGTTTCCTGGGCTTTTAATTCGGATGACTTTCACTAATGTCAATGTGAAGGCATCTTAAAAGAAGGGTTAGACAGTGATCCTATCCCATGGTACTTCAAAGACTATATTGTCCCTTTGATGTTGAAAATCAACTTTAAAGGAAAGAATATAATTATATAAGATAATTCAGCCACACAACACTTGAATCATGACGCAGGAGAGGAGAACGAACATACTATTACTAAAATATAACTCGTCCATTGACGCTCATTAGTCTGTGCAATCATGCATTCTATAGGTTCTGAACAGTACACCTAATTTGCATACATGGTGACAGCTGGCCATGTCAGGCTCCAATGTAAATATCTATAACCCCTACTTCTCCTATCACAATCGCTTCTCAACTTAGTCCAGTCACTCCTATACAGAGGAATGTATAGACCTTCTAAAATGTATTTAGTTCCATACCCCACACAGATGCTTGAGGTTAAAGCACTGTAGATGAGGGTCACTTTTTCTATGTTGAGTCAGGATATAATGTCCAAGCATTTCCTTAGCAATTTGTCCTCTGCAGCAGAATTTAATTTCACATGTGGACATTTTGAATTGAAGCGCTTGCCTCTTGGGCTACAGTCTGCCCTCCATACTATTTTCCACCGTTGATACTAAACCTTCAGCTCTGTGCAGGTTTAGTATCTGTGCAGGTTTAGTAGCAAAGTCAGTACAGCCACTGTGTTAAAGAAGCTGTATGGAACTTTAGCCTCTAGGGGTGCTCTTGAGCCAATCAGGGTCCTCTAAATGGGTTCCTTAAATGAATCAAATTACAGAAATATTGTCCAGAAATGACCAGAAAGTGTTTTGCCTATCATATTTCCTCGAACCCAACAACAATAGCCACATTGCTTGGTCTGGATGAATGTTATAGGAGGTCATTTACTGCCGTTGTTTATGCGGGAGAGAGCTCTGTAAAACAATCCAGGCCCAAAACACACAATGGTTTCCAATACTTCTAAATGGGAAGTGCCTACAGTATTGTCTGGGTGATGGAACGCAAAATTAGGTCATTGGCAGACACTGTGAAGTTAAAAGCACCAACTCAGTGATCTGTGAATCTAAATTTAAGTCAATGTGATATTTGAAATATGTAAGCCTGCATTGTTATCGGCCAGTGGCTTCTCCAACGGCAGTAATGAAAGGAGGATTGAGATAGAGAGGGTTTTTCTGAATAGGACTATATTCTTTAAGTGGGATACTTGACTTGTAGGATAAGATGCTTAACTTCAGTCAAATTAAATGATATACCCTACATGTCACTTCTGAGAGACCAAATGGACAACTACGCCTCTCTGAATAAAGATTGCGGTGGAATTTTCTGCTGATATGGAGAAATTGTCCCAAGTTGCATGTAATGAATTTGATGATCGACTGTGTTTCTACTGCATTTACATATAAAAGATGAGCAAAAAAGACTATAAAATAAATAATTCCAATACTGAGCTAAATTGTATGCTACTGTACATTTTCTGGGGAAATTATATTATTTTGTACTTATACAATTGCACAGATAAAGATATTTTGTAAAGTTTATGATGCCGTTGACCTTAACAAGGACCCCAGGATCAGTGGAAGCCAAATAGACCCATATCATCAAATATCCACCACCATATTTTACAGTAGGTATGATGCCACACATACCAGTGGGTCTGGCTTAGAAACACGGAAGCAAATGCTGATACTGTACCTCATGCCTACTGTAAAATATGGTGGTGGATCTTTGATGTTATGGGACTATTTTGCTTCCACTGGTCTTGGTGCTCTTGCTAAGTTCAACAGCATCATGAACTTTAGCAAGTACCAGGACATTTAGCACATCACACAAAACCCACAAAGAAATGGTTAATTGACCACAATATCAACGTTTTGCAATGGCCATCTCAGTCTCTGGATTTGAACCCCGTTGAAAACCTGTGGTTTTAATTGAAGAGGGCAGTCCATAAGATCAGACGAAGGATATCAAGGATCTGGAAAGATTATGTATCAAGTAATGGTCTAAGATCCCTCCCAATGTGTTCTACAATCTCATAAAACATTTTAGAAAAGGCTAAATGTCGTTATCCTCACAAGGGAAGAGTGCTGGAGTATTGAGAACAGGGGTGCCAATCATTTTGAAACCTACAGTGAATTTGGAAAGTATTCAGACCCTTTGACTTTTTCCAGATTTTGTTATGTTACAGCCTTATTCTAAAATGGATTAAATAGTTTGTTTCCCCCCTCATCAACCTACACACAACACCCCATAATGACCGAAATATGACATTTACATAAGTATTCAGACCCTTTACTCAGGACTTTGTTGAAGCACCTTTGGCAGCGATTACAGCCTTGAGTCTTCTTGGGTATGATGCTACAAGCTTGGCACATCTGTATTTGGGGAGTTATTCCCATTTTTTCTGCAGATCCTCTCAAGCTCTATCAGGTTGGATGGGGAGCATCGCTGCACAGCTATTTTCAGGTCTCTCCAAAGATGTTCGATCGGGTTCAGCTCTGGCTGGGCTACTCAAGGACATTCAGAGACTTGTCCCGAAGCCACTCCTGCATTGTCTTGGCTGTGTGCTTAGGGTCATTGTCCTGTTGGAAGGTGAACCTTCGCACCAGTCTGTGGTCCTGAGCGCTCTGGAGCAGGTTTTCATGAAGGATCTCTTTACTTTGCTCCGTTCATCTTTCCCTCGATCCTGACTAGTCTCCCAGTCCCTGCTGCTGAAAAACATCCCCATAGCATGATGTTGCCACCACCATGCTTCACCGTAGGGACGGTGCCAGGTTTCCTCCAGATGTGACGCTTGGCATTCAGGCCAAATAGTTCAATCTTGGTTTCATCAGACCAGAGAATCTTGTTTCTCATGGTCTGGGAGTCCTTTAGGTGCCTTTTGGTAAACTGCAAGCGCGCTTTCATGTGCCTTTTACCGAGGAGTGGCTTCCGTCTGGCCGCTCTACTACAAAGGCCTGATTAGTGGAGTGCTGCAGAGATGGTTGTCCTTCTGGAAGGTTCTCCCATCTCCACAGCGGAACTCTGAAGCTCTGACAGAGTGACTATCGGGCTCTTGGTCACCTCCCTGACCAAGGCCCTTCTCCCTTGACTGCTCAGTTTGTTTTGGCGACCAGCTCTAGGAAGAGTCTGGTGGTTCCAAACTTCTTCCATTTAAGAATGATGGAGGCCACTGTTCTTGGGGACCTTCAATGCTGCAGACATTTCTTTTTACCCTTTCCCAGATCTGTGCCTCGACACAATCCTGTCAACTGTGGGAGCTTATATAGACAGGTGTGTGCCTTTCCAAATGATGTCCAATTGAATTTACCACAGGTGGACTTCAATCAAGTTGTAGAAACATCTCAAGGATGATCCATGGAAACAGGATGAACCTGAGCTCAATTTCGAGTCTCATAGCAAAGGGTCTGAATACTTATGTAAATAAGGTATTTCTGTTTTTTAATTTTAATACATTTGCAAAAATGTCTAAAAAGCAGTTTTTCGATTTGTCATTATGGGGTATTGTGTGTAGATTGATGAGGGAAAATAATAATTTTATCAATTTTAGAATAAGGCTGTAACTTAACAAAATGTGGAAAAAGTCAAGGGGTCTGAAATCTTTCCGAATGCACTGTATCTTTTTCAGATCTATTTCTCTACGTAATTGTATTAGTATAAAATAAAATGATTTTCCCATTGTTTTTTGCATACAATATCAAATCAAATCAAATTTTGTTGGTCACAAACATATACTTAGCAGATGTTATTGCGGGTGTAGCGAAATGCAACGTAGCTCAGTATTTGTACTCTTTATTTTATACAATCTTTTTTCTCATCTTCATGAAGGGTGCCAATAATGTTGGACCTGACTGTAGTTGGCACTACAGACAGAACTTGCTAGAACTGAAAAACCAAGATGCTCAAGCACATTTTGAGAGTATCATTCTTTAGTCTGTTCCTTCTCTCAATACTTCTCAGTGGGGGCATTGTTTCAAAAATATCAATTTATTAACTTAAGTATGTGTGAACCAAAATATTGGAATGATTGAACAGAAATGGGACTCGACATACTGCATTGTAGGACCATGTGACCGCACCAGTTGACCACTCAGTGCCCACAGCCCCACACTACTATCTAGCTGTGGCAGCCAAGGAGGGTGCTGTGAAAGGGGCAGTGGCCCTTTTTTTATGTTGACCCTACCCTGACCCCTTTGTAGGGGCCCTAACCATTTCACAGGAAGACCCCAATGCTTTAAAAGCACAATACAGGATGAGACTACCACCGTCTTGCTATTAAGCCCCAATAAAACGGGGTGACCCAGGGGCTAATTGAGGCCTCGTGCTACGGAGTCAAATTAAAGGCAACTGCTGCACCACCACAGACTGGAAATAATGCCTCTAATTAGGAGTTGAATTGAACAACATAAGGAAAGTTCTTCACCGGTGTAAGTACAGCTGGTACTCAAAATAGGAAATTAGTATTTAGGCCTACAGAAAGAGCTCTTACTGTCTGTATGTAAAACAGTAGCTAACAACCAACAGAGGTTTACTAGCACAGGTGAAAGTACTTAACTAAGAGGTTAAGTAAAAATACTTTAAAGTACTACTTAAGTATTTTTTTTGAGTGTCTGTACTTTACTTTACTATTCATATTTTTGACAACTTTTACTCCATACATTTTCCCTGACACCCAAAAGTACTAGTTACATTTTCAATGATTGGCAGCACAGGAAAATGGTTCAATTCACACACTTATCAAGAGAACATCCCTGCTCATCCCTACTGCCTCTGATCTGGCAGACTAAACACTCATTCTTTATTTGTAAATTATGTCTGAGTGTTGGAGTGTGCCTCTGGCTATCCATAAATAAATAAAAATAAGAGAATTGTGCTGTCTGGTTGGCTTAATATTAGGAATAAGAAATTATTTACACTTTTACTTGTACTTTTGATAGTTAAGTATATTTTAGCAATTACATTTACTTCGAAACTTAAGTAAATTTAAAACCAAATACTTTTAGACTTTTCCTCAAGTAGTATTTTACTGGGTGACTCACTTTTACATGAGTAATTTTCTATTAAGGTATCTTTACTTTTAATCAAGTATGACAATTGAACACTTTTTCCACCACTGTTTACTATTCGGGCATACTCTAAGGTCACAAGTGGTGAAAGTCAAGCTGTATATGTTCCTTCTAGCTGCAATAAAATGTGAAAACGTCTTACCACATGTTAACCGACATTGCATGTTCATGAACAGTCACAACAATAAATTGATTTCATCCTTCTTATTCCTACACCCCATACACCCTTGCCCCAAAAGAACAGACGAAAACAGAGAGAGATGGGGGGGATCATTATAAATAACCCAATATTGCTAGTTTAAAGAGTGTGGCAGTTGGAGGAGTGATAACTCTGGCTGAAGCCTCCCCATAAACACTAATAAAATGAAGTGTATCAGAAGGGGGCGTGGCCCAGGCTTCCCTTTGAACAGGCTCTGTGATCGGTTCCCCTCTCAATTAGCTCATTGTCCACTTCAGCTGGGGGGTTACACTCTCTGCTGGCTCCCTTTGAAGTGATTATCCCTTTATCTCAAGCCTGACCGAGGAGAAATATCTGGAGGACAATGGAAAATTAAAGCCCATATGTAGAAGAGCGTGAACGTCTGTTTATATATAGGGCCACAAGAGTGAAAAAGAGTTTGGGGGGGAGGGGTGATGTCAACACCTATGGAAAATAAATATGTTAAGGCTCGTGCCCGAGTTGACACTTGTGACAGAGTTTTGAGGGTGAAAATTGAAGGAAAGTGAGAAAAAAAAGAAAGAGAGGGTTATCTATCTGTAATGGAGGAAAAGCAAGTAGGGATAGATAGGTGGAAACTGAGCTGCACTTCCTAACCTCCTGCCCAATGTATGACCATATTAGAGAGACATATTTCCCTCAGATTACACAGATCGACAAAGAATTCGAAAACAAATCCAATTTTGATAAACTCCCATATCTACTGGGTGAAATTCCACAGTGTGCCATCACAGCAGCAATATTTGTGACCTGTTGCCACAAGAAAAGGGCAACCAGTGAAGAACAAACACCATTGTAAATACAACCCATATTTATGCTTATTTATTTTCCCTTGTGTACTTTAACCATTTGTACATTGTTACACCACTGTATATATATAATATGGCATTTGGAATGTCTTTATTGTTTTGAAACTTCTGTATGTGTAATGTTTACTGTTCATTTTTATTGTTTATTTCACTTTTGTACACTATCTACCTCACTTGCTTTGGCAATGTTAACACATGTTTCCCATGCCAATAAAGCCCCTTGAATTGAATAGAATAGAATAGAATAGAATAGAAAGATAGATAGATAGATAGATAGATAGATAGATAGATAGATAGATAGATAGATAGATAGATAGATAGATAGATAGATAGATAGATAGATAGATAGATAGATAGATAGATAGATATCCATAATGATGAACAGATGGAAAGTGAGAAAGAGGAATAGATGGAAGGAAGAAGTAAAGATGAAGGACAGTGAAAGAGATAAAAAGAAGAGGGGGGTTATCCATAATGACACAAACAGAAGGAGGGAGAGACTGAAGGAGGAAGAATAGAGAGATACGGACTCTTGGTGGCAGTCTTTTGGGGTAAAGTGAGGGAGAGTGAAAGGAAGAAAAAAAAACAGACACGAGTTTCCATCCATAATGACAGATAAATGAAAAGAGAGAAGGAGGGAGGGGGAAGAGATAGAAGAGAGAAGGAGAGAAGTTGTCAGCGGAATCAGATGGCGTTCAGGCAGGATACAATTAGAGTGTGGAGTTAAGACGGTCTTTGAAGTTGGACATGGTGCATAACACCCTTAACTTTAGAGCAGCCCGCCATTCATACCCTCCTTACGGTTTGTTAAGAGGATCCTCTTTAAAGTGCCAATTTGAGAAAATAAACTTACATTTCCAAATAAGTTGAGAGTGGGCGACATGTTGGAGGAGTAAAAATATCTGGCGTGACAGAAAGAAACCTGATGATGGTTGTATTAAAACTTGTTGTCCTTGTGCAGGTACATGCGTGGGGAGGACATGTGGGTGGGTTTTGGCACCAAAGATAAATAATTGCTTTCTCTCCCACTCTCTTTTTTGGGGTTTTAATCCTGTTTTTCAGTGGCTTAAAAGTTTAATAATGTATAGAAACAATGTCTGATGTTCAGCCTAATCCGTTTGGCCAAAGAAACCTTTGTGTGTGCCTACAATATGGCATCCGTTTTATCCTCCTTCCCGCTCCTGGTGGGGGTGATGGAATTGAACTGGAAAAAAGGTCTATCCTTTTCAGTATTCAGCAGATGCCCCTGGAAAGATCACTGAGATTATTGGCCCGATGCTGATCTACTTTGAATAGCCCAAAACTCTCTGATGTGGCGGAGCGGGACCGCCAAGGGAGGCAGACTGGTCTGGATGGGGTCATCATAGGCATTCGTTTCTTTCACGGTCTCTTTCCTCTCCCTCTCTCCTCTAGCTCTTTATCTCTCTATCTCTCTCGTTCTCTTTCTTCCCTCTGTCCATGGCAGTTTCACCTGTGTGTCATTCATGTGTCCTTTTGAAAATATAGAGGTGTCTTTTAGAGCAGGAACTAAAAACAGTGTGTCCTTTAATCCTGATATACTAAAGAGGGCATATTGTGTAAAAAAAGGGTATCTGCAAATCCACTGTCCATCTATTACAGCAATATGACCCCTGCTATATTAATAAGCATGCAGTCCCTGCATGGATGCTGCTACCCACAGGCCTCAGCACTAGAACAGTACCTGTTAGGTTGCTGGTCACGTAGCGTGGAAAGGTGCTACATGGTTAATAACTTATGCGCAAACAAACCAATCAATGACTAATTTTGTATAACAATCGGACAAATGAGACGGAAAAGTGACCCGCTTGAAAGGAAACTAAAGTGGATTGGACATAAAGAGCAGAAACAGCATTTGGGTTCTCCGCTCTGCTAAAGTGACAAAGTACCATGTTTACCCACGTCTTGTGCTTCTGAGGCTAAGTCCTGACAGGAAGTCAATGAGGCGATAAGGCAAATAAATTGTCCCTATTGATCAAATGAGTGTCCAATGATGGTTGGCGCCGTGACAAGTGAAACGGACTTCAGTGTGCTGCTAACAGTTTAGCTTCCTCCACTGTCCCTGTCCCCATACTGGGCTCGAACTAGTTACCCTCTTCTTCGCAACACACGTGACCGCCCTCCCGTGACAATGTACCAAATTTTGAGCTATACAAAAAGATTAGTTGGTTCTCAACAGACCTGGGTTCAAATACTATTGGAAATCATTTCAGATACTTTATCTGTGCTTGATTGAGCTTGCCTGGTACAAAGTAACCAATGGAATATTCTCAAAAGTGAAAACCCAACCCATCTGCCACTCCAGGCGGACGAGCAAACACACAATGTATTTGAAAGATTTCAAATTGTATTTAGACCCAGGTTTTGGGTCCAGGAGTGAAAACAGAGGGAGCAAAAACAATGAGGTGATGGAATCAAATTCACACCTCAACACCTGTAGAAGTACAATATTTACAGTTGGCTATCCTGCGCTGGGAAGTTACCGGGAAGTAACCACATCAAACCTTAACCAAACCACTGAATAGGAGGAGATGTTTATCATATTTACAGTGTCTATACGCAGTGTCGAATGCCCCAGAAAAGTAATTAAAGTCAAGTACACCAATGTGTAATAATCATACAGCTATCAAATGTCTACACTGGGTTGGTGACTCCACCGACAAAGTCAAATAGACCACTGTGTATTAATCGTAAACCTATTAAATATCTCAGTGACCGGTTTTTATACACATACGCCCTATTCTGTTCTTAACTTGGCAATAGGATATACTTAGCCTAAACTTGAACTTACTCCAAACTTAAATCATACCCATAACTTACCCTATTGCCCTAATCCTTAGGTTTAATTTAGTTTAAAAACAGTTTATTTCCATTTAAACATCTGCTATACTGTATATTGTATATAAATAATTCTGTCCCACAAGGTTATTGTGTTTTCTAAACAGTAGATACACGTTCGGTGGATCCAGTGGAATTGTGGGAGCTACAGATAAAGAAGAGAGGGCCAGGCCAGGCTTCTCTGACCTCGACCAGGGCCAGCTGCAAATTATTTATTATCTCGTCAGTTTCTCTTCTTCCTGAGGTAAAAGTCCAAGACAAGAGAGAATATGGGAGCTCTGCTTTGCTTCTGTGACCAGTGTTGTGGGATGTTGCTGCCTTCCCTGCTTTGTGTCAGCCTTTTCCACAGGTGTGAATAGGGGGGTGAGTTTCAAAAACAGTGCGCACAGATAGGCAAGGAACATCAACAAAGGCAATGGTGCGGTGCTTCTCTTGCGCTGTAGGACAGGAGATAGGGAAAACATTCCCACGGAGAGAGAGAGAGTGGGTAAAGGAAAGCATGCTGGGAAAACATCCAAATTCCTTTCGTATCGTGCTATTAAATGTGGGGGGGAAAAAAACACATTTCGCTTTTGATGAGGACTATAAACATCATGATGATTAGATCCATGCTCTACTGTGGCTACCGTATATCTCTTGGCAAATAAGGATTTTTTGGGGACAGAAGTCTAATGATTGTACACCATCTATGTGGTGGCAGAGGAACAGAGAATAAAATAGAGAAAAAAATGTCCATTATGTTTCCTGATGTTGAGGTCAACAGCGTTCAAAAGGCCGTGTTGCAATAACACTCAAGCCGTACTCATTCTAGTGGCCTCTTTCAACTTGGTAGACCTCCAAGGCAAAGCACAACTAATCACCGTTAGTCCCCAACGGAATTGAGATGTGTCAACAGAGCAGTTTGAAAGGAGCATGCTCCCATGTTTACCCTCCCGCACCTGCGATGGGGTGATAGAGAGAGAACAAAGGAAAAGATAGAAAGAAGGAGAGAGAGAACAAGGAGAGAGACAGAAAGAGAGAGAAAGAACGAGGAGAGAGAACAAGGAGAGAGACAGAAAGAGAGAGAGAGACAGAAAGAGAGAGAGAGAGAACAAGGAGAGAGACAGAAAGAGAGAGAGAGAGAACGAGGAGAGAGACAGAAAGAGAGAGTGAGAACACGGGGATCGTTCCCTCCCCTCCCTTCAGAATCAAATCCGGTGCCATTAAATGTGAGCAAACAGCTCCTCCCCGGTATCATTGCTGAGTTTGTTTTCAAGTGGAAATGAGCTGATGGCTCGGTGGCGATTAGCCCCGCGGCTAACATGAAAGGAGAGGAAAAGACAGCTGCTAATTTCCTCCTCTGACCTTTCTGCTCCCGCTGGTATTTCATACAAACGTTGTGGTTTATGGGGCTAACAGCTCACTGCTACTGGCGGGTAACAGAGACCTCAACCCCTCTTTCTACGAATCTTTCTCTGAAACACGCTCGCGCACACACTCATACAGATAAACACACACACACGCATACACGCACGCACGCAAGCACACGCACGCACGCACGCACACACACCACAATTTTACACGACAGTAATATAAGGTTAAAAAATACATACACTCTTTTAAAAAAGGGTGCTATCTAGAACCTAAAAGGGCTCTTTGGCTGTCCACATAGGAGAACCCTTTGAAGAACCCTTTTTTGGTTCCAGGTAGAACCCTTTTGGTTCCAGGTAGAACAAGTTTGGGTTCCATATAGAACCTTTTCCACAGAGGGTTCTACATGGAACCTAAAAGAGTTCTACCTGGAGCCAAAAGGAGTTCTACCTGGAACCAAAAAGGGTTGTCCTATGGGGACAGCGGGATAACCCTTTTAGAGACCTTATTTCTAACATCCTGGACAAACTCAAGCCCTTTGACCCCTGTGGCACAAGGAATATGACACCAGCCACTCTAAAAGGGCCTTCCCTCTTGTCCTTCTTGTCTGTGAACTTTTTACACTGGGACAATCCTCACACTTCAAACTAAATGTTTCATAAAGACCGACTTCCAATGAGAACAAAAAACATCTGCTGAGAAGCTGATAAGAACATTTGTGATTTTTAGGTCAATAATCAAGTATGGGCACTGGCAGTGGGAAGTGACTTCCATCAAAACCCAGTCGAAAACAAATGCATTGGAAATGCACGAGGCACAAGGGAACAAGAGGCCCCACAATGGCCTCCAGGGAGGCGGATACCCAGGAAGCTAGGATCCGGCTGAGCATTCCTCTCCCTTTTGTTCCACTAGCATTGTTGTCAGTCTTACTATCTTGTTTGCCTAAAGGGGAAAAACACCCACAATTACTTTTAAAAAGCCAATAGTTTTGAGTCTCTATTTCAAACACCAGGGTGGCGATTACCTCATAAATCATGACGAGCTATAGGTAGAGCTATTGGCCAGTCGGTAGAACTGCTCTTCTGTTGTGATAAAGAGAAACACTTTGTTGATGAAACGGACCACGAGGATACACTGATTTGGGCCGAAGACTCAGGCTAACCTCGACCCTGTGCAACCATGGCAAGATAAAGACTTTTTTCACACAGTGAAACAAAAAGAAAATGTGAAACGGAATCCTATGTTTTAAATCCAGGCTAACATTTTTGCAACCACGTTCATGGTCACTCCCCCTGATCTCCCTCCCCCTATCCCGTCCCCCCCTAAATTCTCCCTTCTGATCCTTCGCTGGGCCCTCTCTCCCTCTGACTCCGCCTTCTGTTCTCACCATCCTCGTCAGGCTCCATTCAGAGTTCAATCGGGTCATTAGCTGAGTGATTACAGTGAGAAAGGACGTCCATTAGTGTGTGTGTGTGTGTGTATGTATCAATCAGCCAGCGTGAGTGACGACGCGGTGCTGTTTGTCTTTCTCATGAAAGGGAGAGGATCAAAAGGGTGGCCACCAGCTGGACCTTCAATCACACTGGGCCAACTCACTTTAGCGCCCCACGGCAGCTGTAGTGTTGTGGAGCCAGTGTGTGTGTGTGTGTGTGTGTGTGTGTGTGTGTGTGTGTGTGTGTGTGTGTGTGTGTGTGTGTGTGTGTGTGTGTGTGTGTGTGTGTGTGTGTGTGTGTGTGTGTGTGTGTGTGTGTGTGTGTGTGTGCGTGTGTGTGTGTGTGCGTGAAGACTGCTGACGTTTAACTATACTAGTGGGGACTTAAGAATAGTAAACAAACATAAATCTGACCAACTGGGGACATTTTGTTAGTACCCACAAGGTCATATGCTATTTCTACACCGTAAAAACAAAAGTGTTAATTTAACTCCTATAGAGTTGAATTCAACACTTTCAGATAACATTTGGTCCCAGTCTACATAGTGTTAAAGTTACTATACAGGTAGTGTCACATTTTCAGAGTTAATTTGACTCAAAATGGTGTTAAAATTCCACTGAATTTAGTTGAACTTACACTGCAATGACTGCATAATTTTACACTCCGATTTAATTCAGGCACTAGAGCTCATTGACTCATAATGTTGAAAATACTCACTCTGGGTTCAAATAAGTCAATACTGTAATTTTTTCACCCCCTTTATACTATGTAGGGGGTTTACACGAGCTCATGCTCGTGCGTCCACGTGTGCGATCTAGCGCATGTTGATTTTGTCCACCCACACCAGACGCAATCAGGATACGCAGGTTGAAATATCAAAACGAACTCTGAACCAACTATATTAATTTTGGAACAGGTATAAAAGCATTAAACATTTACAGTTGAAGTCGGAAGTTTACATACACCATAGACAAATACATTTAAACTCAGTTTTTCACAATTTCTGACATGTAATCCTAGTAAAAATCCCCTGTCTTAGGTCAGTTAGAATCACCACTTTATTTTAGAATGTGAAATGTCAGAATAATAGTAGAGAGAATGATGTATTTCAGCTTTTATTTATTTCATCACATTCCCAGTGGGTCAGAAGTTTACATACACTCAATTAGTATTTGGTAGCACTGCCTTTAAATTGTTTAACTTGGGTCAAATGTTTCGGGTAGCCTTCCACAAGCTTCCCACAATAAGTTGGGTGAATTTTGGCCCATTCCTCCTGACAGAGCTGGTGTAACTGAGTCAGGTTTGTAGGCCTCCTTGCTCGCGCACTATTTTTCAGTTCTTCCCACAGATTTTCTATAGGATTGAGGTCAGGGCTTTGTGATGGCCACTCCAATACCTTGACTGTGTTGTCCTTAAGTCATTTTGACACAACTTTGGAAATATGCTTGGGTCATTGTCCATTTGGAAGACCCATTTGCGACCAAGCTTTAACTTCCTGACTGATGTCTTGAGATGTTGCTTCAACTTTTGTATCTGTTTCCTCCAGCATCTTCACAAGGTTCTTTGCTGTTGTTCTGGGATTGATTTGCAATTTTCATACCAAAGTACGTTCATCTCTAGGAGACGGAACACGTCTCCTTCCTGAGCGGTATGAAGGCTGCGTGGTCCCATAGTGTTAATACTTGCATACTATTGTTTGTACAGATGAACGTGGTACCTTCAGGCGTTTGGAAATTGCTCCCAAGGACATAATTTTCTGGAATTTTCCAAGCTGTTTAAAGGCACAGTCAACTTAGTGTATGTAAACTTCTGACCCACTGGAATTGTGATACAGTGAAAGAGTTTGTCTATAAACAATTATTGGAAAAATTACTTGTGTCATACACAAAGTAGATGTCCTAACCTACTTAACAATAAATTTGTGGAGTGGTTGAAAAACTAGTTTTAATGACTCCAACCTAAGTGTATGTAAACTTCCGACTTCAACTGTATGCCAATTTAGCTAGTTAGCTTGCTGTTCCTAGCTAATTTGTCCTGGGATATAAACGTTGGGTTGTTATTTTACCTGAAATGCACAAGGTCCTCTACTCCGACAATTAATCCACGCATTAAAAGGGTAATCTCTCCTCCTGTCACGCCCTGACCTTAGAGAACCTTTTTAATTCCCTATTTGGTTAGGTCAGGGTGTGACTTGGGTGGGCAAATCTATGTGTTCTATTTCTTTGTTGGCCGGGTATGGTTCCCAATCAGAGGCAGCTGTCTATCGTTGTCTCTGATTGGGGATCATACTTAGGCAGCCTGTTTTCCACCTGAGTTTGTGGGATCTTGATTTTGTTAGTTGCTGTATAGCCTGCAGAACTTTACGTTTGTTTTGCATTTTGTTGGGTTTTGGTGTTCATTTTAAAATAAAGTAAGATGTACGCCTACCACGCTGCACCTTGGTCTCCTCATTCTAACGACGGACGTAACACCTCCTTCAGGCTTCTTCTTGTTCTTTGGACTTCATATGGCGGTTGGCAGCCAACTTTAAGGAGCATTACCACCACCAACTGGACTGGAGTGTGTACCTCAGTTCATCTTTCAATCACCCACGTGGGTATATGCTCCTAAAAACCAATGAGGAGATGGGAGAGGCAGGACTTGCAGCGTGTCAAGCATCACAAATAGAACCAAGTTCTATTTTAGTCCCTGGCTACTCGGACACTCATTGACGCACACGAGCAGTGTGGGTGCAATGATTGAATAACATGTATGTGTACATTTATTTTGCAACGCGAGCACACACGACATGAGCGGTGTGGTCAGCATGTTAGAATTAGTGTTAGGGTTAGAATTAGGCTTATGGTTAGGAGCTAGTGTTACTTTTAGGGTTAGGGTTAGGAGCTAGGGTTAGGTTTCTGGTTAGGGTTAGGAGCTAGGGTTAGGTTAAGGGTTAAGGTTAGGGTAAGGGAATGGGTATGGGTTAGGTTTAGGGTTAATGGTTAGGGAAAATAGGATTTTGCATGGGACTGAATTGTGTGTCCCCACAAGGTTAGTTATACAAGACTGTGTGTGTGTGTGTGTGTGTGTGTGTGTGTGTGTGTGTGTGTGTGTGTGTGTGTGTGTGTGTGTGTGTGTGTGTGTGTGTGTGTGTGTGTGTGTGTGTGTGTGTGTGTGGTCATGCAAGGTCACCCCTCTCTTTGTATTGTGTCTTTCTGGGAAGTGATTGGCCTGGCTTCGGACTCTAGTGCGTGTGTGTGCATGTGTCCATGTAATCCAGTGCAAGAGCCAGTGTTTGAAAATGTGTGTGTGATGTCAGGATTGATGTCCTATAGGGACTTTGTCACTGGCCTTTTTTAGCCAGTATAACCAATTGTATTTGTGAGGATTTGATGCATCACTTGTAAACAGGTACTCACCACTGGCAGCATGTTGGTCCGCAGTCTCTTCTCCAAAAGTCTCCTCTAGATACAGTCCACCTGCAACCAAATGCAGAAGTTAGTAATTGTATTACACAATATGTACATAGAGTATATCGTACTACTTAGATATTACTATACTATGTTTACAGCAACAAAATATCTTCACTAACTCCAAAAATGTAAAGGTCAGTATTGAGTGCCTAAAATCTCTTAGATGTTGACATGATCTAAAGATTGAAGACATAGACAGGGAAAGAGAAGTTGTTTTTACTGTGAACTGGACTTTTACTGTGAATTGGCTCTACTAGCCACTCTTTGATCCAATTAGTCGTGTGTCAGTGTCACAAAAACATGATAACGTGTGACATACTTTGAGGTTTGCAAAAGTATTTTGTTTAAATGCTTCAACCAAACACTTAATTATCAGGGATGCACAGCCCAGTGCAGTCAGAGTTCAACAACTACATTTAGGAACCCTGAGGGGCCGTGTCCCAAATGGCACCCTATTCACTACATTGTGCACTACTTTTGACCAGAACCCTGTGGGCCCTGGTGAAAAGTAGTGCACTATATAGGGAATAGGGTGCTGTTTGGGATGCAAAATGAGTTACAGATCCAGGCGCCAACTCTCAAAGACATTCCACAGGCATACCTTATCATATTTCCTTTCAATGCCTCCATCATCCTCCAAGGTTCAAAATGTCACCCTACTTGCTTTTCTCCCCAATATAAATCTCCCTGGCCTCTCGACAGAGAGGATGTCACTTGTTTTGTGTGTGTTGATGTGGAGTGGAAGAAGGTCATTGACGAAATGCCAAGATTTTGGGGGGATTTGCCTTTTTTCCCCTTTTCTTTTTAGGTTAGAATATTTCCAGTCCCAAATCTCCCCTGTCTTACACACTACCTTCCTGTCGGAGGATACAAAGGTAGTCCCCTTGTTTGTTACCCTCCTCGGTGTCCTTTGATTCTCATAGCCTTCCTGTTCTATGCCCTTGTGTTTCGGCACGACACACCATGTAACTCTATCCGGGGGCATGGAGTGATGGGACGCTTTTGATTCTTTTGTTCCCCCCCTGTGCTACTGCAGACCCGAGGGACACATATGCACGCATGCACGCACGCACGCATGCACACACACACACACACACACACACACACACACACACACACACACACACACACACACACACACACACACACACACACACACACACACACACACACACACACACACACACACACACACACACACACACACCACACACACACACACAGGGGTGCGCTCAGTGAAGCCCGGAGATGATGTAATGGCCAAGTATACTCTCAGGTGCGGTGGTGGTGGTGTCACCTATAATGACATCACCGGGGCTTCGCTTATTGAAGAGGCTTAGTCTATGGGACGGTAAACAGGGAGTAGAGGAAGACTTTACAAAACTAGAACCTATCAGATCAAAGGGAGAGAATTACGGGGTGAATACCAGTGTTGGGAACCGGTGTGCCTGCTTGGCTGCTGCACAGTGCCAAAACTGATTCCTAAACTTTCTCAAAAGGGTCAGGAAGTTATGTGGACGCAACAGTTTGTGTAGAAGCCCATGTCTGAGCCGATATATTGTGCTCTGAGGAAATTCCCCTTTGGAAACAGTCGGAGATGCATTCTTTGCAAAACCTCGGAACACATCACTCTTTTTTTTGTCCTCAGGAATCTGAGTAAGACTTCAGAGGAAAAAGCACCAAAAGCCTGCGGTCATGTGGCAGAAATTCAGATGCCATATAATGTTCAAACCTTGAAATATACATGCCGCACAATGTCCAAGCATTTCTGTTCACGATTTACAATGTGTAAACAAACGGGCTAAGAACATTTAAAGAGCCCAGGGTGATTATTTGCAATGAGGTCTAGTTACATTCTGTTTCCAGTTTCTAACCCTAGAAAGTGCTATTGAGAGTGTTAACCACTGGCCACCCAACCTTGGTGAACACAAAACACTGACTGTTTAGACTTAAAATATCTAACACAGAATGTTCAGACAGCAAGTTCTCAACAGAAACCATACTGCATTTGAGAGAAAATAAATGCAGTCTTGATGTGGTTGGACGGTCTTTAAACTGATCTGAGATACTTGAAAGTGTCAGGGGCAAATCGAGTTAGCGTCTCTATGCAAGAACTGTTTACTTCTTATCATTGACCAAAATACTTAAAACAAAAATGTGACAACACCCAAGAAAGATCCACTTAATCATGGTTTTCTCTTGAAGTTGTTTTGTTTGTTGCTAAATCGTGTTATCTCCTTATTACAACATCTGCCATTTCTCTGTTGACACCTAGCTATCCGATGACAGCCTCTGCACTTAATTCAAAGGAGTCTTTAAGGTGAATGTCCCGTGGTTATACTTTAGTGAATACGATACAGAGGCCTTTATCCCTCTTTAAACCAAGAGTGCTGTCCATTAATGGCAGTACAGTAAAAACAACATACACTTCCTGTTCATAACTTGTCATAACTGGTTATTATAACACTTTCTGTTCATAACTTACTTTCTTTCTGCTTATAACTGGTCATAACTGCTAACTATAACACTTCCTGCTTATAACTTACTTTCTTTCGGCTTATAACTGATCATAACTGCTTATTATAACACTTCCTGCTCAACTGCTCATAAGCAACCATCCAAAAACATGGAGAAAATGAACCAATCTCCTCTTTTTAAATGGAAAAAAGTTCTGAAAAACCTAAGCATAGCAGAGGAGCATTTCCACAAGGATCTACTGATGTAACTTGAAAGACTTTGACTTCTCACTTTGCATTTGATATAGTGTCTCTTCAGCAGCTAGGCGAGGCAGCCAGTTATAGGGAACTGCAAAAGAAAGACAGGACTCGCTCCTGGCTCTTAGAAGTCTAGTCAAAAGCCTTCCCTTCTCTGCTTTGTCCCACCGATATTCATCTTGCCAGTTGAAAAGTGAAGACGGCAAAACTTCCCAGCTTGAAAATAACTTTTCAACCACCAAAAGAAACCTTACAACAGGATTGTAATCTTGAAATGTAAACGGTCGGAACATATGGGACTGAGACTGTCAAGGATACTAAAGAATCAGACTTCACACATGGAAAGGGGGTTTAAATGAATAGGTTTTTGTCCCACACTGAAAGGATAACCAGACCCATCCAGTGTATGCTGACTCTTCCACAATGTCCACGTCACTGAAATCCATTTTACATTCATCTATACACACTTACATAGAAGAGTCTTACAAGGTCATTTTTTTGTTCTATTGTTCTGTATTAGCGTGCTTCATCTGCTCTACAAACAGTGGAGCAGCGTTTTAGTAGTATTTTCTCCTCAGTATTGCTGCCCTACAATTCAAAGTTCCACAAAAAAGTTTAAATACCGCTTATCTTACCAAAAACTGTTCAAAGTGCCCCCTCCCCCCAAAATATACATTTTCAAATGGGCCACAGCTCTCAGCCTCGTCTCACCACACAGCTTGACAAAGAAAGCTGACTTCATCAAGGTACCTCTGAATTTGACGGAAATGAAACACAAACTCTTGAATCCTTTTCTTTCCCTCAATGGCGAGGATGAATAAATGATATTCGTCTCTTTAATCGACGCGCTCGGCGATAACAAAGAGACTTTGAGACACTTTGAGGACACCTAACGATCAGACGCCAACGGGAGGTGCTGCTCGTTTCTCCTTGACTGATGGGCGGCTCAAAACGCGAGGCCCTTAAACGCTCCTGTCTACTTGGGAACAATCTCACTTTGCTGTCTTTCAAGCAAAAAAACTGAAAATCACTTCATCTTTTCCAATTGTTCAAAGTTTTTTTGGTTCCTGATAAAGCACTCCGTATTGACTACTTCGAAAGAGCTTCTTCTCTTGATAAAAAAAGTGACATGTCATCTAAATATAGCCTTTGAGAGTGTACTTCGATTTAACTTCTCCTCCTTCTCTACCGTGTGTCGTGTGGTTGATGTGTCTGACAGCTGCCTGTTGAAAGACACCGTTCCCGAACGAAGATTCAAATTAACTTTGCGGTTTGACGACATGGGGCTTGATGTATGCTAATGAACCCGCAGGGAAGAATGTGCTCACTCTCAGAAACAAGAGAACGTAACAAAACCTCGTCAGACACCAAGAAGAAGTCACATCGCTCACAAAGTTTGCGTCGCCGCAGAAGAGCACAAAAGAGCTCAAAACACATGAGGTAAACGCAACGAAAAAAGGCGGGTTTGACTTCTAAAGTGTTCGATTTGAGGTAAAGGAAGGGAAATTAGGACAATTCTCCATATGGAATGAAAGTAAGTGGGAATCTTTCCTGACAAGGGAGGGGGAAATATTTTCTCTTCAATAAGTGTGTGCGACACCTATGGTAAATTCCTGAGGAATTGTCTCCAAGTATGTGGGCTCCTGAGTTGCGCAGCAGTCTAAGTGCAAGAGGCGTCACTGCAGTACCTGGTTCGAATCCAGGTTGCATCACATCCGGTCGTGATTGGGCGTCCCATAGGGTGGCGCACAATTGGCCCAGCGTCGTCTGGGTTTTCTCTCTGAAAAATGTAGTTAATTGAATCTGATTGTCATAAGGTTCCATGACTTTGTCCACACAGGGCATCTGAACACACAAAATACATTTTGATGATTTTCATTCAATTTTGGGTGTTTCATTTAACTTTTGTACACCTGTGGTGTTCCCGGTCAAAAATGACCTGTCATTAGACATGAATGGGTGAGACTACAATTAGTGTATAAAATTGAGTTCAGAAACATGGATAGTAACTTCCTCTCCCAGACCCCCACATGCATGTGTGTTTGAGCACACACACACACACACCTCACTCCCCTTCTTGGCTTCCATGGCAACCCCCACGGGAACCTTTCCCCAATAGAATCTTTCCCCCACGGGAACCACACCTGTTGGCATTCTCACAAACAATCGCAACATTGTTTCAATAATATATAGAACTTTTCTTGCAGCTCTGGTATATAAGGCTTTTTTGAGGCCTTGCTCACAATTCATTTTGTGGCAGCACAATGACCAAACGATATACTGTATGTGAGGCTCTTGATCATATCTTTGATCATGACACTGGTGAGGAGGAGAGAGTCCTTGTTAAACTTTGACACAAAGTAGTCTGTGATAAATAGCACAATATGTTTCATATGAGTATTTGTTATAGTCAAAATAATCCATACATTATGCTTTTTTTACTCAAAAACGAGTTGTATGAGCTCAGGTCAATGAGGCCTACAGGCCATAAATTGTAATTGTAATTGTCACGGCCGATGCTGGAAGAAGACCAAAGTGCAGCGTGGTGAGCGTAGATTTTCTTTTTATTTCAAATGTCGCCAACAAAACAAGAAACGAAAGAACAACCGTGAAGCTTACAGGGCATAACAAAAGTCAACGTCCCACAAACGGAAAAAGGCTGCCTAAGTATGATTCCCAATCAGAGACAACGATAGACAGCTGTCCCTGATTGAGAACCATACCCGGCCAAAACAAAGAAATACAAAAACATAAAAAATAGAACATAGAATGCCCACCCAAATCACACCGTGACCAAACCAAAATAGAAACATAAAAAGCACTCCGGCCGCAAAACCTGAACCTATAGGGGAGGGTCTGGGTGGGCATCTATCCGCGGTGGCGGCTCTGGTGTGGGACGTAGACCCCGCTCCACCTCTGGCTCACCCCACTTTGGTGGTGCCTCTGGTGCGGGGACCCCCGTCACCGACCCCGGACTGGGGACCCTCGTTGCGGGGCCCGGACTGGGCACCCTCGTTGCTGGCCCCGGACTGGGCACCCTCGCTGCGGGCCCCGGACTGGGCACCCTCGCTGCGGGCCCCGGACTGGGGACCCTCGCTGCGGGCCCCGGACTGGGGACCCTCGTAGCGGGCCCCGGACTGGGGACCCTTGTTGCAGGGCCCGGACTGGGCACCCTCTTGCGGGCCCCGGACTGGGCACCCTCGTTGCTGGCCCCGGACTGGGCACCCTCGCTGCGGGCCCCGGACTGGGGACCCTCGTAGCGGGCCCCGGACTGGGCACCCTCACTGCGGGCCCCGGACTGGGCACCCTCGCTGCGGGCCCCGGACTGGGCACTCTCGCTGCGGGCCCCGGACTGGGCACCCTCGTTGCGGACCCCGGACTGTGGATCCTCACTGATGGGAGGAGACGTATAGACAGCCTGGTGCGTGGGGCTGCCACAGGGCCCACCAGGCTGGTGAGACGTACAGGAGGCCTGGTTCTTGGAGGAGGCACAGGATGAACCGGGCTGTGGGGAGCACTGGATATCTGGTGCGTAGCCTTGGCACCACTCTTCCAGGCTGAATGCCCACTCTAGCCCGGCACCTCCAGAGCGCGGGCACAGGTCGAACCGGGCTGTGGGGGAGTACTGGAGCTCTGGTGCTTAGCACTTGCACCGCTCCTCTTGTCTGCATGCCCACTTTAGCCCGGCACGTGCGGGGAGCTGGAACAGGCCGCACTGGGTTCTCCTGGCGAACTGGGGAAACCGTGCATAGAGCCGGCGCAGGACTCACCGGGCTGTGGAGGCGCACTGGAGGTCTGGAGCGCCAAGCTGGCACAAGACGTGCAGGGCTGGCGAGGCGCACAGGAGGCCTGGTGCGTGGGGCTGGCACAGTCTTCACCAGACGGCTAGCACGCACCTCAGGACGAGAATGGAGAGCTGACTCAGGTGACATCAAACCGAGGACACGCTCCGTAGGGCGAATGTCGTGCCTCATGCACCAACACAGCAGCTCTCTCATAGCTCTCTCCTCCAATCTCCCCATCAACTCCTTCACTGTCTCTGCTTCACTACCTTCGCTCCCCTGCAAGTTCACCACGACTGGCTCTGGTTCCATCCGACCGTCCCGTGTGCCGTCTCCTGGCCACGCTGCTTGGTCCTTTGGTGGTGGGAAGTTCTGTCACGGCAAATGCTGGAAGAAGACCAAAGTGCAGCATGGTGAGCGTACATTTTCCTTTTTATTTAAAATGTCGCCAACAAAACAAGAAACGAAAGAACAACCGTGAAGCTTACAGGGTATAAGTGCCACTAACAAAAGTCAACTTCCCACAAACACAAAAGGGGAAAAAAAGGCTGCCTAAGTATGATTCCCAATCAAAGATAATGATAGACAGCTGTCCCTGATTGAGAACCATACCCGGCCAAAACAAAGAAATACAAAAACATAGAAAAAGGAACATAGAATGCCCACCCAAATCACATCCTGACCAAACCAAAATAGAGACATAAAAAGCTCTCTACGGTCAGGGCTCTCTAAGGTCAGGGCGTGACAGTAATGTTCACAAGAACTTAAGTTGATAAAAAGATCTAACACAACATTAGGTGATAATATATGTATTATTATGGATTTATAATCAGCTATAATGGGGCGGTCATTTTGGACCGGGAACACAGAATTAATTAACATGAAACCAACACAACAGTAGGGTTAACTGACTTGCCTAGTTAAATAAAGGTTAAAATCTGTCCACAACACTTTTTTTGTCTGCAGTGGAGATGAGTGAACTAGAGACAATGCAAAGGTCAGGGACAAAAGTTTCACAACGTTGTTTTACTATCTGCTATGCCCAGTTCACCCGCTGGATTGATTACTAATGTCTTTTATGTGTCAAAAACAAACAGATTAGGATGCCTCCTTCAACTGAATCAGCCTGAAGAATAACAGCAGAGGCCATAGACCTAGATTACATAGATTTAAGTGTAACTGCCTTTTTCAAGGATTCATCTGTTTTGTCTACCATCTTCAAAGGTTATTTTGCTCTACGAGTAAAGCCTTAATTACATGAGGTTGTTCTAGCTACTGTGAAGATCTAATCATGGCCCGTACTAATTAAGACAGCACAAACAAGGTAGCGCCATAAAAATAGGCCCGCAGGAAAGACTGAATTCCATAAACACACTGACTTTTAACTCTCTGCCTCCACACACAAGGGCAGTCACCTGCACGCACGCACACACACACACACACACACACACACACACACACACACACACACACACACACACACACACACACACACACACACACACACACACACACACACACACACACATTTGTCTTACTATCCATGTGGGGACTAAACAATTGATTCCCATTCAAAAACTATTTTCCTAACCATAACCCTTAATCTAACCCTAACCCTAACCCTAACCCTAACCTTAAACGTAACCCCTAACCCTAATTCTAACCCTAAACCTAAACTAGCCTTTTTCCTTGTGGGGACTGGCAAAATGTCCCCACTTGTCCTAGTTTAACTAGTCCTTGGGGGACTTCTGGTCCCCCAAGGACAGTAAAACAAAAAATACACACACACACACATTTGTTCTGTAATGCAGAGACATTGTGCAATTAAAACAGTACATTTGAAGTTAGAACTCTGTACATTCTATCTAATATAAGCCTGAAACACACACCTTCCTCCTACACAGTATCCAGAGAGCTAACAGTAACAGCAGTCAGGCTTCCCTTCAGAAGAACTGGGACTATAAGGACTTCAGCCACACAATGCTCCTCTCTCTTTCATTGTGACAGTAGGAGCGTGCCATACCAATGTCAGGGAGCAGAGAACAACACGGCCCATTGACTCTAACAGTACACAGTGACATTGACTCTAGCAGTACACAGTAGAACTGGAGGAGGCAGTGGACTCGTTGTAACAGATGATGTCACCCCCCCCCCCCCCCCCCCCCCCCCTGACAACACCAGGCACCACAGAGGTCATTAGGAGCAGGGCAGGGCTGGGGGAGGAGGGGAACAGTTGAGAGGAAGATGGCAGAGGGGTAGGGGTATTGGAGGGGGGTAGGGGTGGAAGGGTCAAGGGCCTTGGTAAATTATAGTGGAGACAGTGTGGAGACAGTGGTACATGATAGTGGAGACAGTGCGGAGACAGTGGTAAATGATAGTGGAGACAGTGTGGAGACAGTGGTACAGTATAGTGGAGGCAGTGGTACAGGATAGTGGAAACAGTGTGGAGACAGTGGTACATGATAGTGGAAACAGTGTGGAGACAGTGGTACATGATAGTGGAAACAGTGAGGAGACAGTGGTATAGGATAGTGGAGACAGTGTGGAGACAGTGGTACAGGATAGTGGAGACAGTGTGGAGACAGTGGTACATGATAGTGGAAACAGTGAGGAGACAGTGGTACAGGATAGTGGAGACAGTGTTGAGACAGTGGTACATGATAGTGGAAACAGTGAGGAGACAGTGGTACAGGATAGTGGAGACAGTGTGGAGACAGTGGTACAGGATAGTGGAGGCAGTGGTACAGGATAGTGGAAACAGTGTGGAGACAGTGGTACATGATAGTGGAAACAGTGTGGAGACAGTGGTACAGGATAGTGGAGACAGTGTGGAGACAGTGGTACAGGATAGTGGAGACAGTGTGGAGACAGTGGTACATGATAGTGGAAACAGCGTGGAGACAATGGTACAGGATTTTGGAGACAGTGTTGAGACAGTGGTACATGATAGTGGAAACAGTGAGGAGACAGTGGTACAGGATTTTGGAGACAGTGTTGAGACAGTGGTACATGATAGTGGAAACAGTGAGGAGACAGTGGTACAGGATTTTGGAGACAGTGTTGAGACAGTGGTACATGATAGTGGAAACAGTGAGGAGACAGTGGTACATGATAGTGGATACAGTGTGGAGACAGTGGTACAGTATAGTGGAGGCAGTGGTACAGGATAGTGGAAACAGTGTGGAGACAGTGGTACATGATAGTGGAGACAGTGTGGAGACAGTGGTACAGGATAGTGGAGGCAGTGGTACAGGATAGTGGAAACAGTGTGGAGACAGTGGTACATGATAGTGGATACAGTGAGGAGACAGTGGTACAGGATAGTGGAGACAGTGGTACGTGATAGTGGAGACAGTGTGGAGACAGTGGTACAGGATTTTGGAGACAGTGTGAAGACAGTGGTACAGGATAGTGGAGACAGTGGTACAGGATAGTGGAGGCAGTGTGGAGACAGTGGTACAGGATAGTGGAGACAATGGTACAGGATAGTGGAGGCAGTGTGGAGACAGTGGTACATGATAGTGGAGACAGTGTGGAGACAGTGTAGACAGTGTGGAGACAGTGTGTCCAAAGACGACACATAAAGATACACATGCATGCATGCACACACACAGACATGTTTCAGACATGGATCAGAAAGAGTCCCGGCTCCTGCCTTTGAACCGTAGCATGGTGATGTCCGATAAGCCAGCCGTGTGGGTGGGTCAGGAACTCTGCATAACTCAGCACATTCTTACAGCACACAGCGCTGGATGCCAGGCCACACTGCGTTCACCCTATCCACCACCCACCATGGAGAGGCCACAGCCCCAGAGGCAACACCCCAGGCCAGGCAATACGAACACAGCTCCCCAACCATGGTTCCTCCATCCAGTAGAGCAGGATTTCTTGGGACAATCACAGTTGGAAATACTCTATGATTAGGGCCTGGAGTTTTTCCTGGTTAAATGACCTGAACAGGAAAAAGCTCAGGGTACGGAGATATGACCTATAACTACAGATGTAGGATCTTAATTTGATCACCCTGTTGCATTTAAAACGTGTAGCTCATTTGAGGTTGAAAAAGGCTTCTGAAGTTTGTAATTTCCACAAACATTTCAGACTTGATTTTCCCTTACAAAAAATGTCCATTAATTAGAATCCACATAATAATTCAAATGTCCTGTTGCTGCAGGATTATTGTCCTGCTGTAGCAAACTGGCTCAAATTAAGATCCTACATCTGTAGGGCCCAGTGTTTTTCCTGGTCAGGTCAGGTGATCAAGAAAAAACTGGGCCTTGTATAGGATTACAACACTAGCAATCTCAAAAGTCACTCAATGTTCAAGAAATTTACAGTACACCACAACAATAGTATATTCCACACTTGAATCTATCTTGGTGGTCGAGGAAAAAAAGATGGCTAGGTAGATGTTGGCTTGTTGCTTTTATGGAAGGATACAGCGCTCCAGGACTCCCATGTAGGTCAGGCACAAATCCTGTGCCTCCAGCAGAGAACCCAGAACCTCTTTGAGCATCTGAAGGAGCCAAGGAGAAGAGAGGAGAGCAGAGTTTCTTCCAGGTGCTGCTTTCACCGTGGTAATCCTTCCTCAGCGTGACTGTGGGTTTTACAGAGAATCTCTCCAAACAGGTCCCAGATGGTGGGAGGTAGACAGTGACACAAATAAAACACATGCAGACACACACGTACTCCATAAGCTTGCAGCTACTTAGGGACACACACTCATACTCACTTGCAGTTGTTTAGGCACGCACACACACGAGCTTGTACATACCCTAGGCCACACGCGCGTACACACACAACGACTGAAGGTGAGAAGTGATTTGTCACTCCTGGGTGGTCCTTGTGTAAAGATAAGGCGAGCTCTGCTAAAGCCCTCTGTTAAGTAGAAGCACAAGTTGGGGCCGTTTTGTCAGGTTAGCAGCGGAGACCTCTTTACAACATGTGTGGAATGTCTGCGGCCTGTCGAGCCGTAGAGAGCTAGAAGAGTTCCTCGAAGTTTAACTCCCATCACAGAGCTTGTTTAATGACAATGAGTCAGGAGCATGACTAGTTGAAGCTTTTTCTGCTCACATCAGCTCCTCTGTTTGTGGAAGATTAGCACACAACATACAGGAGGCCTCTGCTTTGTAGCAGAGCTGGTCAGGCGTTAAGATCAGAAAGGTGGTTAGAAAGAAGAGGAAGCCATTTGAAATGAAGAGATAAAAGAGTCAATCTTTCCCCATTTTCAACCCAATCCTCCGTTGCTGCCTATTTCTGTATAAGGAAGGGAAAAAATCCCAGTCTCCTCACTCCTCTCTCCTTTTTCATGTGGTTACTGGAACAACAATGTACATTCGGAGCGTTTCGTCCTTTGATGTTTGCATTCACCAAACCGACTTCAAGCGGAGGAGAAAAGAGAGAGTGAGAAAGACGCAGGAGAGAGATTCTGTGGTGGGCTTTCGCTCTCTCTCGTTGGCAAGGCATCTGACGTCTAGCCGGCAAAAGACAAAATTCGGTTTTGCCTGTTAAGCCGTCTGTCAAGAGGGTTTTCTCTATTTTTTCTTGCCCGTTTCGTGGATGTGGCTGTGCCGTTGTGAAGGCCGCTTACACGCTTTTCAAACAATAACAGTTCAATGCTCCCCCTTCTGCTTCCTCTGCCAGGGCCCTGCACATGCCAACACATCCTTTTGAGAGCCTTGAAACGACAGCAAACGCTAAGCGTTTTCACCGCTGAGAGAAAAGAGGCCCATCCGCGAGTCTGTGTAATTAAAGTCGATCTAATACTGTTACATTTCTGCTCGGAAATACACAAAAAAAGGAGCGTTTCCGAGGCTCTTTCTCTGTCGCTAATCCGCCGCTCCTTTGTTGAGGTCGCCACAAATACGCCTCGCTCACAGGGAAACAGAGAAGACTCAAAATGGTGGAAATAAAATAGCCAGGTTTCAAAACTTGAGTTTGCTGGCTTGAATTAAGTGTAGGCCGCTGCACTACGACAGCGACTACGACTACATCAGAATTTCTATCTATACCCCCTCTTCGATATGAGCTTCAAACTAACTATGTGTCATCTCTCAGTCAGCCAACATTCTCTCTTTCTTCACCCCGGAAGGTGACCATACAGGGTGTACTGTACGTTTGATCAGACGCTAGCATCATTGGGTCGTCTACATATATATCTATGTCACGGTGCTAATTGTACGTGACACATTCAGAATACAGCCGTCCTTTTCTGACAACATTGTCACATACACAAGGCCTTGAAAACCAACATCCTCCAATGTGTCTGTCACCTTGGAAGAAATCCATCTCCATTTCGGTTGCTGTAATCCTTGGCCATTCATTCACCTCCACCCTTGCATGGCTCCGCTGTAGGAGGCATCAGCGGCTTCGAACACTAAAGAGACAATCAAAGAGTGAGGCATCAGAGCTGGGCTAGTGCCTCTGGAATGGAAAGTGTTATCAAAAATACAGCTGAACTTGATCCTCTGTGCCCGTCCTTCCCACAGGCAAAGTTATCCTTTCAACCGGCTGCTGCCTTCAATAACCCCAAACAACAATAATGCCAGCGCCAAAAAACTTCACAAATGGATTGGGTGCTGATGATGAGTAGGCGAACGTGTCTGAATGCGAAGTAGGCACTGATTATTGACTTTGGGTATTCAGATCTGATGTGTTGGTTTGAATAGGGTTTAAACACATAGGCATACACACATACTGTCTTTATGGCTCTCCGTTAAGATCAGGGCCGGCCTTGGGCATAAGCGACATAAGAGGCCGACTGGGAACTCAGTTGGGGTCTCGACTTACTGTTGAGAGTTATAATTGTAGAATACACAAGGTGCAATTTCAAAATGTGGTGGTGCACTGCAGTCTTTCTCTTGTTATGTCAGTCACTGACAGTCGGTCAATGAGCCCATGTCAGCTAACATCTTTTTTTTGTTCGTCTAGCCAGCTATCTAAAATTGCAGTAATCATGATTGAATTATCGACCAGGCATGAAGGGCACATGCCCGGGGGCTTTGACCTCCAGGAGGCCCCCATTGATTTTGATAGTCATTCTAACTCAGATATCATATTACCATGGCATAAGTCATGGCAAAATGTGTAGAATTGCAGGAAATGAACTCTAAAACTTGTTTCTCTCTGCCTTCAAGAGGGGCAAGGGGCACAAAAATGTTTTGCTCTTGGGGTGGGGAAGCCCCATCAATTTTTTTTGCTTAGGCTCCCAAAAGGCTATGGCCGGCCCGACTTATAACCTCTGTGCTCATGAAACAGTACCAAAATATATTGTGTGTAAATATCAATGTATATTTTACTGTAGCTTTCTACCAGCTTGTGGTATCTTGTGGCTAGAGACTGTATGAGTTAATAAAGGTCAGGTGGATTACTGCTTTCGTGTGTAATGGTATACTGTATGTGAAAGGTATGTACCTGTATGTATCATGTATAATGTTCAAAGGTATCTATAAAGCCTTAGGATATAACATGTGGTTGTGCAACAATTGTATGCATGTCAACAGGTTTCCCAATTAAGGTTGAGTATTTTAAACAGATCATACTGAACAAAAATATAAATGCAACATGTAACATCAACATGCAACAAAGTCATGGTCCCATGTTTCATGAGCTGAATAAAAGATTTTCCATATGCACAATAAGCTTATTTCTCAAAAATGTTGTGCACAAATTTGTTTACATCCCTGTTAGTGAGCACTTCTCTTTTGCCAAGATAATCTATCCGCCTGACAGGTGTAGCATATCAAGAAGCTGATTAAACAGCATGATCATTACACAGGTGCACCTTGTGCTGGGGACAATAAAAGGCCACTCTAAAATATGCAGTTTTTTTACACACACAATGCCACAGATGTCTCAATTGTTGAAGGAGCGTGCAATTGGCATGCTGATTGCAGGAATGTCCACCAGCTGTTGCCAGAGAATGCAATGTTAGTTTATCTACCATAAGCCTCCTCCAACATCGATTTAGCAGGACGTCCAACCGGCCTCACAATCGCAGACCACGTGTATGGCGTCGTGTGGGCGAGCAGTTTGCTGATGTCAATGTTGTGAACAGAATGACCCATGGTGGCGGTGGGGTTATGGTATAGGCAGGCAGAAGCTACGGACAATGAATCCAATTGCATTTTATCGATGGCAATTTGAATGCACAGAGATACCGTGAAGAGATCCTGAGGCCCATTGTAGTGCCATTCCTCCGCCGCCATCACCATGTTTCAGCATGACAATGCACGGCCCCATGTCACAAGGATCTGTACACAATTTCTGGAAGCTGAAAATGTCCACAGTTCTTCCATGGCCTGCATACTCACCAGACATGTCACCCATTGAGCATGTTTGGGAAGCTCTGGATTGACGTGTACGACAGCGTGTTCAAGTTCCTGCCAATATCCAGCGACTTTGCACAGCCATTGAAGTGGAGTAGGACAACATTCCACAGGCCGCAATCAACAGCCTGATCAACCCAATGCGAAGGAGATGCGTCGCCCTGTATGAGACACTCCTAACTTTTTTTTTAAGGTATCTGTGGCCAACATATGCATATCTGTATTCCCAGTCATGTGAAATCCATAGATTAGGGCCTAATGAATTTATTTCAACTGACTGATTTCCTTATATGAACTGTAACGCAGTAAAATCGTTGAAATTGTTGTATGTTGCGTTTATATTTTTGTTCAGTATAGAAATAGAAATCCACTAAAGCAGCACACACCATTTCTAGTTCTGTAATACTATTTCTACGACACTGATAGCACGTAGCGCTAGCTTCAGAGTATAGAACACAGTGGTGCTGTTGTCACCAGAAGAAGAATAAGGAGGAGGTGTGAATATGCATATGGTACCCGCAAGAGCCCTGCAACATCCCGACTTTGCAAGGATGAAAGGAACTGCAAAGCCAAATCACTTTATCAACCCCAACAGCCAGTCTTATTGTGGATGTGCTTCAGACGCTAGCTAGGCCTAAAAAGTCACAGCGCTAATTGCAAGACACAACAAGGAGATTGTTTGGCCCGGCGCTAACCGTTGTGTACGGCTAACGGTAATCACCACAATAATTTGGCTCCCAGAACATCAAATGGTGGTTTGGAGCTGGAGGAATTTGCATTGAGCTCTTTGATCTGGGAAATTTAAACAAAGCATGACCCGCTATGCAAAAAGCATGAAGGTTATAGTCTTCCCCTCTCCCTCCTTTACTCCCCTCCCATCCAGCTAAAACCACGTCTACAGTGGAGATTATCGGGGCTAAAAAAACAGCAAAGGGTGAAAACAGACATCAGAGACTAACTTCATCATTTAGAGGTGAACGTTTAACCAAGGTAAAGTATTGTGGTCACATGGAGTGAACTGTGCGGTGACAGTATTTTACACACAACAAAGGCTGGAATATTTTTGTTATGCAGTGTTGGTATCATTCCCCTTTAAGAGGATCACTTGAAAGATATAGAAGTAGGAGTGATTCACATCCACTTATATAAAATACAGTATTTATTTAATACAGTATTTAAGGAGGTAGGGGATTTTTGAACCGTTCCACTTCAGTTTGTGTATTATTATTTCCAAGAAAAAAAAGAACTATGGCAGTAAAAGGCTTTTAAGTAAGTTTTGAAAGTGCAACACATTTTGCATGAATATCACTCTCTCACATGGGTTAGAAGTCCCTAAAGTCTTCTCTCTCCCTCTCCTCGAATGCAACTTTCTTCCTTGCTCACCAATGCATACGGACTTTTAATCAACTGCAATTAACCCGCCGAGTGTTCATGTGATGGGTGCCCAGAGATAATGAAGACACTAGACTACAGCCAGGCCTTTTCTCACCCAACCTTTGTTAAGGTGACACAACCGCATGGCTACTTGTCAATGGAATGGAATAGACAGACCTATAGGCTGACTGGGTAACCTGTAAATACTCCCGTATTATTACCTAGACTGCTATTGTGACTGACTGGGTTCGAACCCAGGTGTCCTGTGTGCCAGAAGACTGTGTTAGCCTGCTGAGCTAAAGCCTAGGCATGGTGTGTGATAAATAGGCTGACTAGGGAACAGTCAGATACCCCAAAGGTTATTACTCCTGCGTTATTCTCCCAGGCTGCTATTGTGACTGACTGACTGGTTGTGTTGTGTCCACACCTTGTCCGTGTTGTTTGAACGTCCATCTTCCTCTGTCCCCTGCTATAGTAGTGAAGGGAGCTGGAGGGCGTTTTCTGCTTCTTGAGGTTCACCACATCGTCACTGCAGGACAGCACGGTAGCTCTAAGACAAAAGACACAATTAGGACGATAACGTTTTCAATACAGAACTACAATGAGCAGCATTTAGGTGGGAAACGGTTTGTAAAGAACGTCAGGCAGTTGGAGATCTTGTAATCGTAAAACTCGTTGACACACAAACTGAAACACGACAGGATCAAAAAAGGGAGGATAAAATGTGTCAGTCAATGTTTCTTTTGACAAACTTTTCATTGAATATCCTTTGACTCGTTGAAAGGCTTGATACAACAATAGCAGGGAGAGAGAATATAATATTTTTGTACCCACAACTGCACTCAAGACGAACTTTGACCCCACGAAGAGATTCATCACAAATGCATCATATTATCTTTTCAAATGCCTGGCGGAAACCATCTTTTAACAATGACACATCTATCTATCGGTCCCGCATGGGGGAAGATGTTTATGTAAAAAGTGACCATCAGAACAAACATCTAAAGAGGAAGATATCTCCATCTTTACATCTAGCGTCCTTAGGGATATAACAGAAATGGGAGAGAAAAGTCCTAGAAAAATGTACAATTCCACCTTTTTATTCAGAACCCAGCATGAACGTGTCGGCAAGAGAGCTAGCTCGTGGTATGTGCGGAGATGAAAAGTGGACGCCATTCCTTTGAAATCCTCCTCAAGTCAAAATTACCATTTCATTTCAACTCACAGCCAGGAAACTGAGAGCCGGCTAACTGCTTTGGGCATATCATTATTTATTGTGTGTAAACTTTGGAGTGAACAGTTTTGCTGGGAATAATATGTTGTGTGGGAGGTGGGAGTCAACGGTTGGAGCAACCACAAAGGCAAAGATCAGGCTTATTTTCTCTGTAGGAGAACCACATAAAAGTGAAAATAATGCCCATTATTATGACGCAACAACATGAGACTTCTCTTAGAATGATTTTCTAGCGACTCAGAACTTAACAGGCAACCAGTTTGACCCCCTTGTGTTAATAGCGTTGGCATTCTTCTTTGCTAATTAGCGATATTGTTATAATTGAGCCATTAGCTGAGTTTAACTAAACACTTTTTCCACAGTGGCCACATTAAGTCTGTAACTTCCTTTTATTTAGTTGAATATATTTTCCTCACCCCAGCAGGAGTGAGTTTTACCTATGCACCAACTGCTAACACTATGTCAAAATTAAGTTGCTCACAAAATATACCTCTTAAAACGTCAACCATTGAGAGGGGGAGGAGAGAGCTATAAAGAGAGAGAGAGAGAGAGAGAGAGAGAGGGAGAGGAAATTGAGCCTCAATAACTATATGGGCAAAGGCCCAAGGGCTTTGTCTCTCATTTTCTTATCTTCCATTTGAGTAAAAGAAAAATAAGATTTGGCACCTGGTCAATAGGTCTTTTGCCCCTTTTGATGTTAGCCATTCTGCCTATGATGTAACCTAATAAGATAATGTTTTATCAAAGAAATAGGTTCAGATCATGAGACTGTTAATCATTAGAACTTTATAGTGGTAATGCTCTAGGCGTTCACTAAGCCAACAGGCCACATTTGTGCTAGCACAACGTTAGCATACAGATAGATTGCTGCTCAAATGGAACGCTACACCTGTTCGTTAGTGTAGTTAATTGGAATAGCATAGTTAGCATGCTATCCAAAACTTTGTGTACAACATGCCATAACACCTACTTGAATGCATAGTTTTAAGCATTGCCTTTTAATGCTGACATAGTTTACCTTTGGATTAGCATTGCTACTGGATGCTAACACACAGGTGCATCATTGTAATATTCAAGTGCTTCACAATAAAACAACTACAGCCAATAATACTGACTCATATATCGCTTCAGAATAAAAGTGATGACACCAAAACCAAGGCTACATTTTCAAGTTTACTTTGGATCAGCATACCTATTCCATGCTATCGTACTTTATCTTGGATGTACATACACTATGTAATGAGTGCTAGCTCTGCATTTAATGGGGGAGGAACAACAACAAACCATAAGGAGAGGGCGTGGATCAAGCCCAGTGTGATTCACCGGGGGGAAGAAGGAGCATAACTCTGCTGACTGCTCTCAGCTCTGACATAGAGTACATATAATGTTAAACATATGGCTGGAGCCGAGGATTCACGCATGACCGCATGCAAGATGTGGAAAAAAACACAGCTGGTGTCCTTTTTTTCTCCTCCTAAAATGGATGCTTAGTCCACAGGCTGAAGAGGAAAACATTTAAACGATTTCAGACATTCTGACTTGATGCTTAGAAGGGGGAAAAAATTGAATTTATGATGCAGAACAGGAGTACACAGAGAAAACAAATGTACCGAGGAATCAGATCAGTGAACAAATCAAATCACATTTTATTGGTCGCGTACACATATTTTGCAGATGTTATCGCAGGTGCAGTGAAATGCTTGCTCCAACAGGGCAGTAATACCTAACAATACAAAACAACACACAAATACAAGAAAATACAAAGAAAGACGTTACGAAACATCAGAACGAGCAACACGAACACGGCGGTGGATGAATGCCTTACAGTTCTCACGTTTATGAAACACCTTGAGAAAGAGGATAAAGGAAGTATTTCCCACAGATGGCACGATGAGCAACGAGGACCAGGGGACTCGTCATCAGACAGGGCCAAATATGCTCTGGACGTACTTCAAATACACCAAATGTATTACAGGTGAGAGTCATATGCCAAGTATTTTGAGCAATGGAGGGATGTAAAAAGTTGTGCTTGTGTTGAAATAGGAATCACAGTCTTTACCAATAAAATACACTGAGTGTACAAAACATTAAGAACACCTTCTTAATATTGAGTTGCACCCCCTTTTTTCCCCTCACAACAGCTTCAATTCGTTGGGGCATTGACTCTATAAGGTGTTGAAAGCGTTCCACAGGGATGCTGGCCCATGTTGACTCCAATACGCTGACTGGACGTTCTTTGGGTAGAGGACCATTTTTGATACAGTACACACTGGAAACTGTTGAGCGTGAAAAACCCAGTAGAGTTGCAGTTTTGGACACAAACCTCTGCGCCTGGCACCTACTACCGTACCCCGTTTTAAAGGCACTTCTTTCTTTTGTCTTGCCCATTCACTCTCTGAATGACACACATACACAATCCATGTCTCAATTTTATCAAGGCTTAAAAATCCTTATTTAACCTGTCTCCTCCCCTTCATTGACACGTTACATCAATAAGGGATCATAGCTTTCACATCTATTCACCTGGTCAGTCTATGTCATGGAAAGAGCATAATGTTTTCAAAATGTTTTGTACACGATGTGTATATTTAAGGTCCAATGCAGCCGTTTCTATCCCAATATCAAATCATTTCTGGGTAACAATTAAATACCTCACTGTGAGGTAAGGAGGCTAACAAAATGAGGCTTGTCACCTAAAACCCTCACAAACTTTTACAGATGCACATTTGAAAGCATCTTGTCGGGCTGTATCACCGCCTGGTACGACAACTGCACCGCCCCCAACCGCAAGTCTCTCCAGAGGGTGGTGCGGTCTGCCCAACGCCATTACCCGGGGCAAACTACCCGCCCTCCAGGACACCTATAGCACCCGATGTCACAGGATGGCCAAATAGATCATCAAGGACATTAACCACCCGAGCCACTGCCTGTTCACCCCTCTATCATCCAAAAGGCGAGGTCAGTACAGGTGCATAAAAGCTGGGACCGAGAGACTGAAAAACAGCCTCTATCTCAAGGCCATCAGACTGTTAAACAGCCATCAATAGCACATTAGAGGCTGCCGCCTAAAGGCATAGACTAGAAATCACTGGCCACTTTAAGGAATGGAACACTAGTCACTTTAATAATGGTTACATATCTGGCACTACTCATCTCATATGTATATACTGTATTCTATACTAGTCTACGGTATCCTAGTCCGTTCCGCTCTGACATCACTCGTCCATATGTATATAGTCCTAATTCATTCCAACTTAGATTTGTGTGTATTGGGCATATGTTGTGTAATTTGTTAGATATTACTTGTTAGATATTACTGCACTGTCGGAGCTAGAAGCACAAGCATTTCGCTACACCCGCAACAACTAATCACGTGTGTGTGACCAATGCAATTTTATTTTATTTTGATTGTTTTCAACAAAAAAAAAAAGCATCTTAGCAAAGAGCAATTTCTCAAGCAATAATTATTGCTTGTTATTGGCAGAGAGGTTTGGAACTATCTTTCTTATTGGTCTATTAACAAATGTATCGACTGGTGATGTCACAATGGCAGGCCAAAACTCCATTCCACCAAAACAGGCTGACATTTTAGGCGGTCTTTTCAAACAGCTCATGACACTAAAATGGATCTTCACAATTCCACAGTATTATTCCAACCTCATAGTATGGAAATATATATAAAACAATGTCAAATGTAGAATGTATATAGGTTCAGAACTTTTGTGAAGTAGCACAGTTACAAATTGGATGGACATCAGAAATAGAGGAAGGACTAAAAACAAACAAAAAATAACTATTGTAAAATAGACTGCGTCTGTAAAATGTGTATAAGATGTATAAATTGAAGGTAAAAGCCAAAGTGTTTATTAGTTTACTCCAATTGAGGGATCGGTGGTAGGGTTTGCGGGGAATAATAATAAAGGTATATTCTTTAAAAAAGTATGTATGTCTATATAGGTATGTGTATGTATATATGTGTATATGTATGCATGCGTGTATGGATATATATATTTACCCCAAAATTATATGGGGGATTGGAAATGATGCAGACAATTACATTGATGGAAGCAACATTCTTTCCTCAATATTAAGCTGATCCACCCCTTTATATATATATATATATATATATATATATATAACACAGGACAATCACGTTTTTGAGTGCACTGGGCCTTTAAGGCCTTAAAATGGAATTACTATGTTTTAGAGTAAGCTAGCATAATCAAGACTTTATTTTCATCAAATGTTGGCCAACATGTATTATACATGTGTACATTCTGTTATGTTGTAGTTGCTAGAATAGTAGTCTTTGATCAAGGCTATAGGAGTAATAGTCACTCTGCCTCCTTCCCATCCTCTTCTAACTACATTTCCGCAAACGTGTCAAATGCAAGGGTTGAAAACTAACAGGGGTCTTGGATATGTTTGGGCTACGAGGGCTTGTTCATTTGTTTTACCTACCTCGCTTTTTTTGTCTCCACAACCTCAATTTATTTGTTCTAGCCTTACACACATCTGACTGGGGCTACAGCGTACATATATTTATATATATTTGAACAAGGGCTGTTGTTCCACTGAACTCCAGTCAGTTCTCAAACATTAAAACAGGGTTTCTCCATAGGGAAGAGATGTTTACCTATAGCTGCGTGGGCCTCAGCTCAGTCTATGCACCTTCAACCTGCTAGAGCACAAACAGAAGACAGATTGAGAGAGAGAGAGATAGAAAGGTGAAGGGGGAGAGAGAGAGAGAGAGAGAGAGAGAGAGAGAGAGAGAGAGAGAGAGAGAGAGAGAGAGAGAGAGAGAGAGAGAGAGAGAGATAGATAGATAGATAGGTGAAGGGAGAGAGAGCGTATAAGTAATGTGAAACCGGACTCAGCCACTTTTTGCCATTGACCTTTGTGTGGGGCCCACCCCTTGCCCCATACACACCGGTGTGTCTGTCTGTCTGTCTGGTCTGTCTGGTCTGTCTGGTCTGTCTGGTCTGTCTGGTCTGTCTGGTCTGTCTGACTGACTGACTGACTGACTGACTGACTGACTGACTGACTGACTGACTGACTGACTGACTGACTGACTGTCCTGTCTGGCTGTCCTGTGTGTCTGTCCTGTTCGTGTAGCTGTACAGCACCTGGCCCCATGCCCCATGCCATGTTTGACTTGGTGTTAGTTTAAGGATTCTGGTGGTAGAGGCTATGGGGAGGCTGACCTGCTGGAGGTAATTATGGACAGGTGTATATATCTGTCACGACTTCCGCCGAAGTCGGTCCCTCTCCTTGTTCGGGCGGTGTTCGGCGGTCGACGTCACCGACCTTCTAGCCATCACTGATCCATTTTTCATTTTCCATTGGTTTTGTCTTATCTTCCTTCACACCTGGTTCCAATCCCATCAATTACATGTTGTGTATTTAACCCTCTGTTTCCCCTCATGTCCTTGTCGGAGATTGTTTGATTGTAAGTGATGTGCAAGTTATGTGTTGGTGTGCGACAGGTTTTGTACCCACTTTTGTTATTTTGTATATTTTGGTTTTTGGAGTTTTGTCAGCACTTATTATACGACTCCGTTTATACCAAGTTCGTTCTCCTGCTCCTGACTTCCCTGCCACCAACACGCACCCTTTACAATATCTATGGGTCTGCTTTTGCTCTTTCTTTCTCTCTCTCTCTCTCTCAATTCAATTCAATTCAATTGACTTTATTGACATGGCAAGTTCATTATTACTTACATTGTCAAAGTATACATATAGAAAAAGAAAAAGAAATATTTATATATATGTATATAAAATATATATATTTATATATAAATAAATGGTGGGACCAACAGCAGTAATAATAGTAGTAGTGGACATGGGATTACCATTAACAACAACTACAACAACAATATTAATGAGAACAACAATACATTAAAGCAATGGTAGTAGACCAGTGTCAACATGACTGAGAAGACACATGACATGGTCTCTGTCTCTCTGTCTCTCTGTCTGTCTCTGTCTCTCTGTCTGTCTGTCTCTGTCTCTCTCTCTCTGTCTGTCTCTCTCTCTGTCTCTCTCTCTGTCTCTCTCTCTGTCTCTCTCTCTGTCTCTCTCTCTCTGTTGGTGTGCGGTCAATAAAGGCATAAGGGAATATATAGTGTACACACTCACATTCATCAGATCCGTATTCAATATACACATAATCACAAACAAACAAGTCAGCATCGAGACAACCACTATGACTTGAAGCGTGTCAACTCCACTAAATGATGAGGGACATGCCCACTACAACAGTGGAGAGGATTAGAATGTGTGCGGTAAGCAAAACAGATTTGTCAACTTATGAAGAACAGATAAATATCACGTCGTAAATCATACGGGTAGTACGAATTCAGCAGCCATCACCTTGGTTTTAGCAACGCTCCAGATAGTCATTAATGTACTGTACTTTTTGTATGGGAAGCTACTGTAATGCTGTGCACACTAACAATCATTATATCCAAGTATGTCAATTCAGAAGACATAATTATATCCAAGTATGTCAATTCAGAAGACACTGTTCATAAGACCGCATCGGTCCGGTAGTTTTCACACATGCTCACTTGTGAGTTGACATTTCAGTTCATTACTCTAAGTCAACGCGTACTATAATGGCACCTACATTAGTACATATGTCAACAGAGACACACTCATAGACATGCACTAGTTCCTATTACGGGGGGCTAAGGCAAAGCTCTATAGCAAGATTCTGAGGGAATTATCAAAAGTGCATGGCCTGTTAGCTAAAATACTCCATCTCACAGATATCTAGGTAAGGTAGGTTACACTAGTACACAATATCCTCACAGACAAGACAAGTGCATTTATCATTTCTGCAAACGGCCCTTTTGCACAGGCCTAAGCATTGTACACAACTGCAATGCATCATACTTGTCTCCTCTTCTCTCCCCTCTCGTCCTTGTGAGGAACAATAACTCAGCCATTGATCACCAAGGATCTCTCTCTCTCTCTCTCATGGCTGTTGTTTATTCGTGTTTCTCCGGAGACCTTCTCAGCCGATGAGCGAGAGAAAACAAAACTGAACATTAAAAACCCCTCAAGCCCTTTAAACACTTGTCATTCGTCCTTTATACATTCACTGCTAGAGTTGCTATAGAGACCATTTCTCTGTTTCATTAGCTTCTCTAGTGAGGGAGAGAGGGGAGAGAAAAAAACTTCAGTCAATTAGGGCGTAGGGAATGATCAAAAGGAAGCCGTTTAAAAATCCAATTTGCCACGGGAGGTGCTAGATGAGATGTAGAGTGACGGGTATATACTCGAAAACAGTATTGTGTGTATACGTCTGCATTTGTGTTTTAATGTGTGTGTACATGTGGCTGTGTACAGCGCCGTTTGAGTATTTGTACATTGATCTTTATGTAAGTGCACACATGTGCGATTTCATATACATTCAGGTGTGTGTGTGTGTGCATGTGAATGCACATTATATCTGAATACCTGCACCAGCCACAGGCATTTAGCTGTGCAGGCAGACTGGGGCGCTATCAGACACTACCATCACTAATATCAATGGAATGGAACATGGACACTGGTGAATGTGAAAGAACACTGGGGTAGTATTTGGAGGCAGGACCATGCATCGCTTACAAACCTTAATTAACAATCAATCTATAGCTGGACTCTGGCCAGACACGCAGCGGTAGAGGTGCACTGGTAGAGTGAGTGAGAGTGAGTGAGTGAGAGAGAGAGAGAAGAGAGATGAGAGAAGAGAGAGAAGAGAGAAGAGAGAAGAGAGAGTGAGAGAGAGAGAGAGAGAGAGAGAGAGGAGAATATAAAACACGTTGGAGGTACAGAGCTGCGGGCAGGTTAGTGAAGCATAAAAGCACACACACACACTCACACGCGTGTAAATCTACACACACACACACTCACACAACACCGCACACACATAGAAAATAATGGGGCTCTGAGTAACACCTCTCAGATCACTCAGGGCCATATAGTTCCTGAATTTGAAATATGGCCACAAACGAGGAAACAGGCCGTTACTTTGGGATTGATGTTCCATTCACGCAACATGCTTTCAAGTCCCACAGCAGCATTGTCCTCGAACCTTCACAACACTGCCAAGAGCTTAAGCACAGGATGGTGATGTAATCGCCTACACAATGAATCTAAGTGGGCATCGCCATTAGGCGAGAGCGACCTCACGAATCCCTCACTTCCTTCTCGAAAAACACGTAGGGCGTGGAAAACGAGGAAGAGCAACAAGGCCCTCGAACGCCCGTCGGCTGAGCGAGGCTCAAGCGTTCAAGGGCTTTGTTTATCTCTCGTCCCCCGGCGACAGAAGATACATTTCTGGCTACAGAGTTCGTGTGGCTACAGAAGGTCCACTGCGAGAGACTTGCTAAGTCAATGAGCGTTCAAGGCCCAGTTCCTCATTGTACATGCTGTTTTTTTGGCTACAGAGTTTGTCTGGCTACAGAAAATCAGTTTCTGGCTACAGAGTTTGTCAGGCTACAGAAAATCAGTTTCTGGCTACAGAGTTTGTCAGGCTACAGAAAATCAGTTTCTGGCGACAGAGTTTGTCAGGCTACAGAAGATCTGGTATACCGAAGATCGATTTCTAGCGACAGAGTTTGTCAGGCTACAGAAGATCTGGTATACCGAAGATCGATTTCTAGCGACAGAGTTTGTCAGGCTACAGAAGATCTGGTATACCGAAGATCGATTTCTAGCGACAGAGTTTGTCTGGCTACAGAAGATCTGGTATACCGAAGATCGATTTCTAGCGACAGAGTTTGTCAGGCTACAGAAGATCTGGTATACCGAAGATTGATTTCTAGCGACAGAGTTTGTCTGGCTACAGAAGATCTGGTATACCGAAGATTGATTTCTAGCGACAGAGTTTGTCTGGCTACAGAAGATCTGGTATACCGAAGATTGATTTCTAGCGACAGAGTTTGTCTGGCTACAGAAGATCTGGTATACCGAAGATTGATTTCTAGCGACAGAGTTTGTCTGGCTACAGAAGATCCATTACAGCACCGTCAACACTCTCTGAGCCCCGTCCTCCTCGACGAGGAAGTGATATCATGGCGTGTCAATGTCACAGTGTGTCACGTCTAAGACCGAATGCACACCACACACACACACCTCCTGTAAGAGGATAAGAACACACACCAAAGACTAGCCCATCAAAGGAAGGGATGTGAGAGATTCTTTCCCGAGATGAAAGCGAGGGATATTCTCTCGTTTCAGAGAGGGATCGAGCTCAGCTCTTCTCCCTCCGTCGCCACGAAAAGCCTTGAAGTAACACGAACACATTTTTTTTTTTTAAAGACGGAGGAATAGAAAAAAAGTAATTTTACGTCCCACGCGGTGTTATTTGGTCTGTCACTTCCAATTTTCTACCACAGCTTTCCTCTTAGCTGGCTTCAGTCACTCTGGTCCCCCTCCCCTTCCGTCTCCCTCCCTATCCAAGCCTATATTTGTTGAGGTAATTACAAAGTGACAGCTTCAAATCCTCCGCCACATACTCTTCATTATAGCCACCTCCGCTTCAGAGGCCTGGTTTTGATGGGCTTTTGCTACTGTGACACTGTCAAGCACGGTTCCGTCCTATATCCCTTAGCAGAGGGTGGACGGTCTTTTTGGTGTGTGTTTGTGGAGGATGGGGGGGGGGGGTGCATGTGTGCGTGTGTGTATGTGCATCTGTGTGTATCATGGAGCTGTGGTAAGCTTCCGAGGCTCGGAAAGGCAACAAAAAAAATGCCTTCAACAGCAGATTTGTGGGGGGAACTCCATCTTCTCTATTTTCCATCCCCCTTTTCTCCCCCTCTCTTCCTCTCTGAAGATGTAAGACAGCGTGTATCCCCCCCCCCCCATCCCCATGTCTTAAGAAGCTGGGACCCCCTGCAGGTCAGCCTATTTGATGACCTCCAGAAGCATTTACTGGGTGGCGTGAATCCTGGAACCTTGCCGAATCAATGACGTTTCTTTTGAAGTGAGAAACTCTGACGCTGATAGGTGTAGAAGACATAACATCTAACAGTCTGACCATCTCTGGCATGACCAAGACTCTGGGCGTATCAGCCATTTTTTATCTGCCAGCATCGACCTCTTTTCTCCCTTAATACACGGTCTCCTTTCTCCCTTCTACACGGACACACGCTCACACGTGTGCCACATGAACATTCACACAAGCGTGAGCTCACGCCCCCCCCCCCCACACACACACACCCTCCTTCACCACTAGTAGGTGATTGTGAAACATCTTTGATATTTTTTTCTCTTCTCTGAAATGTATTGCCTCTCCATAATCCATGACAAAAATAATGTGATTTGGTGTATCTCTAAATGACAGAAAAACAACTGACAGAAATTAATAAGTTACCAGGGTGATGAGAGAGAAAAAGGGGGAGGAGGTGGAGGAGGAGAAGGAAGGGGGATAACCTGGCAGCGAAACAGACAAAACATCAAATCATCTTTCAGGCATATCGGTGTGGAGAAAGTCAACCTCAGACAGAACAACAGCCTTGCATTTCTCCTATTACCCAGGCCTATCTTCTCTGGTTCCAACCATTCTCAGAAAACAAGGGGGTTTTATGTCACAGCTTAAATGGTGCAAAGCTAGCTATGAGCAAGTTTCTGGATTTCTCCCCCTTCTCTATTTGGTCTGTTCCAAACTCAGCTGAAGCTAGTCTTCCTAGTGACTCTTTGAACTCTGCATGTTGGCCATGTCTGTGATAGGGAACGTACAGGTCTGTAGAATGTGTGTGTGGGGGGGTTGGTTTTACTATCCTTGTGGGGAAAATAAGTCCTCACAAGGATAGTAAAACAAGGAAAATACGGACAAGTGGGGACATTTAGCCGGTCCCCACCAGGAAAAAGGCTATTTTAGGCTTAGGGGTTAGGTTTAGAGTTACAATGAGGGTTAGAATTTAGAGTAAGGTTTAGGGTTAGGAGTTAGGGTTAGGTTTAGTTTTAGGAGTTAGAATTTTGGGGTTAGGTTAAGGTTAGGATTAGGTTAGGGAAAATACAATTTTGGAAGGGAGTACATGTTTTGGTCCTCACAAGGATAGTAAAACAAAAGTGTTTGTGTGTGTGTGTGTGTGTGTGTGTGTGTGTGTGTGTGTGTGTGTGTGTGTGTGTGTGTGTGTGTGTGTGTGTGTGTGTGTGTGTGTGTGTGTGTGTGTGTGTGTGTGTGTGTGTGTGTGTGTGCGTGCGTTTATTTAGAGTAGAGTACTGTATTTCTTCACAGTCAGCATCTGGATTTATTTCTATACTGGTATGTAGTAAAAACACTGATGAAGGTGCACTACATTCACTTTGTTGACGGATCCAAAGACAGGTTACAGTAAGATACAGCTTGAGATATTGGCGTGTCCTATAAAGTGGTGGTGAGAAGTGGGCCAGATGTGGACTTTATGGCTTGTTGTTGGCAGAGGGGCTCAGTGTCGGCTGTGTGTGTGTCTGCTTGCTTGCACACGTGTGTGTGTGTGTGTGTGTGTGTGTGTGTGTGTGTGTGTGTGTGTGTGTGTGTGTGTGTGTGTGTGTGTGTGTGTGTGTGTGTGTGTGCGTGTGTGTGTGCGTGTGTGTGTGTGTGTGTGTGTGTGTGTGTGTTTGAGCGCTCAGTTTTCAAGTTTTAATGTCTTTCTTTTAATGCCTTTCTTGCAAACTCAAAACCCAACAATGCAATAATCAATAACAACGTATAACTAGGAAACAAATATGAAATACCAAATAAAGTAAGTAAGTAATTAAGTAAGCAAGAATACTATATACAGGAAGCAAAGTTGGATCGAACCATGCAAAACAGAGGCCATCCAGTACGGCGCCATCTTACAGTAAGCCTGATTTATTTAGGAATTCACAGGTGATGTGAGCGGACCACCTTTGCCCTTGCCTGACCTTTGAACTTGAGCCAGGGGGTGCCATAAGACCCCTACATCTAGTTTGGGACACCCAATCATGATGTGAGAAAAGGAGATGATTGACACAAGCTAGGTCAAACAAAGTGCGAGAGAGAGAGAGAGAGAGAGAGAGAGAGAGAGAGAGAGAGAGAGAGAGAAAGAGAAATAAATAAAATACATATACACAGACATTATGGATTTAGCTGTTTCACTCTAACCAAGGAAATTTCCCATGCTGATATATTCTGATATATTCTGATATGGTGTAGGTCCTGCCTGTCAAGCCCTACCCGCTCCTCTCTTTCCCTCCTCCCCCTATTCAGACGGTTCTAGGCAACAACCTTGGACACACACACCTCAATCTGCTCACGCTAGCATCCCTCTCTCTCTCTCTCTCTCTCTCCCTGCCTCTCCTCTCTTCCTCCCTTTGTCATCCCTGTTGTTCTTTCCATCCCTTTGAAACTTAAAAATACCCTGGCCCGATTGTGTTCTGTTCGGTGCATTCTGTTACCATGGTGATTGCCATGCAGAGCATAGGGAGGGTGTGTGTGTGCATGTGTGTATGAGTGTGTGTGTGTGTGTTCATGTGCCAGTGCTGTCAGCCAAGCACAGAGGGTGTCCATATCTGTTTAAAAAATATCAACTATAAAATGTGAATACCCCACCACCCCTCCCCATCTCTCTCTCCATTCCTCCCTCCCTCTCTCTTTCCTTCTCTCTGCAGTGGCTGCACCAGCTCCCTCCATCAAACAACCCGTTCCCACTTTCCTCTCTCTCTCTCTGCAGCAGCAGTTGAGATTGATGGAAGGAACTCACAGGTCTAGTGGGAGTAGAACGTGATGGTAGTGAGAAGAGGAGCGAGAGGCTGGGGCTCATCTGGCTTGCAGATTGCAGCAGCGTCTCAGTAATCAAGGCATCAGGGTGTCAGCTTACATTACCCTCCGCTCTGACCATAAACCACTGGTACAACTGGTTTTAATGGAACACCCTGACTGGGATGTGAGGGTCGTGTGTGTGTGTGTGGTGGGGGGGGGGGGGGCAGAAGCAAGACGGATGTGTATCTCTTTTATCCAGGGGTGGTCCACAATCATCCAACCTGAGGAGAATCAACCAACCAAGAGAAGAGGAATGGGAAGGAGAAGCAGTGTGTGGTTCGTGCTCATCTTAAAAGCTCCACACGTTCACCTCAATGAGCCTGACAGTGTTGTGGCACAAGTGCTTATTGAGGCATGGCGAAGACCAAATCAAGACCTTTTCATTGGTGTGTGGGTTCCATCTCAGTCATCCATAACATAAAGTTGGGCTGTGGTCAACATTAGTGCACTATAAAGGGAATAGGGTGCCATTTGGGACGCATTATGGGCTGGAACTGTATGAACTGAACTATTCTAGCTGTTCTTATTTCACCTGTTGGGTGACGAGAGAGAGAGAGAGAGAGAGAGACAGAGACAGAGACAGAGACAGAGACAGAGACAGAGACAGAGACAGAGACAGAGACAGAGACAGAGACAGAGTTCCACGTCTTCAGCACCCCTTTGCCAGACACATTCTAGGATGGGGGCAGCAGTATTGCGATAAGCCCTGTCTCTCCTTGGATTGTAATTACCTCTTGAGGAAAGAGAGACACAGGGAAATAAATAAATAAGGAGACGTGTAGGGACTGAGTAATAGGATATTTAGACAGACAGTGGCTTTATCTGGTGGCACAGGAGTTCACACGCACGCACACACACATACATGCACACACACGTACATGCACACAAACAAACTGGGATTTAAAAAAAATACAAACATTTTACAGTTCTAACGCCTTGTTGGCAACCAGGCAGCCAAATAAATGTGTCTTGGTCATTTCTCTCCTCTCTCACCCTCCTGTCTCTAACAGTACCTCTCCGACTACAGTACGTAGCAATCAGCCATTCAATCTGATCTCTTCTGATATTCACTCTCCCTGGACCACACAATCCCTTCAAACAAACGCCTTTTAATGAAAATGCATTCCAGAGTTGTGTGGATTTAACGGGATTTTCTCCACTCTTTTCCTCGGCTTTGGGGAAAGTGCTGAAGCTCCGGCAGCCCACTTTAAGAAGCGCTGACGCCGGAGAATAGCCGGCGTTCCTGTCTGCATTCAAGGAATGAGGACTACAGATCAGCTTAGGAGAACTCCGGTCTACCCAGAGTCAGCCACTCATTACGGAGCAGCAGCACCACCCACCATTTAATAGGGCCTCCTAGTGTGCACATCAAATGGCACCCTATTCCCTATGTAGTGAACTACTTTTGACCAGAGCCTTACGGGCCCTGGCCAAAAGTAGTGCACTACATAGGAAACAGGGTGCCATTTGAGACACGCCCTTACTGAAATACCAGGATAAGTTGAGCACCTATTTCGGGAAACTGGGATGGTGAGAGCTTTTAACCGGGCACATTTGCAATGCTCAAGTGTAGATTCAGCTCTAAGTATTACAAGCGTCACAGGCAGTTGTAACACTGTGGTGTCGTCAGTCTCGCCTTTTTTTCAGTGTCCTTGTCGAACTTTTACCTTTGGGATGAATGGACAACGAGTAAGACGACATTTGGTCATTTGACCCGCGGGGCGTGGTGTTCAAACAAACAGTCGGCCTTAAAGTGCTTGAAATAGTGAAACTGTGAGATATCACTCGGTGCATTAGGTTCTGTACAGATCATATCCATGACAGAGCTTCAGGATGGGAGGGCTCGGCTGTACGGTATACATATGGACCTAAATGAAGTCGGGATTTCGAGACATTCCCAGAGCACAATAAAACCGTGCAGATGTGTCGAGAGAACTTGGCGACACATCTGCACGTGAGTTCCATTGATAGGACAATGGCTTTGATGGGAACCAATCAAGACCACGAGTCCTGATGAATGCCACACAAATCAATTTCCTTTTTACTCACAAAGCTTGTCTGCAAGGTAACCATGACTGTTATGGACTGTTTATAAAGGGTTAATAAAGACTTTATGAATAAACATGTCGTAGCATAGGTACATGTGCTGGGAGTTATAGATAACTACACTGAAGCAGTAAGGCCCGAGGGGGTGTGGTATATGGCCAATATACTACTGCTAAGGGCTGTTCTTAGGCACGATGCAATGAGGAGTGTCTGGATACAGCCCTTAGCCGTGGTATATTGGCCCCAAGGTGCCTTTTTTATATTTTAAACTGATTACCAACATGATTAGAGCAGTAAACCAGTATTTTTGCGTCATACCCATATTGTCTGATACACACATGGCTGAAATGCTGTTTCAGCCAATCAGCATCCAGGACCCAAACTACCCGGTTTATAATGATTCATATGTAACTATAGTGATTACAGACCCTGTGTCTGCAACGTATCCATTAATATTCAGAACAACTGTATAACCCCTTTATATGTGTTATAGTAACGGTACGTTGATTAGGAAGTGAGGGGTTATGTCACATCGGTGGCCAACAGACCTCAACATTCCTCATGGTCCGCTGATATGAAGAGTGACAGGGGTTAAGGCAGCGGCGACGCATCAGTCCAAACCACAGAGCCCCCACGGCAGCCAAACTAAACCCAGTCCAACCCTACCGCCGTCCCTGCCTCGCCCCTGCCAGATCCTCAGAGGCTCAGGCCTAGTTTCCAGTGTGGAGACGTTGGACTATCGACCTCCTACACAGCTGAGAGGGGATGTTCAGCCCTGGAGGACTGTGGAGTTTGCCCAACGGACCGTCAACGGACCGGGGTCTAACATTGACAGAGAAATAAACAAACTGAAGAATAGCCCTCTCAAAGTAACATTCATTGACAAAATAGGTTAGAATGATTGAAAAAATGAAAATAAAGGTTCATTTGAAGAACAAAACTGGAAAAAACTCAACTTTACAAGCCAATAATGACATGAAAATGAACAATAACACTCACGCTACATCAACATGTTGACAACATGCATTACAACATGCAAAGTCATGCTCTCAATAATGGGTCCTGGAGCGGGGCCAAAAGGGTGACAGGACAATGAGATAAAAAACGAAATGGAGGACACTGAACGTCACATCTTCATGCCTCTCACTTTCAAGATGGGCCGATGTCGAACAGAAAAAGTCTGTCTTCGACTGGTCCAGATATCCCCTTGTCCCATTGTCATCCAGACGCAAGCCTGGTTCCTTGACAAGCCTCTCCAGACAGAACCCACTCCCATTGGCCCACACTGGACCGCTTCCAATCTTCTGACAGCTCCTTTCCATGGGGCAACATTAGAGTGGTCCTTTGTGCCATAGCCTGAAAGACAAAGGAAGAGAGCACATCCCCCTTGAGGTTAGTATAATTGAAGAACCTTCGGACACATCTTAGCTGCATAGGGAGCATTGGGGACATATATCCAGGGTAGATAATATTCTAGATCATTTATTATTCAGACCCTGCTAGGGCTATAGTCAGATCTCCCTCGTGATCGCTGCAGCGGTCGAGGGTGAAAGGTCACATCAAATAGACAAGGCCTGAGATGACAGCAGAAGACGCCACCGCACAATTCCCCGGTGTCCGCCGTGAGCCAGGATCCCCCCCCACTCGAGGGGTTTCGGGCAAGGGAAAGGAAAGGTCGCCCCGGCAACACAGGTCAACGCTTTGATCATATCAGAGAAAATCTCAAGGCACTTTTTATGCATGAGAAGAAGTGGGCTGCCATTTTGAATTTCGGAGGTGAAACGCCGGGCCAAGGGGGTCCCAAAGGGAACCGGCAGCTCCTCATTATTCAATCAGCAGCGTCGCTTAGATGCTGATGGACTAAAACAAGATGGGTGGACACAAAAAAAAAGGACCCACGATAACAGTTATTACACTGCATATTTTATCAGGCCCCCCATTAGAAAGTCAATTGGCGGTTGTGTGTTCATGCAGGCAGCGAACGGCTCCGAGAGAGACTGACCCCTATGCTTGACCTCTCTACGGCTTTGAACTTTCTTTCTTTTTCCGGCATCGACTCCCTCCCAGAATGAATACTTTGATTCGGCATCCGGTTGCATACGTAAACCACGTGACGTTTTAGGAATGTAAATAATAGAAGGCGCTTTTGTGAAAAATTCATTGGACGCTCCGGCGTTGCCACGCAATTATTTAGAGAGCACATGTAAATACCTCTTACAGTTGTGGAGGAATGCATGCCACTTCCTCTTCAAAGCCCGACCCATTCATTTGGTTAGCGGAGATAGGAGTTCCATAAAGAAAAAAACTATAGAAATGGTTTGCTTCACGGTTTGTGAACTGCGGTGAGAGAACATTTCATTCTCAAGAGTTCCAAGTGCTGTTTAGCCCGAGTATAAAGGCCTATTTATCTTCTTATTAAGCATTGTTGAAGTACGTTTGTCTGAGCGCTTCAATTAAACCACCCCCCCCCCCCCCCAAAACAACAGTTCTCGAGTTCTCAAATGAAAAAGGTTTATCGAACCCAAACGTTCACAGGCTACTGTCTGGCCGTAGCCCACGCCAAACAAACCCTTAAAGAAACAGCGACAAGTAACACAAGAAAAGAGAGAGAACATAGAAAAGGCCTGGTATTATAACTTGCAGTGCCCAACCCCCTCCCCCCATCCCCCTGTTCCACCAACCACACGGACACCTGGCACGAACACATTCCAGGCATTCACGTGATTGGCAGACCGCAGGGGGACTGGCAGGCTGGACACCCGTGCAAACCCACAGCAAACAGATAAATGGGTCCTAATTACAACACAACAACAGCCCATCAGAACACAGGCACATAACTTTTCCAAGCGGGTCGCTGCTATATGGAACAGAAAACTGAAATGGGCGTGTTCTATCATATCAATCCAGGAAAAAAATGTGCAGATATTCACATGGTCTTTAAGACTGTCAGCTGTGTGTATTCTGACTTAGACCCTGTACGTCCTCAGACAGACAGAGTGACAGAGTGACTTTCTTCCCGTCTCTGGAGAAGGGGACGTGTTAGAGGAGTGACATGACTAGCGGGCAGCTCCGCTTCCTCAAACTGTGTGTGAGTGTCGTGATTGCGTTGGTACACCTATAGTTAATTGTCATAAATCAAAGGATATATGATGAACACTCTTTGCGCTAAAGTCTCAGTTGAATTATTTGTCCAACCAATGGAGATGGTCTTATCGATTCCCATGTGACCAAGTGAACCGACGTTGACCAAAACATTTATAGAAAAACATATATATTTTTTTACAAGGTACCATAATCATGTAAATGAATATGGTTTGATATAAGCTCTGTCAAACATCAGTCGCTAGACTATGACTACCGCAAAACAAGAGAAAAATGCAAATAACGACAGTATTTTTGTTCAAGTTACTGAGGAAAATGATTAGCTAAGCACACAATAGGACAAAAAATACACTACAAAGACAACCCCAAACGATCTCTTGGGAGAAACACATGGCTTCAATTAACTGACAGACAGGGACAGCATTAGGAATTCTATCATGTGTTGGCTGTAGCCCCCACTGCTTTCAACCTCAACCATACAGCAGCTAGCTAGCTAGCGTGGCTTCCCATCAATCGTGTCCTCTGGGTCTTTTGATCTGCTGGGTGGTATGTGTCCTTGGAGATACACGTCTCTCTCCTCCTCCAACCTCTTTGTTGCCAACACCTGATTTTTCTTCCTGCATTGAAGCCAGCCAGATCTGCTCTCTGCTGCAGCGGCTTCCTGCTTCATTATGCAGTGAAGGTCACGTGACTATGGTGATTTTAAACATGCATAATGCTGAGTCCGCCCCTAACAGTTTTACAGACACATGGAAGGGGATGCACGCACACACACACACATATACACTACCTCTCTGGAACCGGGTTTAACCTAACCATGTAAGCCCAGAGCCTCCTCCTCCGGCGGCCCAGAGCCAAGTCATTCCGACAGGCCAACAGAACCCCCTGACTGTCTACGTCAGCCGTTTCCACGGTTCCCCTTGAACATGGAGCGCCGTTTCCTGCAAGCCAGACAATATGCATGAATGCCCGTTCGTACTCCTGCTCCCCCTGTGAAGTGGTGTTCAGGTTACATTCCTCCAGGCTAAGCCCCAGCCTTCCCCCCAACTTGCCAGACCCAGACACACACACACACACATAGATCTGTAAACTGTTTACACCCCAGTTCTCCCACCTGGAGGAGGGCCAAGCCAAACCTCCCTCTAACCCAAACCCAGAGCTCCACTGAGCATCAAGGCACCTCGGATTTCACCGTTGGGGATTCAGGAATACTTGTGTTTGGAGACACTCTCCATGATAAGAGAAGAGAGGAAGAGGAGAAGAGGGAAAGAGGAAGAGGGAAAGAGGACATGGAAGTTGTCTTCCTAAAAAAGAGGAAGAGAAAGCAGGATATTTTTGTTGTTGATTTTTCAGCAAAGAGCTGGAAATGAATTCCCACATGTATTCTCAGCTTCGGAGGGTATCTGCCTTCCCAATGCTTTGATTTTGATGGAAGCTGCTGAGAATGGAGAGAGGCAACATTGTCTCCCATAGACTCAGGTGTTCCCTTAGACATCACTGTCTTCAAAGTCCCATAAGAACCTCATATACACTGCATTTACCACCACTTTAAACATTCCGCTACGCCAAACCCTATTCGCTCTACCACATGGTAATGCATGTTGAATTCTTGACATATTGTGCAAGTGTGATGTAAGTCTACGACAGAGAACTCCATCTCCCTCCCATACTCCCTGCACAGAGTTGCTTAGAACGAGCTAAACATACACTATTACTAAAAGAGGGAGAGAGAGAGGGGGGGGGGGAGAGGGATATGTCGAGAGAGCGCAGGAGTGAGAGAGAGAAATAGATATGTCGAGAGAGGGAGAAATAGAGAGAGGGAGAGAGAGGGAAAGAGAAACAGATTTACTGAGAAAGGGAGGGTGAGAGGAAGAGAGAGATGGAAAAAGAGGGTGGGAGTGTGGAATCGGAGAGGGAGGAAGAGCCTTGCATACACAAGGAATGAAAGGGACTGTGCTTATTAACACACTTGCAAGGCTGCCGCTCCCTTAATTGCTTCTGTGTCCAATTTGCTGTGTCTTTGTAATAACGAGGAACTGTGGCAAAGAAATAAATTTTTATGGCTGGGGAGTGGAATTAAGAGAAGAAAAAGGCAAAGAAAAAAGAAAGAGAGTGAGAAAGAGAGAGAAAGAGAGAAAGAGAGAAAGAGAGAGAGAGAGAGAGAGAGAGAGAGAAAATCCACAGCCTCCAAACTAGCATGTCCTGAAGTGACATGTATATTGAATACAAATCAGAGACATTGCCTGCTTCACTGGCTAGCTGTGGCACTGCAACTCATTTGCAATGCGTCAACTGGAGCTCAATCAGAGAAGGGCCCTGGTGCATAAAAAGGCGAGCTGCTCTCTGAATATTAGCTAATGCTACATTTGCAAGTCTTTGAGAGAGGGAGAGGGAAAGAGAGAGAGAGAGAGAGAGAGAGAGAGAGAGAGAGAGAGAGAGAGAGAGAGAGAGAGAGAGAGAGAGAGGCAGAAAGAGATTTCTTGTGAAACCTCAATGAATCACTTTGTAGTGCTGGATTGATGGAAGTGATGCCTGGGTAGGGATTACTGTTTTCATTACAAACCCCCATCTGGTACCAAGACCACGTCTGTCCAGCCTTTCGCCTTTAAACATGTGTGTGTTTCACATCAATCTATTCCTATTGCAGCTGTGCTGGGGAAATGAGACAGACCCACGCACACATACACACATGTGCACACGCACACACACACACGTATGGTGCACAAAAACCCATCAGCCCCTTTCGTTGCACAAGCATCTGCACTCACGCGCACACGTGCACATCATTTATAAACACACACCAAAACACAGACATATGTCCCCATCCCCCTCCCCACGCAGTCACAAAGACACAAAGAGAAAACGCAAGAAAAAGACAGCACTGTCTTTTGGACCGTGCCTATTTCCAACTTGAAAGAGGCAGCCATAATCAAAACCAATGGGCACCATCGCGAAATAAATGAAAAGCAATCCATCCGCCATGCAGCCCCCCCCCCCCCCCCCCCCCCCCCCCCCATCCCTCCTTTTAACTGAAGCAGTGGTCCAGAACCCCACAGATGTTCTCTCCCACTCCCTCTCTCAGATGTGTGAGGCAAGGCAGAGAGACAGACAGGAAGCTGTCATTAGGTCAGACCTCAGGGAATGGCCTCCCTATAGACCGCTGTTTCTTTTTCTTCTCCACCATAGTCTTTGGTCATTCAAAATGGCCGCCGCTCTTCTGTGCATCACGTCACCTGGACAGCTCGACGCGTCATTAAAACCCCACTTGTCATTCGATAAAGTGTAGTAATGGCTGATCCCTGCACTCCTAAAGCTACGACGCAAATGACACTCAATTCCCTGAAGGGCTCTGGTCAGAAGTAGCGCACTATGCCAGTTTTGAATTATTCACAGTCATATCAAGTTGGTGGGAGGGAAGTCTGGCGCTGCTCAAGAATGGCCCTTATTGGTGGGAGTTACATGCCAATGTTTCAACATATGTCGGTTTAGAGAGAAAGAGAGATGCACCCGTTCCATAACTGACTTGTAGTCACTACACAGCAGAGTTATGGGCCGCCAATTAGCCTCATAACATGTTTGTAATTGAACCAGAATATACGTATTCTAATTGTGATTTTACAATGAAGAGAGTGAAACTGTCATGGAGCATTAAAGGAATGTTGATGAGCAAGAGGGACAGGGGAATTAAAATAACATTCATCGACTGAAATCTATGTTACACTGACTGACTTGCAACCACACGAAGAAGAAACCGTCAGATCCATCTAGCCTGCTCTGGCAATGAAAATGATTCACGAAGTAGAAACAGTGTATTAGGCAAGACATCTACCATTTGTCACAAATATTGGATTTCACACGTCACATTGGTGAGGCACAACTCCCTTAGTAATTCTCCTGTCTAAATTGACTGCGAGGGACGGGAGCTCTTTATCTTGAACCTGTAATGAACACGATGGGAGACAGAGAGCTGGTATCAAGCGCAGGGAGCAGCAGGTGTTTATTGCAAAGGACCACAGGAGGAGGCAGGTAACTGGGTCCAATGACAGGCAGAAGGTTATACACCGGGGGTCCAAAAGGGCAACAGTACAGGCAGGGAAAAGGCTGGTAACGTAGTCCGGGAGATCAGGCAATAGGTAGATAACAGGAAATCCGATAGGCTAAAGTACAGGCAGGGAATAGGAAAAAGGCATCGTTAGTGAGGCAGGCCAAAACTATCATACACTGGATGAGTAAATCACGGGACACACCAGCGCTCTGAAAGACGTGTGTCACAAAACAAACAATACCTCACAGTGATGGGGTGCAAAGACCTGAACTAAATAGTGTGTGATAATGACATACAGCTGTGTGAACAGGTGATTAGAATTCAGGTGATTGGGATCTGGAGAGTGAGCTGCGTTCAGGGGGATCTAGGTGTTTGGGAGTGTGGGCTGGAGAGTGAGCTGCGTTCAGGGGATCTACGTGTCCCAAACCAATTGTATTTGAACAAATAGCATAATATTAAAATCTTACTAGATAAAGGAACTTTTTTCCCACTACAATTAACACTTCCTTTTGATTTCATTTTTTTTTAAATCTTCTTCTTTTTTATTAGGGTGCAAGTGAATTTGAACTCTCGATAGACCAATGCATCAGTTTTAAACAAAGTACAATTCTCTAGCCTTTCCCTGAAATAATGATTGGTGCAACAAGCAGGTACACCATTGATCAATTGGAGACTGTATTGTCTATTGTCTAGTAGCTCCTGTCTTTGTGGTGTCAGTGTTTGTCTCTTCACTGAACTGGACACCGCAAATGGACACCACAGCGCTGTTGGCAACCATTAGTTGACAGGAGAAACATGCCTCTAAGAGGCAACCATCACCATCTCCTCCTCCCCTGTCAGTAGAGTCTGGACAGCCCCACGGTGATCAAACCTGTTTGCAATCTTGCTCTTTCTCTTTATGTCTGCTATGTTAACAAATGTGGACACATTGCACATAGTTGCTCTAACCATGCTCTCTCTGAGCTCCGTCTGTGGTCTCTCTCTATTAAATGAAAAGAAATAAATATCGTACTGTATGCATCCATTGCCCTTTGCTGACAGCGTTAGACAGCGTTACTTTTTCTGCACTGACAACTGATGAGCAATTAGCGAGCCAGAAGAACCCCTCCCCTGCAATCTCTACGTGCAAGACGCATCAGGCATACGTCAAGCCAGGGGCTCCGAAACCAACCAACTCCTTCAAGGTTCCCTGGTATCACCGACATCATCTGAAGTGTTCTTGTTATGGTTCGTTCCAGGGAGGAATGTACAATAACTGTATGGAACACGATGTTCCCATTGCTTCCCATTGCTCTGGGGACCCTAGGTCTTTCTGATCATGTTCGGGTTCCTTTAAACACAGTAATTTACGGGGACCCCAGCCCTAGATCAGAGGTCTTTATGTGGGTTAGCTGGGGGGAGCCGTGGGGTGGGTGGGGGAAACATGGTCGAGCTACAGCGCTGGAAGTTCTGAATGAAAACAGCATGGCCTTTAATGGGCCGAACTCTGGGTGGTCCAATCAACCTCAAGATGACATTTACTGACACATGGCGTCCATGGCGATTGATGACAGACTTGGAAATGGCTGCTTATAATCCGTCCTCTTCAGATGATTCAAGTGTTGATTTATCCAGATGACAACGTCGCTTGATTACACGATGTAAATGAAGGAATTCCAAACAGGTTGTTTTCTCCGGGTTTTGTGGCTTTTTGACAGCTTCGTCTAGGCGTGGGTTCATAAGCCTTATGGTCTAAGCCTTAGGGAGTAAAACGGATACAAATATCTCACACTCTCAAAACCAAAGACATTTGCCTTATAGGAAGCTTGTGGTGAATAACTGAAATGCATATTGACTCCATATTTTCTATAACATCTTGGTTCTGGCCGGGACGTACCATTCTTCATTGCTAAAAAGGGGACACTGGTCCATAAAGCAGAACATTTCTAAAAACAACTCACTTCCTCCTCAGACCCAAGGTCATGAGGTTCATACTGTGGAGAGCTGCTCACCACATCTAACCTCAAATCTCACAAACCTAAGTGTTACTAATCTGCATCATAAGACACCTGGTCTTTCCCCCTATATCGGTTTCCTGGTAAAACCCCCCAGCGCGTGTTGTGATTGACCTGCTGCTCAGAGTTCGAAGCCTTTAAGACCATTATGAAGGATCCATCGTAAGAGACTGCTGTCATTGGTTATTAACGTTGAGGGTCCAAACCTAATACACATGCGGCACACAGCATCAAAGCAATTGAAAACCCATTTCCTATAACAGGAATAACACTGAGTTAGCAATCCTTCAATAGAATAGTAACCATTCGGGACATGAGTTTCAACTACTGGCCAACATGCTTTCGTTTACAAAATGACATCTACAACTTGCTCTGTTGTATCTCGCCGTTACTGTTCAAGGTTATGTGTCCATCACTGCTGGATGGAACTATTTTTAAACTGTTAATAGGTTGAATGGAGGTTGAATCAAGGTTGAAGCATGGTTTTCTGTCTTTGCCCTTGGCGACATTGATTGCCATCTAAAACGACATAATAATCCAGCAATCAGCTTAGAGTGATAGCTATGGCTTTGGGGCTATTTCTCCAAAACCAACTTCCCATTATTGCAGTTATCTCCCCTGTCCAATTGGCCTCAGTATCTCCAACCAGAGGTCCAACTGACCAGCTTAGACTTAGCCTCATGCTGCTTTGGTGTGTTTTTGTTGTGAGGCTGAAGAGAATAGGCTCTTAAAAGTGACAGACTTAAAACACACTGTTTTAGAAATGCTGAATTGGGGAAAAAGTTATACCCTTGCTCTATCCTACCAGCGATGTGGCCTTCTTCTAACTCTATAAACTTTTAGGGAACATGTGCTCTACAATCACTTCAGTCACAAGATGTTCTTGCTAGTCAACGTATCAATAATTTGAAAGCATTTGAGAGACATTTTGAAGAACTTAATGAATGGGGTTATGTGGTCAAAAAATGTTCAACATAATCCCAACTTTAAACAGAGTCAGTCTGTAATTTCCTAGAACACTGTGATCCTGATCTCTCACCCACTACAGCGAACCATCTCAGTGTGGAGCCACCGCCATTTGCAAAACTGTCCAACACCACAACATTTAAAAAATATATCCGCTGATATCCAGCCAGGAGCCAATAAAGATGGTTTCTCCATGCTGACAACATCCATTTCATTTGGAGGTTTGAAGAGTCAAACACATCCACCGTCGGGGGTCAGTCTGACAAATGGCTTCCCACAGAGACCCCATGATGGAGGGATTGGGGATGAACGAGGGGAAGGGGGGAAGATGAGGAGGGGGGAGGTCGGGCAGTGTGGTGCTAAACAGACCTGCTGATGGAGAGAGTAGCAAATTATAATCATCTTATGATCAGGTCCGTATTCCAAACCCATTTTAAAAACTCCAAGGAGGCCGATATTTAATTGTGGGCAGCTGTGATTTAATAAGAAGAATACGAGCCGCGTTTTAAAAGGATGATGACCGCAGTGGCTACCTGCAGTGCTCAGAGAAAAACAGAGGGAGCCCCCCCTAAGCGCTATAAACAGCTCAGCTTTGGCTCAGCCAGTTTTGAAGCCAGCCCAAAGACGAAAATAATAGGAAAATGTAGCCCAGGATTCTGAATAAAAAGGCCTGAATCGCACTTCACTGGGAGAGTTTTCTGTTCATTTGGCTACCTGTGGTTTCTGAATATTAGCCTATTCTACAATAGCTTTACAACCCACCGTGAAACCAACACATACAGAATTGTGTCAAACATTTGTTTTCTTTTTCCGTTCGCATCTGTAAAACCACCTGCAGGAGTGGATTACGAATTTGGGAAAAGTACACCTGAAAAAAAACCCACCAGAAACAATATTTTCACAAAAACATTCCCGCCAATACTCATAGCGTTACACAGTGACCGCCCGGTATCTGTATTTTTCCATAAGTCGATCATGAAAAGAATTGTAAACAACGCTTCGACCATCGTATTGATAGCAATGATGAATTGTGACATGAACAGCATCAGATACGATATTGGACCCCCTACCTGGCAGCCCCTCATCCTCGACCCCCGCTGTGTTTTGTCGAGCCATGGCGGCCCCATTGACTGTCTCCCCCAAATCGTCCATTTCGTCCGTAGGTGGTCCAGGATCGGGCTGTCCTTCTCGGCATTGTGCAACTGGAATAGGTGCGTCCTCTCCTGTTTCGTACTGCAGTTTTAGACTCCACAATCTGATTGGACCACGAGGAGCGGGACTTCATCAGCAGAACATCCCTGTCGTCATGACAACTTGCCAATATCCCAACAGGGGTGGAGGGGCGGAAAAAAAAACATGGTTGCCTTCTTGACTCAAAACGGAAGACGTCAACGGTAGTTTATTTCTACATCCTCGTTACCTAATTTCTTGTTTTCTTTCCCAACCTCGTTGCTAATTTCCCGGTCGGTCTTCTCTTTGAGAGTTACTAGGCCACTGTGCTACTGAAGCCTGCAGATGTCCCGTCGGAGTTCCTTAGTCCTATTCCTCGCTCCCCAGGACGCCCAATCGGCTTAAAGTGATGCCTGTAATCATTATTATACGCTTCAATCACTCGGTGGAGAAAAGCAGGAGCCAAAAACTCCACTACCAGCTACTTTCACCTGTAGCCCAGTTCTCTCTTTGAGATTGCGTCATTGAACTTGGTTATAATACAGAGGATTATGCAATAGGGCTTATAATATCCATGGAACCATTACAGTGGCTGTATATCTTGTGTTTAAAAGAAACTTGAAAAAAGTTCCTCTGCTTCACTCTCTATACCCCCCCCCCCCCCCCCCCTCTTAATTGGATCCTCCCTAACCTTTTCAGCCCCCCCACCCCCCCAATCTCTCTTTAATAACTTGGGACTGATTTCCAGTCAAGTGCAAAGCAAGTCTGAGACGTAAGCGTACATTTAGTGTTTCAGTAGAAACAACCAGAAAGAAAAGATGAACGAAAACAACAAAAAAAGCAGAAAGCAAAAGAGCGGAACAAAAAAAGAAGAAAGAACAGAGAAAAGGAGAGTAGAGAAAGAAGAGAGAGAGGAAAAAGTAAAGCCATGGGGCATTATCTCGTTGTCAGCCACGTTATCCGCGGTCCAAACAGATGTACATTTAGCGGGGGAGACACCTGCTGTGCTGCTAGCCTAGCGCTCTGATTAGCAGGGGGAGACGGCTGGTTCCCAGGGTTCCTTTCCCAGTCTCCCTCCACGATGACCTTGGCTGCTCCCACAGCGCTCCTCAGCTATGGCTCCCCTGCTAGGGCTGAATGGTGGCCCGGGATGCAGGGCCTCGCCCGAGCTGCTTTGAAACTAATCCCCCTACATTGTGCTAGCACGGCACCCTACCTGGCTCGCTAGCCTAGAGGCGGCGCAGCGGCCATTGAAAGTAAGGTGATGAATGAAGGCGTAGCTGCAGGAAGCCTGGCTCCCCACGAAGCCCATGCGACAGTGCAGGCCACAAAGCTGCTTAAAACAGTCACTAGCGTTTTTCCTCAGTTTTGGTGGATTTCGGATAAGACGAAAGATGCCCCAAGTAGTCCTTGTTGTCTTGGGCTTTTGGCGAAAGCATCTCATTCTCTGAATTTGAGGAGCGGGAACGGTGGTTAGGCTTTCGAAAAACGTAAACAACGAGTCACCAGCCGTCCTTAGATGCAAAGTATACCTGGAGACACTGGTCAACACATCATTGCATACACACCAAGGCAAATCTGACACAAACACGCACATGCAGACACACGCAAACCTGCACACTCAAGACAACTGGAAAGGAAATAGCATAGTGCTGCGAACAGTAGGAACCGGCCAAAATTGATCGAGGGTGGCAAGGGACAGCGGACGGACCTCTTAAAGCGGTAGCGTCCTTTTTTTCAAGACCACCGCCCCACTGTTTTGAGGGACGCAAGAGGGGACCGACCTATGTCCAGCTAAGCCACAGAACCAACCTTAACCATGACCCTGTTGTCACAGACTTGTATGGATTGTCTCATCCTTTATCATCTACAAGCATTCATATAACGTCATGGAAAATGCTAGAACTGTTTCGAGTATGACCGTAACTCGCTAATGTTTACGGAAATTCCACATGACACCATGAGAACCTCCTGAGATCCATAAAGTCTATTCATTACTGTTCCTCAGTCCTAGCCGACAAAAGAGGGGTTTGATCGTGTTTGGAATTCACCACAGTGGGAATATAAAAGCCCACTCATTCCATCATTCACACATCTAGAAGAACCGGGGCTGGCAGCAATGCTCGATTCTGCCAATTCAGATTTCGCCCGGTGACACGGAATCGTAAATCTGTCTCCAAATACATTTAGACGGCGGTAAAAAACAAAACACACAACCATCTCATTGTAACGTCACCACGCTGTAGAGAGAAGAGAGGACTGCTGGGTGTCAGACTCTTAAGGGAGCCGAAGCAGAATTGAATGCCTCTTGTCAGGGGGTTCTGATGCGATTAGCGCCCCCTGCTAGGGCAGGGATAGTGAAGTTGTCTGGAGCTGGCAAGGAGACTCAAATGGCACCACGGGATGCCCTCTCGCCTGGAAGCCTTCCCTGGACGCAGCAGGGGAGGGGGGCCAGGGTATCCACCATCCACACCAGGGAGTCTCTCCCTCTCTGTTGTATGTGTGTGTGTGTGTGTGTGTGTGTGTGTGTGTGTGTGTGTGTGTGTGTGTGTGTGTGTGTGTGTGTGTGTGTGTGTGTGTGTAATTTGACTTTTATTGTTATAGTGAAGAGAGCGTCAATTGGTCACTGTCAGGTCTGCCTGATTGCAGCAGAGGCTCCTGGATGTGTGTGTGTGTGTGTCTCCTACCCCCATTCATCACCTCTGAATGTCATGTCCATGTCAAATCGCTGCCGTATGTCGTTGGAACAAAGCTTTGTCCTTGAGAATCACTGGAGATGATACTAATGATATTCACATCATTGTATACCTCCAAAACAATCTCCGCCATAACCTGAGACACAATATACCATATACTATGTGTAAAAAAACAACTTGGCAGACTCATCAAGAGAGACAACTCCCACGAGCACTTCTAGGCCTAAATCTTTCTCTTCTTTAAAAAAAAAAGAATACACAAATGTTTCCCGGCGACACTGAGACGTGTTTCTTCTTATCGTTATTCTCTTTACCCTTGAACGTCTCTCTCTGGCCTGTAGACTTTGAGAAGACTATCTCATGATGTATTCATGCTTGAAAGGGACATTTTGTTCATGATGCACGAATGTAAGTGAATAATACAGCCAGTAAAACATCTCTCCTCATCACTTTCTTTGCCCCTGCAGTGTTTTGCATGCATTTGTATAGAATTACTCCCCCTATGTAGACATCATACTGGTGTAGTAAGATAAAACACCATGTGAAATCAAGTGAACCAGTGGCATACAGGAAGTGACATACGATCTTACAACCCCTTCGCTACTTCTCCCTGCTTCTCTCGAGCCCTCTGACCACCTACGTGGTGTATGGATCAGACGGATAAAGTATTTTGGGTTCCGGGGTATTTCAGACGTTTCAGTTGATACCCCTACCTCTCTCTCTGCTGCAGTCCCCCCTGAGGCTGTGTAAAATAAGACTTCAAAGCGCTCTCCGAAATAGTCCTGACACAATCTCATTTCCTCGTGTTGCAAGGAGGGCTGCTCAGACTGGAATGTCTCCCTCAGACTGTGTGTCCTAAGTAGCACCCTATTCCCTATAGAGCGCACTACTTTTGACCAGAGTCCTATTGTCCCTGGTCAAAAGGAGTGCTCTATACAGGGAATAAGGTGCCATTTAGGATGTAGACCGGGTCTGCTCTACCTCAGAGCGACTGACTGCTGCATGATGACGGGAGGCCATTTTGACAGAGGCGATTAAATATGGACACTTGGACATCTGCTTAAGGCAAAGCCAGATGGGAGGAGAATTTACAAGGGCCCGGCTGGGTCACGATGGGTTCGGGGTGAAAAGGAAATGGCAGAGGCTCATTTGGTAAGTGGTTATAACGAGTGACGGCCCACAAATGACTGGGAAGTATGACATTGTACAGATGACATATTAGCGGTTAAGTTTCGGTCTGTGGGATTGGGAGATGTGATGATAGTGTATTGGCAGTCGATTTATTGTATCTAAAGCATGTGTTTCTTGATTAATCGTGTATTTTGATGTGCTGATTTGAATAAATAGACCTTGTGGGTAAGATGAAGCTAAACCTTGCACAAATCTACACAAACATGAGATTTCCAAGTATTTCTTAGAATGCTGTTTGCACAGTGTGTGTATGAATAATGATATTATTATGTTTGGGTTTATACAAGCAAACTGGATTAAACATGTCTGACACTCTCCTTGACTGGAATTCAGTCACGACTTTGACACACTTATTACGCAGGAATACTACCAGAAATTACAGCTGCCACAGATCTGACACACATTCAGTCTCTCTATCCTTGATGGACCCTTTCCATCAAAGGCAGTCCCTCATGTTCTTCTTTTCGAAATGTGTTTTTTTTCACTTAATTTCAGTATGGCTAAAATGACAGCCACAACATAAATTGCATTCTCTCTCTCTCTCTCTCTCTCTCTCTCTCTCTCTCTCTCTCTCTCTCTCTCCTCTCTCTCCTCTCTCTGTCCTTCTCTCTCTGTCCTTCTCTCTCTCATTCTCTCTCTCTCTCTCTCCTTCTCTCTCTCTCTCCTTCTCTCTCTCTCTCCTTATCTCTCTCTCTCCTTCTCTCTCTCTCTCCTTCAGTCTCTCTCTCCTTCTGTCTCTCTCTCCTTCTGTCTCTCTCTGTCTCTCTCTCTCTGCATGCTGGGAGTTTTTGGTGCGTGCTGGGAATTGTATGACCGAGGGAGTGCGTGTGTTGTGTAGAGTTAGATATTCAGAACTTTCTTTTGGTTTTCTCTTTCTTGGTGGCATTCTTTGTTTTCTTCTGTGCATGATTAAGGTTATTATTTTTATTTTTGTTGTGGTGTAATTAAGTATTTTGTTTTTCGTATCGAAATTACCCTGATTTTGGCGGGGATGGCAGCCCGAATGGGGATGCCATCCCTGTCACTTAAGCATGGCTTTAGGTGTGTTACTGAAGCTGCTGTCACTGTGGAGGAGTTTCTGGTCGCCGTAGGAGAGAAGGTAGGATATGAGAATGTTGCTTATGCGTCACGGATTAATAAAGCGGTGGTGGTATTTCTTAAAGAAGAGCGCCATGTTGATCGTATGGTTGAATGTTTATTCACGTTACGCCGCTTTTTTCTCCGTCAACAAGGGTAACGATTTCAAATGTACCGCCATTTATTCCAAATGAGCTACTGGAGCGCGAGTTATTGCACTTTGGGAAGTTTGCAAGCTCAATTAAGGTTGTCCCGTTGGGTTGCAAACACCCGGCGTTGAAACATGTCGTTTCGGTGACAGGTGTTTATGTTTTTGGACTCATCGGAGCAGACTTTGGAGTTATCGTTTAAAGTCAAATATGACAATTGACTGTATATGGCTTATGCTAGTACGGGTAGTCAACAGTGTTTTGAGTGTGGGGATGTTGGCCATAAGCGACATGCTTGCCCGAAAAGGGAGAAGGCAGAGGGAGGGGCGCAGGTGGTCCTCGTAATGCCTGGGCCCACTGATGTAGAGAGAGGTGGGCCAACAGTGGTAGAGCAGCCACAAGCACCTGTTGCTGAGGAACAAGTTATCCGTGTTGAGGGCATGGAGATGCAACTTGTATTAGAGGGAAATGTTATGCAGCAGAAAAATATTGTTGTAGAAGGTAAGGATGGATCTGAAGAGCCAGTTCCTCAGACTGGTGAGGAGATGCCCAGTACGAGTACTGGGGCACAGGAGGGGGTTCATGTGGAGCTAATCTCCCAGGTAGTGGAGGAGATGCCCAGTACGAGTAATGGGGTACAGGAGGGGGTTCATGTGGAGCTAGGCTCCCAGGTAGTGGAGGAGATGCCCACTACGAGTAATGGGGTACAGGAGGGGGTTCATGTGGAGCTAGGCTCCCAGGTAGTGGAGGAGATGCCCACTACGAGTGCTGGGGTACAGGAGGGGTTCATGTGGAGCTAGGCTCCCAGGTAGTGGAGGAGATGCCCACTACGAGTAATGGGGTTCAGGTGGGACTAGTCTCCCAGGTAGTGGCGGAGATGCCTGGTACGAGTGATGGGGTGCAAGTGGGGAGTGTTGAAAGGGATGTGGTAGAGGGGAGTCAGTGGTCTGTGGCCTCAGTTGAGGAGGAGCAGGAGAAGGATATGGATATCTCTTTTGATATGATAGGAGCTGGTGAGGACTCAATTTATGATCAAGAGGAGGTAAATGGGTTTCTGGATAAGACTTTTGGGAAATCTGTCAAATTGGCAGATTATTTTGATGTCGATAAGTTTGTGAGGTCAGCTGTGACGTTACAGAGACGGTGGGGTTAGACCAGTTGAGTGAGAAGAAGCGGTTTCGCTTGAGGAAATTTGTTACTGCTATTGCAGCAGCAAAAGGTGGTGGGAAACGTGGTCAGGTTAAAGAGAACATTTAAATAATGATGATGATCATGCTTCATAGGGTGTCTTTTTTCTCTGGTTTCTCTGTGGTTTCTTCTGCTTTTCCTTTCTCTTTTCTATATGGAGGTACTAAGGGTAGGTTCTCTCAATATTAATGGGGGAAGGGACAGGAATAGAGGGCTTGGGTATTAGAAGTAATAAAACAGAAAAGGCTTAATGTAGTTTTCCTTCAGGAAACACATAGTGATGAGGAAAATGAGGTTGACTGGGGTATGTGGTGGGAGGGGCATCATATACTCAGTCATGGTACTAATTTCAGTGCTGGGGTGGACATTTTGTCTTCCTCAGGCTTAGGGGTGACTGTGGTATCTACAATAGAGATTGTCAAGGGTCAGGTTTTATTGGTCAAGGTGGATGTTATGTTTAAAAAATTTTTTTTTTTTATGTTTATGCTCCTAATGAGGGTACAAACCATATTGCTGTTTTTGATCAAATACAGGAAACCTTAAGACAGTGTGACCAAGAGGGGTGTATGGTTTTAGGGGGGGACTGGAACTATACAGTGAATTTTACTTTTGATCGCACTGCTGAAGAACCTCACCTGCGGTCAGCCACTTGTCTGTCTGGTCTATTAACTGAGTTTGAGCTTTCTGATGTGTGGAGAGTAAGGAATGCAAAAGTTAGGCAGTACACATGGCTAAAAGTTAATTAAGGTGGTGTCAGTGCAGCAAGGTTAGACAGGTTGTATGTATCTGAGCACTACTGTAGTAGGGTTGGAAGGTTAGACAGGTTGTATGTATCTGAGCACTACTGTAGTAGGGTTGGAAGGTTAGACAGGTTGTATGTATCTGATCACTACTGTAGTAGGGTTGGAAGGTGTGACATTACTCCTGTGGGTTTCTCTGATCACCATATTGTTACTGTTGATATTCACTTGTCCTGTCCACGAAGCTCATTATCTTATTGGTATTTTAATGTTAAATTGTTACATGTTTTGTGAAAGGTTTTTGTTGTTTTGGGGAAATGGAGGGTTACAAAAGGGAATTTTGAGTCCTTGAGACAATGGTGGGAGGTTGGGAAGGCCAAAATACGATTGTTTTGTCAACAGTATACTGCTCTCTCTCGTATTGAAGTTAAAGAGACTATTAAGGCCCTTGAACAGGACATCAAATCTATTGAATTGAAGCTGCTCACTCAGAACGACCCTGGACTAGTCATGAACTTACAGGACAAGAGACATGAACTGAGGTCGTTTCTGCATGAAAGAGTGAAGGGTGCCTTGATTAGGTCTCGTTTTGCTTCCCTTAAGGATATTGATGCTCCTAGCGCTTTAAAAAGAAACTACAGTAGGACAGTCGACATTGCAACGTAAACAGATGGTCTGCCTTCGCCTCCCTGATGGGAAGGTGACCACGGATGACAGTGAAATGCGTCAATATGCCGTGGATTTGTACTCTGCCCTCTATAAGGCGGAGGATTGTGACTCTCTGTGTACTGAACAGTTGTTACACGGTCTTCCTCAATTGGGACCTGAGCAGAGAGTCGCATTGGACTCTGACATTACACTGCAACAGCTGTCCACAGCAGTTATGTAGCTCTGATCAGGCCGAGCCCCTGGCATTGATGGTTTACCATCTGAGTTTTATAAGCACTTTTGGGGGTCTATTGGGGAGGATTTTTTTTGAAGTGGTGTGTGAATCTTTTCATGAGGGTTCTCTTCCTGTATCCTGTCAACGTGCGGTGCGGTGCTTTCACTGTTGCCAAAAAAAGGGTGATTTGGCTCTCGTAAAAAATTGGAGACCTGTTGCTTTGCTTTGCGCAGAATATAAAATTGTTTCTAAATGTCTCTCAAACAGGTTGAATGAGTATCTGGGATTGTTGGTCCACAAGGACCAGTCTGACTGTGTACCTGACCTCTCTATTGTTGATAACTTGTTTCTAATAAGAGATGTTTTAGACATTGTCTGATGTAAATGTGGGTTTACTTTCTTTGGATCGGGAGAAGGCTTTTGACCGTGTGGACCACCAGTACTTGCTTAAAACAATGAAAGCCTTTGGGTTTGTCTTGGATGAATTTACTGTATACTGTATGCTGGGGCCTCGTGTATGGTGAAGGTAGGGGGTGGTTTGAGTTGCCCCATCCCTGTCCAAAGATGCCCAATTTCAGGGCAGTTATATAGTCTGGCGATTGAACCAATGCTTTGTTTTTTAAGAGCGAAGCTTACTGGTTTCTCTGTGCCAGGGGTAATGAAGGGTCCCACGATAGCACTGTCTGCGTATGCAGATGACCTGACAGTTTTTATTACAGGGGGTGAGGATGTTAAGGTTCTCTCAAACGCTTTAAAGGTGTATGAGGTGGCCTCCTTAGCTAGAGTCAATTGGGGAAAGAGTGAAGCGCTGTGGGCAGGTCAGCTTCAGTTGGGGTCCGCTCCACGGTTACCAGGGGGGCTTCAGATGGGGTCTGCTCCATGGTTACCAGGGGGGCTTCAGTGGGGCAGAGATGGGATGAAGACTTTGGGGGGGTTTCTAGGCTCCGATGTCTTTCAAAAAAAGAACTGGGAGGGTGTAGTGGAGAAAGTGTGTGCCAGAATGTCAAGGTGGAAATTGGTGCTGCCCCAGCTGTCTTATAGGGGAAGGGTACTGGTAGCTAATAATCTTGCTGCCTCTACCCTGTGGCACAGACTAATGATTTTTGCAGCCACCAAAGGGTCTGATACAAGAGCTTCAGAGGACCCTTGTCAATTTCTTCTGGTCTGGACAACACTGGATTAAAGCTGCAGCCCTGTACCTGCCACTGCACGAGGGTGGGCAAGGCCTGGTGGCCATTTCCTCTAGGATCATGGCTTTCCGGCTTCAAGCAGCCCAGAGACTGTTGTACAGTGACGGTTCTAGCTGGGTCGACACAGCCTACACATTGATGAGGACAGCGGGCTGTTTGGGCTTAGACAAGCACCTTTTCCTCTTAAAGCTGGAGGGGGGTGATTTGCCTGGCCTGACTCCATTTTATGAGTCTGTTATGCAGGCTTGGAGAGTCCTTGTCAAGTCCCGTAAGGCCGGCACGCCACCAGGGATGTGGCTTTTTGGAGAGCCCCTTTTTCACAACACTGCCATCCAGTCCCGTGTTCTGGGTTCAGCCAGCCTATGTTCATGCCTGTTGGGTGTGGGGTGTACCAAGCTGGGTCATCTGATGCGGAGCAGGAGCAGATCGCTGGAGGAGCTGGGAGAAAGAGCGGGGATCCGATCGTCTCGCCTACTGAGGAAGGTCGTCGCTGAGGTCTGTGACTCCTTTCCAGTGCTTCATCTGCAGTATGTGACTGACACTTCCAATTCTGATCGGTGGAAGGAGGGTCTGGATTATGTGTTCCCTGCACTGATTGTTAGTGCTGCGGTGGGGGCATTCGAGGAGGACGGAGGGTCTGGATTATGTGTTCCCTGCACTGATTGTTAGTGCTGCGGTGGGGGCATTCGAGGAGGACGGAGGGTCTGGATTATGTGTTCCCTGCACTGATTGTTAGTGCTGCGGTGGGGGCATTTGAGGAGGACGGAGGGTCTGGATTATGTGTTCCCTGCACTGATCGTTAGTGCTGCGGTGGGGGCATTCGAGGAGGACGTGGGGATGCTGCTTTCCTTCCATACCCCGGAGGTGGGGGAGTTCAAGGCGGTAGGAAAGAAGGCCATGTACAGAATATGTGTATAAGTGTCCCATGCCTCTTCCCTGGAAGGGGTAAAACCGACGAGGTGGGCGGGTGTGCTTGGTCCAGGTGCCTCCCCAAAAGGCTGTTGGCGATCATTATACAAACTGCCGATTGATAAGAGGACAGCTGACCTCCAATGGAGGATAATACATGGAGCCATTGCCACCAATATGCATCTGGTACACCTGGATCCTACTGTTGGGGAGGGGTGTCCATTCTGTGCTGAGTCTGAAACTCTGGCACATCTGTTTTTACTGTGTCCCAGGTTGGTCGGGATGATTGACCTGATCACTAGTTGGTTCTCAGCATTAGGATAGGTTTTCTCTTCCCAACTGTATATATTTGGGCCAAAGTACAGGTTCAGTCAAAAGGGTGTAGTTGTGTTGCTTAATTTTGCGTTAGGGGCAGCAAAATTAGCGATATGGAAGACCCGAAAGAACAGTATTCGGGGACAGGGGTCTGTGGATGTGGTGGGAATGCTGGAGGGAATGTTGGCAGTGAGACTGAGGGTTGAGTTTGCCTTTTATAAACTTGTCAACAATATTGATCTGTTTATGAGTATATGGGTATTCAGAGGCTGTTGTGTTTAGTTACTGTGGAGGAGGAGTTGGAGTTGTGTTTTTAATTGATGTGTAACTATGATTTTGTATGAGTATTTATTGTGTGGTGGGCTCCCAGACCCAATAAAGATTATTTAAAACTCAAACTCTCTCTCTCTCTGTCTCTCTCTGTCTCTCTCTCTCTCCTCCTCTCTCTCTCTGCAGTCAGTGGTAGAAGCTGGTAACCTTGAAGGAAGCTATAATATTCTAGTTAAATTGCTACATTTTATTGAGAATGTGTAGTTCAAAATGGATGCCATCAGCCAAATTGGCCTACAGGTATTGAGTTGCTGCCAGGTCAACCTCACCCTGAAGCGAATGTGTCACGTTCGTCGTATGAATCGGACCAAGGCGCAACGTTGTGTGCGTACATTCTATATTTATTAAGAGAATGAACACTGAACAAACTAACAAAACAACAAAACGAACCGTGAAGCTAATATGAATAGTGCAGACAGGCAACTAAACATAGAACAAGAACCCACGAACACAAAAGGGAAAATGGCTACCTAAATATGATCCCCAATCAGAGACAACGATAAACAGCTGCCTCTGATTTGGAACCATATCAGGCCACCATAGACATACAAATACCTAGACCTACAAAACCCCTAGACATACAAAAACCCTAGACATTACAAAATCTAGCATACCCACCCTCGTCACACCTTGACCTAACCAAAATATAAAGAAAACAGCGATATCTAAGGTCAGAGCGTGACAGAATGGAAGTGAACGGTTAATGGAATTAATCCAATAGGATTGGAGCAGTGTACTTCTCAAAACCACACAGACTTTGATATAATGTCCAGGTAAGGACTTTAATTGCAGTTGTGCCACCATCAAAGAACCATTTGGCCAAACAAAAGAATGGCTTTTTCCACCAATTACACATCATTATCAACATGATACGTTTTAATCATACAATGAAATGAGTTGAGATTACCAATCAAGATAAAATGATTGATACGGGTGGGATGTAATGCATGTCATATATTTTGAAACTTGGGTGAATTACAGTATATGTATGATCATTATTGGACTAAGCCTTCGCAGTCTCCAGAAATCCTATTTCCCTCATACTTAAGTCAGCCTGCACCAAATGTAAGGCTTTACATGTTTAAGTAAAAACCCAGTGGAAAAGATTATTAGTTGAGTTTTGATTCATTATCCAAAGATACTGCAATAATGAATGGAGAATAAGTGAGATATGCAATTTTCAGCCATCTATTCCTAAGACATGCAGAGCTCTCGACTCCAACTCGTCCAAAGGAATGCGGATTTTTCACAGATTTTCATAACTGCTTTTGAGGTTTACATTGAGATCTCACCACTTGATCTATTTGAGACTGTGTGATAAACATTTTCTCAACAGGACCAAATTCTGTAGCAGCCGGCGTCTTGAGCTGACGTGTAGATCGACAAATACATTGCTCGGCTGTCTCTCTGTCAGACACGCTGAGGGACAGTTGTGGGGAAGACGTAAAGTAACAGGTAGGTATAAACAGGGTAACACTTTATCAGTAGATGCTCTACAAACTATCAGTCAACATCTCAGCAGTCAGTCTACAGTCCATCTATAGATGCTTAACAAACCATCTGTAGACTATTAGCACCATTTCAACAGCATATCTGGAGCCTGTCAGTAACATCTACAAATGGACTATCCAATGTAAGTGTTACCATGACATTACCACATGACAACGTTGGGACAAGTTAAGTAAATGAGGCCAAATAGTATGAACAAACAGCTAAGGATGACTTGCCTGACGACTCACCCTAAATGGAATTCCCCGGGTCTACCGATTGCTACTATATACATTCAGTCTGAAACTGCCATCCTAGACGTCGTTTTTTGGGAGTTGACAATGAGGGGCGCTGTACAAAACAAATGAATCAGCGATTGGATCGTGTCCAACAAATCGAACCAATCAGAGTATCAAAGTTGATCACTTCCTCATGAAGGCCAGCTCTGGACCAATCATAACAATCAGAATGTGTTCCCATTCCAGAAGTCATCAAGGAGGGAGGCAAATCCAGACTCATTGTGGAGAGGAAACGTCAGTTGGCCGGAGAGGTGTGGATGCGGAGCCATGTTATCATGACTTTACCAATGTAACAACAGTGTGAGGATGACGTTTTATCAGCGGGGAAGTTCCAAAAAGGAGTAACTAGCAGCTATGTTGTTGGAGCAACTCCAACCTATTGAACGAGTCAGTCTTCTCAGCTCTCCCAGTTGCCGGGATGGCAGTTTACACTTGTTTCTCACGGGGCACTGTTTCATCTCTACATCGGCATCCGCTTCCTCCATCTACAAAGGCCTTGAAAGAGAATGAGTAATTCATCTCTCATTTCGTCTTCTTTTTTGCTGTTGACCTATTTCAGTTGCAGCGACATAGTGTTTGTCGTGTCTCCGTCACTGTGGAGGAAGAGACTGTGGATCCCTGGAGAGCCAGGAGAACCTGTGAATTTAGAATTAGTCTTGGTGCCTATGCAATGGACACCATAGGGCCCAATATTATGTGGCAGAACTAATGCTGAATACTATTTTGATATGTGGAGACAGTTAAAAACAGTTACATGTAATTACATGTAATCGAAAATGTAATCTATGTAATACCCAAAAGTTATTATTTATCATGAGAGGGCCTTTAACAATAACTAGAAGTAGTTATGTTCAAAGAAAGGTTAAAATCTCACCTTTCTGGTAAAAATGTTTTTAAATTGCTGAGGTGTCGTCACTTTTGAGGACACAGGCTCAAGTACACAGTACAAATATGATACAAATATGAAAATATGTGTCACGGATCCCTCCGGAACTTTCATTACGCACCCCTTCTACTCCGCCTCAGGATGCCTGGATTGCTGTCCGGGGAGGAAAGCACTCCAGGAAACGGAATCCATCAAATGTTTCGGAGGTGCTACAATTGGGGAGGAGATTCAAGGTCCTGGAAGACCTGGAAGTGCATTCCAATCATACTGTACAGGGTCCCTCCGCTTCATCTCTACTGCTGCCATCTCACTCTCAGGTGGAAGTGCCCAAGCACACTCATCTGCGCTCCTTGCCTGCCACTAGGTCGTCAGTCTCAGCTGCTAGCCCCCCTCAACCTGCTAGGAGGCAGATCACCCGGGAGAGGCCCCGTCATTTACCCAATAAACCCATCTGTAGTCCTTCCGTTCTCGTGGTGGGTTCATCCATGGTCCGAAACGTTTCAATCCGGAAAGCTGAGACCTTCTGCTACCCTGGCGCTAGGATCTCTGACCTAGATTCCATGCTACCGCTACTTATTAGCAAGCACTCCGCCGCTTCAACTGTCATTGTCCATGTTGGGTCAAATGACATTAAACTCCAGCAGTCAGAGAAATTGAGAGACGATTTTAAAACATTGATAAATACGCTGCTGGAATCTGGGAAGCAGTGTGTTGTTTCCGGTCCATTTCCATCCCCACGCTATACGGATATGGTTTTTAGTCGTATACGCCAATTACACACCTGGCTTAAGGGATACTGCTGCACGATGGGAATTCCTTTTGTGGATAACTTTGCAGCTTTTACAGACTGACCAGGTCTATTTCTTCGGGACAATTTACATCTTAACAGGTATGGCTCCAGCATCCTCTCCACCAACATGTCTCTTACTCTTGCCTCATGTAGAGCCTTTGATACCTGACGTTGTGTATTCTCGGGGGTTGACTTTTGGGATTGTACGCTCCCCTATCAGACTATGTTCAATGCTCCTCTCCCAGTTTCATTAATTAGTTCCTCAATTGCAAATATGGAACAAACTACAGTTAACAACCTTTCTGCAATTCCTAGATTATTGTCCAATCACCGTATTGCGAATACTACTCACATGCAGAGAGGTATTGTTAGTAGTAATCTTGTCCCCATAAAATTGAGCTCTGTCAATAGCTCGAAAATGGTTTATTGCTCATCCAGTGCAGCTTCAGGTGCTACCTTGGATACTCCATCTGATATGAATTCCCGTAGCAATGGTATTGGAATAATTCATTTGAATGCTAGAAGCCTGATCCAAAAGTTGGACTTTATTGAAATTTTGGTCTCACAATCAAATGTTGACGTTCTGATTGTATCTGAATCGTGGCTGTGTGATTCTGTGCCAGATTCAGATGTTCAGTTGATTGGATACAATATTTATAGAACTGATAGAGTTGGTAGAGGTGGTGGTATTGCGATTTATGTTAAATGCTGCTTAAATGTTTCTGTGTCCATATCAACCTCTGTCTCAAAGCAATATGAATGTCTAGTTTTAAACGTGGTACTTGGTAATAATGCTCATTTAACTCTAGCAGGGGTATATCGCCCCCCCTCAGCTCCTCCTTGTACTCTATGCAAATTATCTGATATACTGTCTAATTATGCAAACTCTGAATTACTGATTTTGGGAGATTTTAACCTGGATTGGCTCTCACCAGTATCCGATAAATTAAAAGGCATTTGTACTGAGCTAAATCTAACTCAGCTGATAACTAAACCAACCCGTCCCAACTTTAAGAACCCAGTAAAATCCACTCTACTAGACATTATTCTAACAAATACCCCCCATAAATACACAGCCAGTGGGGTTTTTGCAAATGATATCAGTGACCACTGCCCTATTGCTTGTATTAGAGATACCAGGCTGAAACACTCTGATCCCTGTATAATCTCTAAGAGAAATTATAAACATTTCTCACAGCAAGCTTTTATCCTTGACTTATATCACTCTGAGCTTTTATCCACTTGCTGCTTTCTGGACCCGGTTTTAGCCCTTGCTTTTTTCTCTTCTATTGTTACCTCTATGTCTGATAAACATGCCCCGCTTAAGAATCACAGAGTAAGAAACCGAACCAGTTCTTGGTTCTCTCCTGAATTGTCAGGTCTTTTCCTGCAAAAGAATCGGGCCTGGGCCTTGGCGAGGAAAACAGGTACTCCAGCTGATTGGCTGTTTTTTAGGCAATTGAGAAATAAATGTACTGCAGCTGTCAAAAAGGCAAAATCAAATTACTTCCTTAATGCTATGACAGATTCTGCAGGAGATCCTGCAAAATTCTGGAAAACCGTTAATTCACTGAAACGGGGGAATTCTGCTGTTTCTCTTCCTAAGCAAATTACCTCAGACTTCTGTATTCTAACTGAAAAAAATGATATTTGTGATGCTTTTAATAAGCATTTCATCTCTGCTGGTTTTTTATTTGAAAGGAAAAGTGGACTTTGTGGTACTGGCCAGTTAGTTGATTTTTCGTCTTGCTTTTCAACCGTTACTCTGAAAAATGGTAACCCTGTTTTTAGTTTCCAGAAAATAACTGAAGCAGAGGTTCTAATTGCCCTGTGTGCCATTGATACTAAGAAATCCTTAGGCGCTGACAATTTAGACCCGTACTTACTTAAGTGTGCTGCACCTATTTTTGCTGGTTCAGTAACACACATTTTTAATCTAACATTAAGCACAGGAAATATCCCTAAGGTGTGGAAAGCAGCTTTTGTTCTGCCATTACATAAGGGAGGTGACGGTAGTGATTTGGATAACTATCGACCCATCTCTAGGCTCCCTTGTCTGGTAAAGATTCTAGAATCTATAGTCAACAAACAGTTAATCTTTTCTTTCTGCTAACAGTATTCTTAGTACCAATCAATCTGGTTTTAGATCTAAACACAGTACCACATTGGCCACTATGCTTGTTGTAAATGATATTGCAAATGCCTTAGACGATAGAAAGCACTGTGCTGCGTTGTTTGTAGATTTGTCAAAAGCTTTTGACACTGTAGACCATGCTATCCTTTTGAGTAAGCTGTCATCAATAGGACTGGGCACTGATGCCTGCCGATGGTTTTATGACTATCTTAAAGATAGAACTCAAGCCGTCATGGTCGATGGGGTCAAGTCTGACCCCTTACAGTTACTTAAAGGGGTCCCTCAGGGTTCAATAATTGGCCCACTATTGTTCTCACTTTATATAAACAACATTGGTGATGATGTCAGATATTGTAAATTCCATTTATATGCAGATGACACAGTGATGTACTCTATTGCTCCAACAGCGGACCAAGCTTTAATGCAGTTGGAGTCTGATTTTAGGATACTACAGGGGTCTCTTTTACAGCTTAAACTTGTTTTAAACGCTAAGAAAACAAATGTCATGTTTTTTTCTAGGTCTAAACTCTCAGTTAGAAACACGTTTGTAATCACTAGCTTGGATGGTACTCAAATCAATAAGGTCTCTGCATATAAATACTTAGGGGTATGGTTAGATGATAGGCTTTCTTTTAAAAAACATGTTACTGAATTGGGAAAAAAGCTCAAATTCAAGATAGGATTCCTTTACAGAAACAGGGCTTGTCTGTCCTCTGTAAATAGGAAAAAAATTGTGCAGGCTACTTTTATGTCCGTTTTAGATTATGGTGATATTATCTATATGCATGCATCGGCAAACACATTAAAACCACTGGATGCTATTTACCATTGTGCACTCAGGTTTATCACGGGTGATAGTTACAGAACTCATCACTGTATCCTATATCAACATGTGGGTTGGGTCTCTCTATCTGTGAGGCGAGAGCAACATGCTCTCTTGTTTATTTATAAAGCACTTCTTTTAAAACTACCTCCATATATATCATCATTAATTTCCACAAGATGTACTAATTTTAAAACCAGATCACAGATGTGGATTACATTAGAGACTCCTGCGGTCTCCACAGAGTTGGGTAGGACTGCCTTCAGTTCCTTTGCACCTTATTTATGGAACAAACTGCAGATCCAACTTAAGTTAGACACTCTGGTGTCCCTTGCCCATTTTAAAATGTTTATGGAGGATCAATATGATGTTGTCTGTGATTGTTTCTGTTGAATTGTGTATGTTTTGAAATGTTCTTGTCTGTATGTCTAAAACTGTACATGTCAACATGTTTACACAGGGCACAGCCGTAAAAGAGATCCAGGTCTTAGTCTGTTTTCCCTGTTAAAATAAAGATTAAAAAAAAAAAAAAAAAAAAAATTCCCACTGATTAGTACTTGTATAAGTGTGCCCTTTGGTTTCCATTGGGCTGTCGAATATTGTTACTATGTCCGTTGGTGCGTGTGAGTACCTGTGCTGTGTGTTTTGGCTTTCGTGCCATTGTGGATCGCGAAGATGATTTCGGGTTTCGTCCCATGTGTTAATCATTGTGCGTGTGTGTTATTTATTCGAGGTATTCCTCCCTTTTTTGTTTGGGTTTCAACCCTGTGTTTTTGTATAGTGGAACTCGGGTAAGCTCGGATCCTCTCGGGGACGTAGACACCGGGGACTTCCGGAGTTTATCAGATGCAAGGTGGGATCCTTGAGTGAGCAATTGGGACTGCAATCAGACCTCTTCTCCCTCATACATTCCCGTAGCCAACCATCGATCCGGATGGTTAAAGCGATGAGTGAGTCGAGATCAGTCGGTAGTTCCCGGGCTGCAAGCTCGTCCTTTACTTCCTCCGATAATCCATGCAGGAACGTGTCGAACAGCGCTTCCGGGTTCCAGGCACCCTCCTCTACTAGTGTGCGGATATCCACTGCATAGTTTGCCACACTGAGGGAGTCCTGCCGAAGCTGCAGTAGAATCCCTTCAGACTGAAGCATACGGCTATCTTAGAGGGGTCCGAGGGGAAGGAGGAAGGCTGCAGCTCCATGACGACGGAACACTGAGCAAGAAACGCCCGACAGGTGCCCGACTCTCCATCGAAGTGCTCCAATGGAGGTAAGCGGGATTCCCGGGAAACCAGGTTGACGACGCTGCTACCAGCCGGGTTACTGAGGGGCTGGGAGGTTACTGTCGTGGTAGGCTGCCTAGTAGACAACCCACGGAATTCCTACCGCAATGTGGCCAATGCTAGGTCATACTATCACGTTTTAAGGTATGACCCAAGTGCAGACATTGTTGAAGAAACAAAAGTTTATTCCTCAAACAGGCAAACAACAGGTCAAGGCAGGCAGGGGTCAATAATCCAGAGAGGGTGTAAGGTACAGGACAGCAGGAGGGCTCAGGGTCAGGTCAGGCAGAGGTCGGTAATCCAGAGTAGTGGGGCAAAGGTACAGGACGACAGGCAGGCTCAGGGTCAGGGCAGGCAGAACGGTCAGAACCGGGAAACTAGAAAACAGGAGCAAGGAAACAGGCGGCAGCAGGGAAACAAAACGCTGGTAGGTTCTATGAACAAAACGAACTAGCAACGGACAAACAGAGAACACAGGTATAATACACAGGGGATAATGGGGAAGATGGGTGACACCTGGAGGGGGGTGGAGACAAGCACAAAGACAGGTGAAACAGATCAGGGCCTGACACTACCACTGTCTGAAGGTAGCCCAGTCCTGGAGTCAAATGACCTCGTGGGTCATGGGTGGAATGTTATACATATTTTTCATCATTAATAAACGTTATAATTTTTTTAAACACAGGGTTTGGGGAGGGTTTGGGGAGGGTTTGGCCGGGGTCGTCATTGTAGAATAATAATTTGTTCTAAACTGACTTGCCTAGTTAAATAAAGGTTAAATAACTGACATGGTACAGTTGTCTTCTTTAGTTGATCCCATAACCATGTGCGTGTGGTGTATTCTTTTGTTTCAAAGTATATTTGTTCAAGGTTAAAGAATGACGTGTTCTTTTACTACTCATATCCTCCTTTCAAACTCTTCAACACACACACACACACACACACAATTATTAAGGTGGTGCTAGCTAGCTGCACTCTTAGAAAAAAAGGTGCTAAGTAGAACCATACAGGATTCTTCAGTTTGTCCACATAGTGGAACCGTTTTTGGTGCTGTGTAGAACCCTTTGCAGAGGGTTCTAAAACCCACTATGTAGGGTTCTTCAAACAACCCCCTATATATGGTTATACCTAGAACCCTCTATGAAGGGTTCTACCGAGAAACCTTTGGAGGGTTCTTCTTAAAACCCCCTATGAAAGGTTCCATAAGCCTTATTAGCCTTTAAAATGTAATTATTTATGACAATACATTGCATGTATCATAAGGCCTTTCTTTGAGGGCCTAGTTATACAATAACACATTGGTGTTAGGAATCTCCTGATTTACAGGCCACATCAGGCCTGCAAATCACATTATGCTGGCATGTTAAGTGATTTGCAATTCCTATTGGAATCCAGGCAGAGTTAGGATATCCAACAAGTGGAATTATTAATCACCCACAACTTGCATTCAGAATGACTGCCAGGAAAAATTGAATAGCTCAATCATCTAAACTGGAACAGCCATCTCAGTAACGGGTGCAATAAATCCAATTACTAATAGATTGGATTCGTTTAGATGTTATTTATATTTGTGTAGCACACAAGTAAACAACCAATCAATATATATGCAAAAACACAGACATTACAGTAAAACAAACAACTCTGAAATAGAGCATGCTGGGAAATATTATGTATGGTTCTACAGTGCCTTGCAAAAGTATTCATCCCCCTTGGCGTTTTTCCTATTTTGTTGCATTACAACCTGCAATTTAAATAGATTTTTATTTGGATTTCAAAATAGTCCAAATTGGTGAAGTGAAAAAAATGACTTGTTTAAAGAAATTCAAACTGAAAAGTTGTGCGTGCATATGTATTCACCCCCTTTGCTATGAAGCCCCTAAATAAGATCTGGTGCAACCAATTACCTTCAGAAGTCACATAATTAGTTAACTAAAGTCCACCTGTGTGCAATCTAAGTGTCACATGATCTCAGTATATATAGACCTGTTCTGAAAGACCCCAGAGTCTGCAACACCACCAAGCAAGGGGCACCACCAAGCAAGCAGCACCATGAAGACCAAACAGGTCAGGGACAAAGTTGTGGAGAAGTACAGATCAGGGTTGGGTTATAAAACAATATCTGAAACTTTGAACATCCCACAGAGCACCATTAAATCCATTATAAAAAAATGGAAAGAATTTGGCACCACAACAAACCTGCCAAGAGAGGGCCGCCCACCAAAACTCACAGACCAGACAACGAGGGCATTAATCAGAGAGGCAACAAAGAGACCAAAGATAACCCTGGAGCTGCAAAGCTCAACACCAGAGATTGGAGTATCTGCCCATAGGACCACTTAAAGCTGTACACTCCACAGAGCTGGGCTTTATCGAAGTGTGGCCAGAAAAAAAGCCATTGCTTATTAAAGAAAAAAATAAGCATATTCACATTTGGTGTTCGCCAAAAGGCATGTGGGAGACTCCCCAAACATATGGAAGAAGCTACTCTGGTCAGATGAGACAAAAATGTTGCTTTTTGGCCATCAAGGAAAACGCTATGTCTGGTGCAAACCCAACACCTTCCATCACCCCAAGAACACCATCCCCACAGTGAAGCATGGTGGTGGCAGTATCATGCTGTGGGGATGTTTTTCATCGGTGGGGACTGGGAAACTGGTCAGAATTGAAGGAATGTTGGATGGCGCTAAATACAGAGAAATTCTCAATCTTCCAGAGATTTGAGACTGGGATGGCGGTTCACCTTCCAGCAGGACAATGACCCTAAGCATACTGCTAAAGCAACACTCGAGTGGTTTAAGGGAAAACATTTAAATGGCCTAGTCAAAGCACAGACCTAAATCCAATTGAGAATCTGTGGTATTACTTAAAGATTGCTGTACACCAGCGGAACCCATCCAACTTGAAGGAGCTGGAGCAGTTTTGCCTTGAAGAATGGGCAAAAATTCCAGTGGCTAGATGTACCAAGCTTATAGAGACATACCCCAAGAGACTTGCAGCTGTAATTGCTGCAAAAGGTGGCTCTACAAAGTACTGACTTTGAGGGGGTGAATAGTTATGCACGCTCAAGTCTTATTTCTTGTTTGTTTCACAATAAAACATATTTTGCATCTTCAAAGTGGTAGGCATATTGTGTAAATCAAATGATACAAACCCCCAAAAATCTATTTTAATTCCAGGTTGTAAGGCAACAAAATAGGAAAAATGCCAAGGGGGGTGAATACTCTCGTAAGCCACTGTATGTAGAACCCTTTCTTCCAAAATCGGTTCTTAGGATGTTAAAGATTCTAGGTAGAACCCTTTGCCTTACAAAGAACCCTTGTCGTCCTAAAAGGGTTCTTCTGATCAAAATGGTTGTTGGTAGAACCCTATCCCTCTGCAAAGAACCCTTTTGGAACCCTTTTTCCCAAGAGTGTAGCTTCATGGACGATCTCAATACCCCCAGTGTTATATGATTGAAACCATGTTGAGTTACTATAAGGACCACTTTAATAGTGAAGACTTTGCCATACCAGGGGGCTGTTGTTTTTTACGAGAGTGTGGCGTTTCTTTCATAACCAACGTTATTCAAAACAGAATGCTTTTTAAAAATAATTACTGCGGCATTCTGGGGGGGGATGTTTGTAATTTTATCCGCTCATACAAAACAATCCGTTCTTCTCGGCACCAGATGGAACATATCATTTCAAAATGCTTTAAGATAGGACATTTCATCGTCCGCATTCTTGTCTAGTGATCACTGTACTAACAGAATGGATCACTACTGTACACAACAGAATCTCAATAGAAACTCCCACTGACTCTCAGATGCTTAAACGGCTGTGGGCTGTACTTCCCATTAAAATATCTTCGTTTCCCCTAGTTATTATCAAATAGCCTTGGGAGGTGGTGGAGGGTGTGAACAGGGATTCCTGCATGGAGCCCTCATCAAGTGCATTCACAGGAGAGACTAGTTTGGATTAACAGCCGTTCTGTAACCTCTGATCTGGGTGCATCTGAAAAAGACCTCATGATAGAAACAGCATGTGGGAGGAAATTGAATACAGCTGTCCCACGTTGTTTGTTTCTGTGTTGTTCATCCCCCTCCCTTCTTCCAACTTTCCTTATTTTGTTCTCAAAGTTAGGATTCGGAAGAGGCACCTTCAACTAACAGAGCTGAAGGTTGAACTTGTGGATGAAGTCAAGCAGCAAGACAGGTGTCTGGCATGTGCTTTGTGTAGATCTGATTGGGTGGCACAGAACCACCAAACCCCACTGCATGGTCGCAGTGGGCGTAGGCTTCACATCTCAGTCAGCTATGACGGTGAAGGAAGGCATTTCTTCGCAACCGTGAGGCATCTGAGATCATAACTCACTTCGTCACAAGTAAAAGTTGATCTCCCCAGTCATCTGCCTTGTCTCAGTGGGATCTGTGAGAGGGCTTCAGTGAGTAACAACATTGACAAGTTGACACATTACCCCCCAAATCCAAACACAGCTAATGGAAACAAGCAACTTGACTTGTTTATGCCAACTTTCACAATTGTCAATGTCCCCCCCACTGCATCCCTTTCCCCCTCCCACTTTCCTTATCACGGTGTTGTTCCTTGAGCATTTCTGGTGAACAAGTAACACATCCACTCAACATGTGGTAGGATGACGCTCATGATGGTGTTGATTTGTTTTCATTGTCAATCATGTTAAACTCTTGTAACAAAATGACTTTTGGCCACCACATGGAAATGGCTAGCACATCAGTCCTAATACAGCGTCACTCGATTAACCCCTAGTGGGACAGACATGGTAAATGTATTCCAGAGCGAGAGACGGCGGTGTAGTATGACGCAGCTGAATAGTTCTCGAACCTTAGCCTCACAGTAGGGCTCTGAGCCTTTCGTTTCCACCAGATGTTACATGTCAACTGCCTCAGAGCGTCTCCCCGCCTGTTCTGAACAGTTTGACCACACTCCCAACCTGCTGAGTGCACAGCGGCCACATTTCTGTCGTAGTCAACTCCGTTACTTCCCGTCAACTGCGTTACCTCATATCAACTGTGTTACCCTCCGTCCATTCTGTTACCCTCTGTCAACTGTTATCAGCAATCACTGGCGTTGAATACAGATCAACTCGTGTCTTTCTCAGCAGCTCTGCTGCCTCCAGAAACGCTTTTTCCAATCCATTAGCACCAATGACAGTAGAATAGTGGTGGCACAACTGTGAAGAACTGAATCAGGAAAAGGAACAGAAAGATTATAATTCCAATGATGGTATCAAGATGTTTCAGTGAATTCCGTTTTAAGTTGAGTTTTTCCACCTTAACAGGATACACATAAGTTAACAGAGGAGGCATAAATGGCACAAGGGTCATCTCAGCAGATGACCCTTGTGCCTTGAACACAAGACACTGCGGTGACGCACACAACACCCGACCGAGCGAAACGCTCTTCGTTTTTCCGAATTTTCCCTCCGATACGGTTTCTCTCAGGTGGCACTCGTCGTTGACGCGGCAGCTCCTTTCGTCACCGCCCAAACAGGCATGGTGTGACACCCCTTAGCTTTATAGAAGAGGGACACAGTCTTCTCCCTGACTGACAGTAGTCAAACGCACTGTTGCATCTCTAGAAGGTCTGCCGTTGAGAAGCAATTGCTACAACGCAGTTATCATGTCACTGATGTTTTGCCAGGCTTCTCCCTTCTACCTGCATGGGCGGCAAATAGAATCCTACTGCATTGGGAAGATATTCCATGAAGGAGAAAAAAGTTGTACTTATATCGTTCAGAGTAGTCCAACACTCGATCAGCATAATAACACAACTGTCCAACCGGGCTTGAGTAATATGAACTAAAGATCTGACCTACACATGTTTATTCTCTAAACGTAGGGGATTAAAACACATCTCACCAATTACTCAACATAGTACTAGGAGGGGGGGGGGGAGTATCGCTGATTCAATAACTGAAAATGGCATGGTAAAGTACTTCACGAAGGACAGAAGGGATTGTAAATGTTCCTTCCAATGATGCATGCTTTTAAAGTTACTTACATGTTGAAGCGCAGTAAAGAGCACTAACAACCGTTCAGTTACAGAGCATAATCGTAACTGTGAACCACAACACTGTGGAGCCACAGTCAGTCCTACATCTGGCCTTGAATCCTGTCTATATCATAGATACATAACAAGGGATGGGGAGGGGGAAGAGAGGGGGGAGGGAGTGATCCCGCTGATGTAGCCACCCATGTAAATATTTAGATCAAAAACTTTAACAACATGAAATACAACTCTTTCTCTTCATCTTGCTGACATTTGTCACAAATATGGCCGCCGCGCCCCTCTCAAATGTGCCCTCCCTCTCCAAGGGGCACCCCCCCCCCCCCCCTTTATAGTTCTCTTTATGTTTTGAATGCACTGCCAAACAGTAGACAGCGACAATAACAGGAAATACTGCCAAGAACGAGAGAAAGAAATGCAAAAACTTCAGGACCTTTCCTCTTCAGACCCTTTTCTTTGTAATTTTAGTGTCTCATGTTTGACATCAAAGATCCAGATTTTTTCCCCCTCAATGTTGTGTACTCTGTAATTATTAATCTGCCTTGCAAGACGACTGCCTTCAGGGCAAAGTCAGACACAAAAGGCCCCTCTCTGATGTGGAGCAACACAGAAGAACAAAAAAGAACACAGAGAGAGAGAGAGAGAGAGAGAGAGAAGAAGAAAAGCAGAACTCTGCCACCAAACTCATGTGTGAACTTTCTGACAACAGTTGTAAAACTTTAAAAGATAGAGAGAAGAGAAGCAAAGAAAAATGAGAGAGAGAGAGAGAGAGAGAGAGAGAGAGAGAGAGAGAGAGAGAGAGAGAGAAATCGACTTGAAAACAAAGCTACAAAAGCTGTGTTGTTGTGACAGTGCTAATGCGAAAGCAACAGTGACTGGATGCAGTAACGAGCTCCACTTACTTCTTCCAGACACGCTCATCTCCCACATATTTCTTCTTATCGCCTTGAAAAGATTATTCACCATTCACTGCTCTGCTGCTTCCCATCGCTGTGGATTTCATGCCTGTGTACTGTGGCAAAGTTACACCAGAATGACTTAACGTTACACTGAATGACTTCACCATGTCACACTGCAGTAGTTGGCTTTAGACAAGCCAGACACCATTCTCCTCATAGACTGCATCCCAAATGGCACCCTATTCCCTCTGTATAGCAGGGTTGGGGTCAATTCAGAATTGACCCCAACCCTGCTATACTGTATAGTGCACTACTTTTGGCCTTTAGGGCTCTGGTCCAAAGTAGTGCACTATGTAGAGAATAGGGTGCTATTAGGGAAGCAGTCATAGATCCTTGTCTCTATGACTCAGGTGGATGGTGACTCCTGCCCTATAGCTGTTAAATGTGTCTATTGGATGATAGGTTGGTTTTATGGTCTACCTACCCTAACAGCCAGTTCGACTGGTTTCGGCAGGGACACTGTTATGCTTTAGCTATGTTGAAACCGTATTATGCTTTTACATTAATGTACGCATGTAATTAATGTACATCTAAATTGCAATGCATTTATTTAAGTTAACCAGGTCTTTCCTGAGCAGTCTTCACCATTAAGACCATTGAGAAATGAGCTCTTCTGCCTTGCCGGTCTTGGCAGTGCACTATGTAGGTGGCAGAGAGGCAAAGACGACACGGCAGCCCCTCTGAGATCCTGATAGGGAAAAATCCCATTAAGTGTTACTCCCACCAAGCCATGTTCACATTAGGAACCAGGAACAAGAACAGGTGGGAAGTCTGTCAGTCACTCTCACTGGCAGGAGAGGGGAGAAACCAGAGGGGAGAAACCTGCTGGGGAGAAACCAGAGAGAGAACATGGGTTGAACTATGATTATGGTAACACTGTGTTGTGGCTCTTTTGTTGTTTTGTATGTGGGTGTGTGTGTGTACAATGATCATCATTACAGTCTAAGAGGATGAGTGCTGAAATAACACAAAACAAATGATTTCATGTATCTGAAGATATAGATATAAAAGAATAGAAAGACAATAATGAGAGAGAGAGAGAGAGAGAGAGAGAGAGAGAGAGAGAGAGAGAGAGAGAGAGAGAGAGAGAGAGAGAGAGAGAGAGAGAGAGAGAGAGAGAGAGAGAGTCACGGAAGTGAACAGGGAGGGAAAGAAAAAGGGGAATGCCAGCTCCCATGTGGCCGCCTGCTGACTTAAAGTGGTTTCTGGTCAGGGGAAGTGGCAGAAGTAGATGCCCAAATTAGAGAGGAACCCGTCAGATCCCTGGAAACCCTGTCATCCTCGGAGCACTGGCGTTCCAGGCCCAACGACATGGGAGTCGGTGCCGCCTGACGTTGTTTGGTTCAGATGAGATGGGAGGGCCCCGGCTTCGTGGCGGATTTTCCAAACCTCCGAAACCACAATGCACTTCAGAAGACAGGGCTCGTAGGGTCGAACAGTCAGAGTCTATCGATCACAGGGTTGATTTCTGCTTTGCTCTCTCTGTAACAAGTCAGTTGGTTGGAGAGACAGGCCCCCACAGCGGTGAGATGCAAGTTGTTGTTTATTTGTCAGGCTAAGGGCGTTTCAAGCTTTTTCAAAGTAGCTACACACTGAAAAAAGACTTTTTGGGGATAAACGTAAATAAATGACTTCAAGTGGTTACACGTAAATTTCTTTTTTCAGGTCAAATAAATACTTTAGATAACATTTTATTATTAGGTCAATGATACTTGTGTGATTTGATTACAATCAAATCCATAATTCACCTCAGTTAAACCTAATTTGACTCAAACGTTTCATATTTTTCAAACTTGATTATTTGCTTTACTGAAAACTAAAATACTATGCAATTACAACCTCATAATTAGGCTTAAAGACAATTATTGGATTGGAGTAACTTAACTGAACTAATTTAATGAATTTCCTGCAAATCTAAATATTAGGTTTGTTCAAAAACATTGAAGTACACAAAATGCACTGTAAAAAATTACTCTTTGGTTGACCTAAAAAATATATTAATAATAAAAGTAAATAAATCAATTGAATAAACAATGTATTTAAACCAAATACAGTATGATTCAATATCAACAGTTATATTATTAACAAACATATATTTGAAGTTGCAACCTATTTCTTTCAACACTCATCTTGCTTTCCCCCTTTGGTTAAACCTAATAAATAACATAAATACAAACTAATATTTAATGTAATCACAAACTATATATTTTTATGCAAATATAATTGCAGATGCAGTGCTGGCAGTATACAAACAGAACATTGCCTGGTGAATACAACAGAACAGATTAAATTAAATGACATTCACTCCGATGGTGTAACGTCTGCTTCCAACTCACACCCTCAAACATCTAGATCCCCTGAACGCAGCCCACTTTCCAGCCCACACTCCCAAACACCTAGATCCCCTGAACGCAGCCCACTTTCCAGCCCACACTCCCAAACATCTAGATCCCCTGAACGCAGCCCACTTTCCAGCCCACACTCCCAAACACCTAGATCCCCTGAACGCAGCCCACTTTCCAGCCCACACTCCCAAACACCTAGATCCACTGAACGCAGCTCACTCTCCAGATCCCAATCACCTGAATTCTAATCACCTGTTCACACACCTGTATGTCATTATCACACACGATTTAGTTCAGTTCTTTGCACCCCATCACTGTGAGGTATTGTTCGTTTTGTGACACACATCTATCGTAGCGCTGAGTTTCCCGTGATTTACTTCTCCCGTGTGTCGTGTCTTTGACTACCCACAGGCCAACGTCATGACACGTGTATGATAGTTTTTTCCTGTTCCCTGCCTGTACTTTAGCCTATCAGATTTCCTGTTATCTACCTATTGCCTGATCTCCCGGACTACGTTACCAGCCTTTTCCCTGCAGGTACTGTTGCCCTTTTGGACCCCCTGAGTATGACCTTCTGCCTGTCACTGGACCCAGTTACCTGCTTCCTCCTGTGGTCCTTTGCAATAAACACCTGCTGCGCTTGACACCAGCTCTCTGTCTCCCCTCGTGTTCATAACAGACGGGTGGCAAAAAAAAAAAAAATGAAAGCACACCCCAAATAAGCCACACCTCCACATCTGACACGCTGCCGTTACACTGCCGCCACCGCTATGCACATATGGACGAGGTGCTGAAAGCGATTTAAAAACATGAATCTGACAAATGCATTGTTTGATTCCAGACAAACGGAATAGGTTGAAGGAACCTTGCCAAAGTGTACACCAATCAGTAAAAGCACCTCAGACGAACAGCAGTTTTTACAGTCTAAAACATACACATTTGCAAAGATGATTACAGATGCTGGCTGTGTACAAGTTTAAGGTTAAATGATGAATACAATAGACCACATTAACTGGAATGACATTCACTCTGACGGGTGGGCATAAAGAACAACCTGAACCCAATAAGCTACGCCTCCAACTCTTCTGTTAGGCTGCCGCCACTACATTCCCCCCACCGCTATTCGATGTGCATATGCATGTGGTGTTGAAAACAATTTAGAAGCTTTAATTCGATTAAAACTAACCAAAACGTCATTTTCAAATCATTCCAATCGGTTAAAGCGCCTCAGATGAACAACAACGTCTTCCCACTTTTTCAGTGCAGTATACAAGATGGTGGCTTAGCTCAAAAGTCTTCGAAGCTGAAAGGTGTTGGAAAATGTGGACTTTTGAGTCCTTTCACAAAATATTATTTTTTTTATACTCAAAACTACAGTTTGATTTCAAATTTACAATGCTGTCTATGTTTAAAAACATAATTGTGTCAAAATATTTTAGCATACGTTTCCTCGCTGCACCGGCTGTATGGTATAAAGCCCTTCGATTTTGCCTATTTGCCACGAATTCATATCTATTCTGTACTACAACTCAAGTAGGCAAGTCTGTGTCTCGGGAATCTCTCATCTCTTTGTATTTCCAGCTCATAGGCATGCAGCTAATTAGAGGCAATACAACGACTGCACAGTATATTCACAATGTACGGAGCCTGATCTCCATAACATCAAACATTCCTTAATGTTCCCTCCGTTATTACAGAGGATCATCAACTTCCTGGTTAGACTCAGACCCAACCACATCACCTCACGTACTGTAGCTGTGGATGATAAACGTGATCCACAGCTGGGGCATGCCGTTCCAACTGGGGTGTTTGAATGCCGTTCCAAAATGTCTATATTAGACACAGAACGTTGTGAACGTTGTGATTCGCCCAGTGGGAGGAGGAAATACGGAGAATGATGCGTAAGAACATACGGAATCTGTGGAAATGCCATTATTTTGGGAGGGAGCAAGACTCATCCTGAGTGAACTCATCCAAATGGAATGACATCCAAACCAAAGCCAGATCAAAGGAAGTATGGAGAGGGCCAGAGACAGAGAAAGAGAGAGAGCGCAACCGAGAGAAATGCAAAAATCCTATTCATCGTCATCAAAACAGCCCTCTTTCTTCCTCCTATGAGACTACAGAGAGACAGTACTGTCAGCTCTGTGCTGCTTTGCTCGACACCCATGTGTATATACACGCATACATTAGGAAAATGACAATCACGACAATACAAAACGAGAGACGGGAACAAAAACAAAATTTCCCCCGTCTCATTGTCCCACACACCAAAGGAGGTCAACGGAGCCAAGACGAAATAGAGCGCCCGACACGAAAAGACGAGACAGCTCGCCACACATCAGCTGACGGAAGGGAGGAGGGAGGGGGAAAAAACAGACCTTACTGTAATGATCCAATCTTCTGCTTGTCGTTTACAATCAACAAGAGTCTTGATTTGAAGAGGGGATGGAGAGTGGAGAAGAGGGATGGAGAGGAGGGGGACTTATGTTATCTGTTAGGCTCTGCTTGTCCAGGGCATTACGAGTCCTGCATCGCACATTTCATGGCAAGTGCACTAGAACAGATTATTGCTGGCTGTAGAGAGAGGGAGAGAGAGGAAGGGGAGAGAGAGAGGCCTGGTTTTGTAGTGAGCTCACTCCAAATCCCTGATCATGCACACCCCACAATTGCCTCACATTAGCCATCGATTTATTTACTCGATTTATTTACTCTGGCATTCAGCAGGTTTCTTTCTCTCCCTCTCTTCCCTCTCCAAAATAATTTCCTGGCTGTCCCGCCACTCTACCAAAAGCTCTCTAGCCAGTTGAATAGGCAATTGGACTCTCCATAATGTTTTCTACAGATGCTGTCAAATCCTCTGTGACTAGCGCTGATTGCCTCGCTCGCATCCGGAGTTGCACCGTTAGCTCGTCTCGTGCAGAGTTCATATATACACACCAAGCCTCCAACTCCAACACCCTCCCCTTCCATTTTGTCGCACAAATTTCCCAAAAACGCACCCTGAAACCCCTAAAAAAGTAATCTTTGGGACACAGAGGCATCCTCCATCCTTCGACAGTTCAAGTTTTTGTTTTGTAGCTTTTGGGGGGTTCTAGAGATTGAGCTGGAGGGCTGGAGGGGGTAATACAGTTATTGGAGGGACGTGACAAGGTTGACCTCTTTCACCCTTGGCCTTTCTCAACCAGTTTCAATGGCAATGCCTCAATGTGTCATTTCTCTCTTCAGGGCTGGAGCTATATCAAATTCAGTAGGGATTAACTGTCCCGGGAACACTTCACATTTCTCCCCAAAAATGTATGACAAGACCAGGGAAATGAATTGTCTCCACAATGTTGCACTAATGCAATTCCATAAAATACACAACATGCGCAGCAGCAGGTTAGCAAAAAATAAAATAGCACAATATTCTATCTTCTCCTGCCCTAGAGCCTAGGCTATTTTCCTATCCAATCCCACTGAAACCCAAAATCCTGACTCTCGCATGAAAATCAAAGCACGTCGCTTGCCTATGCATGTGAAAATACTGCTACAACACCTGCTTCTCTGCACTGTCTCGTACTTACTACCCATATGAGAGCTTCTGTAGAGCTCTGTGTCGAGATAGCCTACTGCTGAAATGCGCTGAATTAATTGAGGAACATGATAACGCGAGGAATTTATGGACGGCCTGCTTCGCAATTCACAACGTCATTGGTGATCAAAGATAGTTACTCTATCAATATTAAATATCAGTTACATAGTCACACAGCCAGCCAAGCCGACAAGGTGGTGCAGCACCACCCTTATTAAGGGAGAACCCTGGCATAGTGACCATATCTTGGTTTTAAAAGCTTTAAAATGGGCACTTTTGATTTTTGCTGTATTTCCTAGGACTATAGGGATGAATATGAATTACTCACGGTATTGAAACCTGGTAGATTTTCAGGAAAATATTTTTCCCTAGAGTTCAGATAGTGGGTAATTCAAGTATTCCAAGGCATTCCAAGGTTAATTTCACTTAACCAATGAACTAACAAGACTGCATCACTTAAGCACCTTATTGTACATATTTGGCAACAAGGGCAACCTACAGAATGGCAACTAAAACCGAATTTGTACAATTAAATGGGTTAAAAACGTCAATGCTTTACTTGTGCTATGAAGGAACAGATACAAGATAATACCGTGCTTCTTCTGCCTTCACATTTGTGCACTTTATTCTCTATATTCCACGTTCATGTGATGTCAGCATGCCCATATACTTCCCCGGTGAAGTCCATCTCCTATGGTTAGACCATCCACCATTGTTTGCTCCCCCTCGCTCCTGATACTGCAGACAGTGTGGAGCAACCACCACAGGGGTGTACAGGTAAGGGAGCTCACACAACACACAACTACCGCCTAATTTTCCCTTCTTCTTCTTCTTCTTCTTCTTCCTCCCCGTCGAGGCGGTACACAAACCATTCAAAGATGAGGTCTTATCTGAAGCCGGTGGAAAGGTTTTAACCCCGGAGCCGGGCCTGGACAACTCAGAGGGCTATTCTGCCTCTTCCTCTCCTTCTTTATGGAAGGATCCTGAAGGGAGCGCACAGTGGGCTGCATATTTGTGTTGCTGTGTGCCCACTTTATACTGTGCCCCCTGCTTAGAGTGACTACGTAGCACAGAGCAAGGGGCCTGCTGGAATGCCTATAATGCGCTGTGGAAACTGTGACTGCTTTTGATTTAAATGGTTTCAGATGCGCCTTTGGAGGCGCGCAGCGAGGAACAGCTGGCTGCTCCGGCTATTGATATGCACAAACGAACAGAGCGAAGGGCCTTCCCGGGTTGAGAAACTGGCAGGACCTCGAAAAGTCACTGCCCTCTTCTCCGTCTTATCAGCTTATCATGTAATGATGTGTTATTGATGTGTTGCAGATGTGTTTCCTGTACGTTAACCGCATGGGTCCATCAATTAGTCCACCAACTGCGGTACTTATTAGTAGGAAACAGCGCTGCTATGGCGTCAGCTCACAGTGTGAAACTTGAAACCCAAAATGAAAGCTTTAAGGAGCTATAACAATGAGCATTAATTCTATCCTCCACTGAATTTGCCACAATAATTAAATGTGCCTCCTTGAAAACTCTTCAAAAACACTTTCAATTACTTTTTATTCGATGTGTTTGTAGTGTGTCCTTGGGTCATCTTAGAACACAGACACAGCCAGTACCATTAAAATCACTATGGTTCCAATGCATTATTCTCATTGAGTGATTCATTTTAAGCCCAAAAAGTTTTCAAGGTACTCAACTGATAAGCTGTCTTCTTTTGCATGCGCTCAGGGGGAGGTGAGAGAGATATTCTTTTAGTTCCAATGAAGTTAAATTTCCTTCCGGGTCATTTGGCTTGGCCCTCTGCTTGGACTGACCCACAGTGGGAGCATAGAGGGGGGGAATCTGGGAATCAGCAGCCGGCAGGAGTAATACTGTGAGACAGTGAACCCTCCTAACCTAGAGAGAACAGCCAATCAGGGCTCAGTTCTAGCCCGTTCACCTATGACCCCTCCTTACATTGCCTGGGGTTGACGCCGCTAAACTCCCAAACCACGTCCACTGAAGACAAAGGAAAGGCTAGCCGATAGTTCTAGCTTATTATCACCTGCAGACTGTGCCACATAGGTGACAGTGTAGCTATAAGCTAACACTCTGCAGTGATACAGGCTTCAGCATATTCAAAATGTTCTCTGACCCACTCATTTTCTGACCACATTCGCTTTGGTCAGTAGAACTGGCTTTATCAGTTGGATGTTGTTATCAGGGCAGTTCCCCTCAATGTGAGATATTCTATTACTACTCAGTGAATAGTCATCAACCCCCACCCTCTCTCTCTCACACACACACACACACACACACACACACACACACACACACACACACACACACACACACACACACACACACACACACACACACACACACACACACACACACACACACACACACACACACACACACACACACACACACGCACACACAAACACACACCTCCTCCCCCGTCTATACCTGCAGACAGTGTGGAGAGGAGATAAGGCTGAATCAAATTCGTGTCTCCATAGTGATTTCCATGCCAACCAATTTCACCCAATCAAAAAAGGTCACGCCGCGTTGAAATAAAAAAAAGGAGACAATTGCATGCTGGGTAGCCGTCAGGCAGGCATATCCCATGAGTGAGACAGCTTTGAAATCCATGGCTAACCAGCCTCTTCAGCGGAGAAGATTGGAAAACAATATTGATATCTGACCACTTGAATAGCTCAGATAGCAGTTTGTGAAAAGCATCACTTTTTTTTGTTGGTATTTTCTGCCCTCTGGGGACGCGTGTATAAACGCTTATAGGCACGCTTGTGTCTCATTTGTTTCTACAGCATACGGGCGAAAGGAGACACTTTACTCTATTGTGGTTCCTCCATTCAACACAACACCTACATCTCTGTGCTTTGTCTTCTTTTGGAGCTCAGGAAAATAGGATCGACAGGAGGGAAACAGAAGATAGAGACTTTGTCACAAATGGCACTTTATTCCCTGCATAATGCACTACTTCTGACCAGGGCCCTATGGGGGCTCTGATCAAAAGTAGTGCACTACATAGGGGAATACGGGGCCACTTGGGACACAGTGAGAATCTGTGGGCTTGTGGGCGGATTTCAGAGCCGTCCTCTCCTCTCCTATCTGGCTGTGTGATGATGGTCAAGATAGATGTAGGCTCTGGAGGGGGTTTGTGATGTGTCTGCCTGTGTCCCAAATGGCACCCTATTCCATACATAGTGCACTACATTTGGCAAAGACAAAAGTAGTGCACTACGTAGGGCTTAAGCTGCCGTTTGGGACGTAGTTTCTGTCTGTTATGTGATCCTGCTCTGTTGTTTAGCTTTGACCCGGGTCACTCCTACATGCATTAATGAGCTGATGCAGCGTTTGATGTTGCCCTTCAAATCTCCTCTGGTGCTTTGGCCCTCAGTGTCCACCTCCATCCTCCAATACACACACCCCCGTCTAGGCATCCGGGCATCCATCCACTGGCCCTGCCCCTGCACCACCGTACAGCGGTCTGCTGCCCGGTTCAGTAGTGGACTTGAGGCATCACTGCACTTTGAGACACAGCATGGTTTTGAGAAAGAGAGAGAGAGGTATGTGTGTGTGTGTGTGTGTGTGTGTGTGTGTGTGTGTGTGTGTGTGTGTGTGTGTGTGTGTGTGTGTGTGTGTGTGTGTGTGTGTGTGTGTGTGTGTGTGTGTGTGTGTGTGTGCAGAGGATGTTCTCTCTTTCATTTGTTTTGTTCTCCTCGTGATTTTTTCCCTTTTTTTAAATTTATTGCCAAGCCCAAACGCCCCATTTTTATTTAGGCAGCCAGCGCGGACAGCCTTCCAAATGCACAATTGCTTTGCTCTGTGAGGCTCGCTGTCTCGTTTCCCCGGCATGCTAATTTCTTATGATGATCAGAGGGACGGAGGGATAAAAGTACTGCGCTTTATGCACTTTGTAGTTTTTATGTTGTTGCCATAGTAACTTGAAACTGGAAACCAAATCAATGTACCAGCTCTCATTTGCATGGAGAAATGGAGAATCGAAACAGGACCGGAGAGAGCAAGGAGAATGCAGAAAAGAGAGAGAACAAAAAAAGGACAAACCAATGCCATCTCTCTCTGCAGTGCACCATCTCCAACTGACGAACCAGTAAAAAAAAATAAAAGAACTACCACCAATATTTACACGTGGAGAAAACACATTCTACACACTGTCCAATACACTACATGTTGTTTCTTGAACTGCGTTGTTGGTTAAGGGCTTGTAAGTGAGCATTTCACCGTAAGGTCTACTACACCTGTTGTATTCGGCGCACGTGACAAACACAATTTGATTTGACGTTTCCCGTTGTAGTGAACTAATACACAAAGAAGGATCTACGTAGCTTAAATGTTCCCTCTATAGGACAGCTCCTCTGCTTTAGTAGACACGCCAACACACTGCCATCCTCATTTCCATCCTATCCAGGCAGCGTTCACTTGATATGCGCCCTGCATGCGATCGCTGGACTTTGAAGTTGTGCACAGGGCTATATGGCTATGATTAAACTGCCCCACACAGCCCCCCTCGCTCTCCAGAACTTCGCTAGGCTGGGTGAGCTATGAGCCACGAGCTACACTGGTATCTGCAGCACAAGCCATCCTAAACACCCAAGCGCTTCTTCTAATATTTCTGCCTCGGAATCTCCATTTGAGTCCCCAAATGGTACCCTATTCCCTATATAGTGCACTACTTTTGACTAAGGCCCTATGGCACCATAAAGGGTATAGGGTGCCACTTGTGATGCTGCCTCCGTCTCCCGGTCTTATTAGCCTACTGAGTGCTTAATGAGTTGGTAATTAGCTCGGTGCCTAAATGTGACACTCGCTGTATCTCGCCACATCAGAATTCCAGATTGAGTTTCCTCGCGCCCCTTAATGAACTGGCTAATTTATTCACCCCAATCTGTTTGTCGTTTGAGGTAGCAGCTATGCTCCTGCTCTGGTAAAGACTGTGTGTACCCATGCGTCAGACGATTTGTCGAATGCGTCTCACTACAGTACATGATAACCTGGGATATAGGCTAGTGATCAGGGGAAAAGGATAACATTGCCTTCAGCCTAGATGCTGATCTAAGGTTAGTTTTGTGTTTCTCCCACCTACTGGTTAAGGTTCGTTGGGGGGAGGGTAGACTGATCCTAGATCTGTGCCTACGGGCAACTTGTACCCGGAGCGATCCTCTACCTGGAGGAGAGAGGAGGAGTGCAGTATGGAGAGAAGGGAAGAGGACAAAGAGGAGATGGGGCTCAGAGGCTCTATGTATCAGCTTCTCGGAGTAGGAGAGCTGATCTAATAAGATTATATGAACAGCAGGAACCTGATCCTTGATCAGTACTGCTAATCTGATCCTAGATCAGTACTGCTAATCTGATCCTAGATCAGTACTGCTAATCTGAGAAGCTTGACACATACAGGTCCTGATAGAAGTAGAACAAGTAGATGGGACCCAACCTACAGTACATAAATGGGCGGGGCCTACATTTGTTTATTAGTTCTGGCCTGTGATTAAAACTACAGTCTGTGATTTAAGAGAAAGACAAGGAACTCATTAAAACACACACTAATCCCTTAGATATTAAAAACAATCCAGTGCTATGACATTTCTAGGCTTGTGTCCCAAATGGCACCCTATTCCCTTTATAGTGCACTCCTTTTGACCAGAGCCCATCAAACTTAGTGCACTATATATGGAATAGGGTGCCATTTGGGACATAACCAAGGAATTGCATCATGCATCCCCTTAGGTATAACAGCAAGGGGTTAACCCAGTACAGCACAGCACGAAAGGGTCACGTACCAAATGGCACACTATTCCCTAGAAAGTGTGCTACTTTTGACCATGACCCATAGGTCTCTGGTAAAAAGTAGCGCACTATATAGGTAGTAGGGGTGCCATTTTGGATGCGGGAGAATGAAACTAACCCAGGTTGACTGCAGCCCAAAGCAACGTGGTGTTTGTTAAAGGCTGGCGTGTAATTACCCAGAACACCCTCTGATTCCGCTTAGCACTCTTAATCTTTACAGGGCTCTGAGATGTATGGGAGCCATTACAGTAGTGACATCAATAGTTTTTTTTGTCATCATCATGTTGCAACATAGGGCCCTTGAGTGTCAAATGGCTTCCCAGCTAGCACATAATGTTCTGAGAACCATATGTTTCTTAGAGCTTGGTGAGAGCATGGTTGTCCTATGCTTATTTTGCATACAACCTTCCCACAAAGTTCTGGGAATGGTGCAGGATACCTAGCTAGCAAATAACATTGTGAGAACCATATGTTTCTTAGCTGGGAATTTCAGTACTTCAGCATAACGTTTTCTGCAGGAATCCACATGGTTGTATTTAAGGTCATGTTCTCAAAACATTAAGAACATTTTCATTAAAACCATAAAAAAAACATTAGTAACGTTCAAAGAACATTATTTAAAAACATATACAATCCATATTCAGCATCAACAAAACGCTCTCTATCCTCTATCTTGTTAAGTGTGTTCAGGTGTGTTTGCCACGCCCACTAACACCTGATCTTAACGAGTGCTTGTTTCCTTTGAAACGGGATCTGTTTGAATAAACTAAAATGAACAGCTTTTTATGAGTAAAACGCTAGCACCATCATGGTGGTACAGTGGACTAATTCTATGTATAGAGAACAAAGGTTTAAATCTCACTGACGCCGTGCCACAATAAAAAAGAAATGTGTTTGCATGATTAATGCCTAACCAAATTCATTTCCATGTGTCCTATCTGTGCTTGGAGCTCTAAACAATTAACCCAAACTAAGCTAGCAGTGTTATTAAAATACTTATTGAAACATGTTCTAAGAACCTTAATTAATTACCTTCAAATAACATCATTTCCGTTGTCAGAATGTTATTAATAAAACCTTTCAGGGAACCATAGTAAAATGTTCTTATAACCTCCCTGCAACCTAAAAACTTCCGTTCTCAGAAAGTAAAAAATAAACGTTCTGTTTTACCGGTCAGGAAACGCATGGCTTCGTTCCCAGAACCAATGGGAAACCAAAAACATACATTTCCACAACTTCCAAGGAACCAAATGTGCTAGCTGGGTTAGGTTTCAATGGGGGAGATTGGGAAAACCACCAAGAGGAATGTTTGGGAATGTGGTGACAGAATTCTACTCATCCCAAGAGAGAATATCCCAGAATGGGTGGATGGTCAGAAGGAGAAGTGGGAAGTGCGCCCCAAATGGCAACCTATTCCCTACAAAGTGCATTACTTTTGAACAGAACCCTATGGGCCCTGGTCAAAGCTAGTGCACTATATAGGGAAAGAATGCCCAGATGAAGTCCAGGTCCCATTCTTGACATAGGGGCGGCGAAATGATCGGCTGACGTCAGCTTTGTTTTCCCCAGCCAAACAGCTTTGCTGACTAAATTAGCCTGTTTATCTGATGACTACAGAGTTCACTCATTAGGCTGGCTGAGAGAGAGACCACGTGCTAGGCGGGTGTGATATGTCTCAAGCCCCAGCCAAGTCAACAAGCGTAAACACTGATGACGTCATACATGGGAACTCATCAAGCATGACATCAGCGGGTACACTTGGAGGTTGGAGTATAGACAGAGCAAGGCGAGTAGCGGTTTGGGCTAACCAACACTCTCGCAGGAGACCATCTTGGAAAATATACAGAATGTAAGATTTCAATTCAAATATATTCCATTGTTATTTCTTTAATTTATTAGGTATGTCCCTATAATGCATCTGACTAGGTAAAGGCTCAATCCTTAATATATTAATAAGAAAAACAACAAAACACTTGGCATTTATAAGTGATATTCTTAAAGAATCAATGTGTATAGCAATAATTTAAATGATCACAAACTGTTGTTAATATCACAGATTGGCCCTATAAACTGCTACAAATGGAATAAATTCCTATTCCTGTTACATTGTAGGACTGTTGTGTCAATTCATTTAATCAGGCCCATTCAAATTCAGGCCAAAAAGGCAGGTACCTCAGGTGCTGGATAAGAGCTGGAGCTTGGTGCTAATCCAAGAACCCTGATAGGTGTACACACACACACACACACACACACACACACACACACACACACACACACACACACACACACACACACACACACACACACACACACACACACACACACACACACACTTCCTCCTCTCTCCTTTTACAACTTAATTGACACACTGCTCAGTCATCAGCCCATGCTTTGACACCAGGTGTCAACCCTGCGTTGCACACATACCTGCCCCCCCACACCACCTGACTCGCTGAATAGAGGGCCCTAATTAATTTGGGCTTTGGTTCCTCTTCCCTCTTTTAAAACAGCCCTGTGTTTGCTTTGATCTGTCAGCAGTGCATTTGATGTTTAGTGAGGCTGTTAACAGCACTACTGAATTAGACCATAGGGTTCTGGACGCTGATCCGTCCCCAATTACCCTCCCCTCTACTTAACCCCAGCCCGCAGGGGTAACTGCTACCCAGCACACCCTCGATAACAACAGAGAGGAGAGTGAGACACAAGAGAGAGGCTCAGCCCCAAACGATTTTTCAATGTGGCCCCTGTGTCTTGCGTTCCCCAAATGGCACCCTATTCCCTATACAGTGCACTACTTTTGACTAGAGCCCTATGGCCAAGGTCTATAGGGTTCTTATCAAAAGTAGTGCCCTATGTAGGAAATAGGGTGCCATTTGGAACATATCTTTGTTGTCTCCTATGAGGATTGATGGTGTATGGTTGTGGGTTTCACACTGAGGATCCAGTATGCAAGTAAATGTATTATACATTTAGGCAAAACAATACATCCACAAAGACATTTGCAATGCATACCATGAATATATAAATAAAGATCAACACATACAGCACAGAGTCGATGTAACATCCCACTAATTCCCCAATGCCACCCATAATGATGTCATCGGGAATAGCATCGGTTTCATTTCCATATTGTGACTCAAAGAACTGCAATCCAAAGAATATTTATTACATATTAGGCCTGCGCTCTCACAAACAGAAAGGATATGGTTTTGAGTTCTAAATCGTATAGCAAAATCATAATTCATGGTAATAAGAGTATGGGGAAGGCTTAATTATGATAAGCAGGGTTGCTTCCTCTCGCACTTTGTGCATGGATGCCCGGCCTTTTATGTTCATCTGCAGAATCAGGATTGTCACCTTCCTTTCTCAAAATATCCCAAGCTGTCCTAATTAGGGCCCCCAAGGGCCAAATGTTGCCATAAGGGCCCCATTGAAAATAAAACTATACAGAAGTTGCTCCATTGCTGTTCCATCTCTCTCTCTCTCTCAATTCAATTTAAAGGGGCTTTATTGGCATGGTAAACACATGTTTACATTGCCAAAGCAAGCGCAATAGATAATAAACAAAAGTGAAATAAACAATAAAAAATTAACAGTAAACATTACACTTACAAAATAATAAAGATCTCTCTCTCTCTCATATCTACATATTATGAATCTAGTTCAACTTCACAGGCCTTTGCACTGAATCCTGTACAGATCCCAAATGTCACTTTGTTCCCTATACAGTGCACTACTTTCAACCAGAGCACTATGGGGCCTGTTCAAAAAGTAGTGCACTATAAAGGGAATAGAAGCGCCATTTTGGACGTAGTTCTAATCTGATCTGGTCTCTACTAACCGCTCCCTTTGATGTCTCTGTGAACCTTTTCCCTCCATGTAAAATATATCAACGTTGCACGTCGCAGCACGATTTTTCACGCCGGTACTTGAAAAGGAGCAACAATGTCACATGGTCATGCCCACACATGTCTCCAACTCAAATCTCTCACATTCCTTTGTTTCTTTTTCATTTTGGGCTCTGAGGTAAAGTCTTAGCTATAACTAGCCACGTTTCCATACACAGTTTTTAAAGTGATGAACTTCACAGGGTGGTGAAAGTTCACGGTGATCTTGATGCTCCTCTTCCAATAAATGTCGAGGGTCTTATTCTGGTGACATGACGATCGATGCTTGACTGCCGTTTGACAAATCAAAATATTCTCACTCTTATCCACAATAATGTCATCATGTCGACTAGCCTACTGTGTCTGTGAGCTGTTGGCTAGAGAGCACGTACCGAGACCAGAGGGGGCACATTTGCCATTGAACACAACCGTTTTCGTGACAAAACTATCGGTAGAGTTTAGAAACACATTGAACTTGAGATTTTTTATTCGGTACATGAAAACATAAGCGACTTTTATCTGCAACAAGTACATTTGGTGGAAACACACCACCGGGGGGAAAATTGACATTTTTCTTCATGCAGATTTTTAAATATTCGTATGAAAATCTGTCACGAATTGGATGGAAACCTAGCTACTTAGGCCCTTTAGGAAAAACCATGTGAAGTGGTGAAGTCAGAACGGTCCCCAACTGTACAAGGATCCCAATAACCTTTGCTATATCAAATATAGCAGCCTGCCTTCAATATGTTCACCCATAAGTTATACTTACTGTGTTGGTTGGTTGGGGCCTCAAGGCCAATACTCAAATACCAATGGGGATAAGCACAACTTTCAGAGCCTTCGAACCTTGAAGTTAGCTTTTCAAAGCATCTAAAGCCATGAGAGAGTTTATATATAGATTTACAATTCCACATAATATTCCTTTCAGTTGGTGCTTTTGCTTTGCTGTGCTGCTGCCTGGGAACTCACTCAGCCCAAATACACCCTGGAGCCTTTTCTAATGAAAAGACACGATAAGGGGTTAAATGTCCTCCACACACACAAGCACACACAAGCACACACAAGCACACACAAGCGTGCACAGACACACACACACACACACACACACACACACACACACACACACACACACACACACACACACACACACACACACACACACACACACACACACACACATTCTAAACATCAGAGGCTACTCATTGTTCATCTTTGAGTCAGGACCAACAGAGGTTCTCCATAAAACCTGCAATCTTGATGGAAGAGTTAAACAATGGACAGAGAGGATACAGTATACTGTGTTCCTTGATGGACTGGGACAAAAGCCCCCCACCCCATGAAAGCCTGACTACTTATATTGCAAAAATAAGTGCCTGGTTTTCATACATGTCCCCCCTATCCTAAGGGTTCATTCCTATTACATATATAATACAGAGCCAACATATCAATAAACTGGCAGTACATGTGTCTCCCCCTCTCAGTTTTCTCCTCACGTCCACTACACTTGACTGCTGCAGCAGCTGAGATGTCTGTGCTGCTAAGCCTAGCATCACTGGTACCAGAATAGCAGGGGACCACACTGCCTGTGCTGGGCTCAGCAACACCCTAGGGTAACACTTTATTTTAATGGTCCATGATAAACCATTTATAAGGCATTTACAAACCATATGCTTACCATTCATGAATCATTGCTCCCACATTTGTAAATGTTAGTAAGTTAGTTATTCACACATGTATATACATTTCCCTAAACACCTCGTGTTGCGTGCTTGTTCTTTTACCAGGTACTGCAGGATTGTGTACCAATGGCATGCCCATTTGTTGTGAGAAATTACACTTGTCACTCAAAAAAAAAGTACAAATAGCACTCACTTCAGATTAGACTTCATACTTTACTAATGATTAGTAAATGGTTTATTAATGTGGGAGTAATGATTAATAAATGGTGACCACACAATTTATAAATGCCTTATAAATGGTTTATAACTGATACTTAAAATAAAGTGTTACCTATCCTAGTTGTGAATGAATAAACACGTATGCTGAACACAAATATAAATGCAACATAGTTACAGTTCATAGAAGGAAATGAGTCCCTAATCTATAGATTTCAGATTACTGGGCAGGGGCGCAGCCATGGGTGGGCCTTGGAGGGCAAAGGCCCATGCACTTGGGAGCCAGGCCCAGCCAATCAGAATGAGTTTTTCCCCTACAAAAGGGCTTTATTACAGACAGAAATTCTCCTCAGTTTCATCCGGGTGGCTCAGACGATCTCGCAGGTGAAGAAGCCGAATGTGGAGGTCCTGGGCTGGCATGGTTACAGGTGGTCTGCGGTTGTGAGGCCGGTTAGATGTACTGCCAAATTCTCTAAAACGACATTGGAGGCAGCTTATGGTAGAGAAATGGACATTCAATTCTCTGTCAACAACTCTGGTGGACATTCCTGCAGTCAACATGCCAATTGCACGCTCCCTCAAAACTTGACACATCTGTGGAATTGTGTATTTTAGAGTGGCCTTTTATTGTCCCTAGCACAAGGTGCACCCGTCTAATGATCATTCTGTTTAATCAACTTCTTGATATGCCACACCTGTCAGGTGGATGAATTATCTTGGCAAGGAGAAATCCTCACTAAACAGGGATGCAAAAAATGTGTGCACAAAATTAGAGAGAAATAAGCTTTTTATGCGTTTGGAAAAATTCTGGGATCTTTTACTTCAGCTAATGAAACATGGGACCTACACATTACATGTTGTGTTTATATTGTTGTTGAATAAATACCTTATAGATTACCATTGGCTTATATAATACCTTATAACAGCCTAACTACATATTACAAACTAGTGCATTTCAAATGTTCCCCCTGCCCACTTAGCTAAGTGTTTAAATAGTAGGCTACATATAATTCAATAGAAGAAAACAGAGAGAGAGACTACCAGTTCCTTAATGTTTCGGCTGTATAATACAGTCAATGGCTGCATTAGGGAACTGGAAGTCTCTCTCTCTCTCCCTCTCCCTTCTCCGTTTTCTTGTATTGAATTCGATATACTGTAGGTAGGATATGTATTTCATACAATACACAGCCAAAATATTATCTCTCACAGACACGGCACTCTAACCAGTAGAACCAGAACTTTAAGCAAATAAGTTAGTTAATTTCACACATTTAGGAGTGTCGGACACAAGAGCCCTTGTTTGGTCTCTCTAACTTCTTCAGCAGCAACTTTGTGTTTTTCCAGAGTGACTGATAGAGTCAGAACGGGTTTCATTCTCTTTGAGGATGCGTGTTTGACTTTCAATGTGAATTCGCGCCACTTCAGCTCAGCCAATCAGAAAACCGTCCGTGCGTTGCCCACTGGTCAGCCAAATGCTCAATATAGATCGCTAGAGCAAAAGATAAATAGTGTAAAAGTCATTAAAAAACAGGCCCTTGGACCTCCGGCCCTGTCCATTGTTGGAGGGGAAGGGGTACATTTCGAACAGCCCACACAAATAACAGATGGGATTTCTGGCATCTCATCTGCCAGTATCACAAATATCACAAAATGGCGTCGTAATATGGGCATGTGCTAGCAGCTAGCGTAACATCATTGGTTAAGGGGGACATCAAGGTGATTTTCATGTGTGACTGGACAAATACTCACAGCAGTACATGGTATTTATTCAGTGATTACTCTGGGCGTAAGTGCAATGGCCATGTAAGTATAAGACTATGGGTTTGTTATGGTCCAGCTAACACTAACTGCAGGGTTTGCATCCCAAATGGCAATGTAGTTTACTACTATGGGCCCTAGTCGATAGGGCTCTGGTAAAAAGTAGTGCACTAAATAGGTAATAGAGTGCCATTTGGCACGAAGCCAGCGCCTACGTGCCCTTTCAGTCAAACAAGCACTTCTGGAGTTGTACCTTCCAGTGAGCTATGACATCATCCACATTGTTGCATTGTATACCTTGGAGGCATTTTGGCCTTTCATTCTCAGCGTGGAAGATAAGACCGGCCCGTAGCGGGCCAATAACGGAGAGGAAAAGCGCAGCCTCCAAAAGAAAAGCGCGAAAAATAGACAGATTTTCAAAGAACTTTTACATCAAGACATCATATGCTCGTGGACGATGACGCAACATACAGCAGTCTCACTTTAATTGACATATTGACAACCAACTTACGATAAGAAGGAGGAGAGGAGAGGGGATGAGGAGGTGGTGGAGCAAGGAGGGCTGTGCATGAAGAAGATCAGCCTAAACTAACAACAATAACAGAACGATAGAACGATAGGCTTATTTCCCTGACAGACGGCTCCTTCATCCATATGTGCCTTGAACTACACCTTGGTTAATTATTAAACATGGGTGTTGCTCTGCAGTTTTGGCCCCCTTTTGATGGTGCTCATGTAACGGATGTGAAATGGCTAGCTATTTAGCGGTGGTGCGCGCTAATAGCCTTTCAATTGGTGACGTCACTTGCTCTGAGACCTTGAAGTAGTGGTTCCCCTTGCTCTGCAAGGGCCGCGGCTTTTGTGGAGCGATGGGTAACGATGCTTCGTGGGTGACTGTTGTTGATGTGTGCAGAGGGTCCCTGGTTCGCGCCCGGGTCGGGGCGAGGGGACGGACTAAAGTTAAACTGTTACACTCATAATGGGCTCTGCTGACAGATAGTGGCCATTGGTGTCTGTTTACCACATTCAGTGCCTTGCATAAGTATTCATTCCCCTTGGCATTTTTCCTATTTTGTTACATTACAACCTGTCGTTTAAATGTATTTTTTATTTGGATTTCATGTAATGGACATACACAAAATAGTCCAAATTGGTGAAGTGAAATGAAAACAATTACTTGTTTCAACAACAAAAAAAATCACCCCCTTGCTATGAAGCCCCTAAATAAGATCTGGTGCAACCAATTACCTTCAGAAGTCACATAATTTGTTAACTAAAGTCCACCTGTGCACAATCTAAGTGTCACATGATCTGTCACATGATCTCAGTATATATAAACCTGTTCTGAAAGGACCCAGAGACTGCAACACCACTAAGCAAGGGGCACCACCAAGCAAGCGGCACCATGAAGACCAAGGAGCTCTCCAAACAGGTCAGCGACAAAGTTGTGGAGAAGTACAGATCAGGGTTGGGTTATAAAAAAAGATCAGAAACTTTGAACATCCCACGGAGCACCATTGAATCCATTATTTTTTTTAAATGGAAAGAATATGGCACCCCAACAAACCTGCCAAGAGAGGGCCGCCCACCAAAACTCACAGACCAGGCAAGGAGGGCATTAACCAGAGAGGCAACAAAGAGATCAAAGATAACCCTGAAGGAGCTGCAAAGCTCCACAGCGGATATTGGAGTATCTGTCCATAGGACCACTTAAAGCTGTACTGTACTGTACTGTACTGTCACAAGTTCCGCCGAAGTTGGTCCCTCTCCATGTTCGGGCGGCGTTCGGCGGTCGACGTCACCGGCCTTCTAGCCATCGCCGATCCATTTTCCATTTGTTTTGTCTTTGTCTTACACACCTGGTTTCACTCACCCAATTACTTGTTAATTATTTAACCCTCTGTTCCCCCATGTTTATTTGTGAGTGATTGTTCGTTGTACATCGGTCCGTTATTGTGGGCTCGCTATATTGCTTTGTATTTGTGTATTTTGAGTAAAGTACGTTGATTACTCATATCTGCTGTCCTGCGCCTGACTCGCTACACACAGGACCTTTACATACACTCCACAGAGCTGGGCTTTACGGAAGAGTGACCAGAAAAAAAGCCATTGCTTAAAGAAAAAAATAAGCAAACACATTTGATGTTTGCCAAAAGACATGTGGGAGACTCCCCAAACATATGGAAGAAGGTACTCTGGTCAGATGAGACTAAAATTGAGCTTTTTGGCCATCAAGGAAAACGCTATGTCTGGTGCAAACCCAACACCTCTCATCACCCTGAGAACATCATCCCCACAGTGAAGCATGGTGGTGGCAGTATCATGCTGTGGGGATGTTTTTCATCGGCGGGGACTGGGAAACTGGTCAAAATTGAAAGAATGGTGGCGCTAAATACAGGGAAATTCTTGAGGGAAACCTGTTTCAGTCTTCCAGAGATTTGAGACTGGGACAGGTTCACCTTCCAGCAGGACAGTGACCCTAAGAATACTGCTAAAGCAACACTCTAGTGGAAACATTTAAATGTCTTGGAATGGCCTAGTCAAAGCCCAGACCTCAATCCAATTGAGAATCTGTGGTATGACTTAAAGATTGCTGTACACGAGCGGAACCCATCCAACTTGAAGGAGCTGGAGCAGTTTTGCGTTGATGAATGGGCAAAACTCCCAGTGGCTAGATGTGCTAAGCTTATAGAGACATACCACAAGAGACTTGCAGCTGTAATTGTTGCAAAAGGTGGCTCTACAAAGTATTGACTTTGTGGGGGTGAATAGTTATGCACACTCAAGTTTGTTTTTTTTGTGTGTTTTATTTATTGTTTGTTTCACAATAAAAAATATTTTGCATTTTCAAAGTGGTAGGCATGTTGTGTAAATCATATGATACAAGGCAACAGCAAGGCAACAAAATAGGAAAAATGCCAAGGGGCTGAATACTTTTGTAAGTCACTTTACCCTACAACAGCAGATGAATAGTAAATATTCTCAGAGTGAAACTTCTTAATGATGTTTAAAACATTCAAAGGCAATTTGCATTTCAAAGGTCTTTCACTTTTTCTCACTATGTTCCCTCCAACAACAATCATGTTCCCCTCCACACTTGGCACATCTTTTTTTTCCTTTACACTGAACAGCTACTTCTTTGTCATTTAAAACACTGCAACAAGGATGGGACACATTGACATTGAAACTAAGGAATCCTATCTGTACTTTTCCAGGCAAAACCTTCTCAAACCTCCCCAGCATCGATAAGCTTTCACTTCTTTGACCCTCTTTCCTAGTGATCAAACTTTTGGCCTCAATCACTCTGCCTCCCTTCACATTTTCTTCAATATAATCTATGGACATAGATATTGGGGTCCCAAGTGATGACTGCCCTTAACCTAGCACAAGCATCAGGGACATGGCTCTTAATCTTTGAGCGGCAGGTAGCCTAGTGGTTAGAGCGTTTGGCCAGTAACAAAAAGGTTGCTAGATTAAATCACTGAGCTGATAAGGTAAAAATCTGTTGTTCTGCCCCTGAACAAGGCAGTTAACCCACTGTTCCTAGGCCGTCATTGTAAATAAGAATTTGTTCTCAACTGACTTGCCTAGCTAAATAAAGGTTAAGAAAATATATAAAAAAATGATTCTCCCCTTTAAGCTTTTCTATTTGCAAGATCTTATCTTGCTGAGCCTGGCTACCACAAAAGATGAACAATCTACCATTTCCAATGAACCAGGCTAATTTGACTTCACCTCTCTTTCTGTAGAGCATTGGTTAGTCGGATAGGGTGTAAATGAGGCCCTGTGGTCTCATCAAACACCATCACCACTTTCCATTCCGACACATCATTACTCTTGCTTCCTACCTTGGCCCTCTTTATGATTTCTTTACTAGACGCTCCACTGCTTTCAGTCTCATGATCTCTCTTCTTCCTATGTCTTCCCACCTCAGACCATTCTGGTCCTTGACTCTCATCCTCCCGCTCCATATCATCAGAACTGACAGCCATACTGTTCGCATTCCTGCACAGCTGTTGCTGCTCCAACCTTTTCTCCATATGATCCACAACACTCACCGCCATTTCAGCTGTCATGCCTCCAAACTTCTCACTCACCAACAAGTCACTCACCAAGTAAGAGGTCCCACTGCAAAAACTGGCGCCAAACCAAAGATTATGGATATACTGACAAGATACATCTCTCCCACAGCCGTGCATCAACTCAACTACTTCCTGTTCTCTTCCAATAATTAACCAACATTAGGGGGTGTATTCATTCGTCGGATTCTGTTGCAAAACATTTAGTTTGTTTTGCTCATGGAAACTGTTTATCATTTATTCTAGGAACCAAACTGAAGCAAACAGAGCAAATGGAACAAAAGAGGGAGGGACCAACCTGAATCTGTCCAATAGAAACTCTTGTTTTCAATGCTAAATGTTTTCTGTTTGGAGTAAACAATTTTTGCAACGCAATCCGACTAATGAATACACCCCATACCAATCAAAATAGAGCAAGGTAGTTGCAAGGTGTTCAATCAATTAACAGTACAATTCCAAACAACTGAATCACCATATTTTAAAACTAAATAACAGTGACTTAGAAAATAATAATATCTCTCATTAAATAATCCTGCTGTACACTTGTGTGAAGATTCAGCTGCATGTGAGACCTATCCACATCTGAATGACAACACATCTGGGTAGCATTCATTAGTGCACATTTTGCAATGGAAAACGAAAGCAAACATTTGGACAAGCTCAGGTAATCCCTCCCTGTTTCAGTCCGTTTTCTTCCGTTTAGTGCTTAGTGAACCTGCACGGTTCTCACTCACTGGGACCAGCAGAGGCTGCTAAAGGGCTCCTCTCACAGTGTGCTGATGTGCATTAGCACTGGTGGCTCTAAATCTATGGTATGTATACCTGCTTAATATCCTCAGCCATGGTCCTGCACATGTGACCTCTCGCTTATATAAAGTTATGATGGGAACACATCTCTGCTTTAGATCTGCTTAAGATGTGAAGAGTTTGAAGCAGTAGAAGATGTACAATAATGTGCATGTGTGTTCGATGAGCAGCTATAAAAGGAGTGGCATTGCATGTTTGGACATGTTTGATTTCAGAACGCTTGTCCAAATCACTCAGGCTTGGGAATCGAAATGTACCAATCATTCACCTGATAGATGATTTCCTATAAATAATGAACACAGAATGTCTGCTTAGGGCAACTACTGTACTGTAAAATAATGAATGCTTCCCAAATAGCACCCTACATGGGGAATAGGGTGCCATTTGGGACATATTGGTACCAGGCTGTGCCAAATGGGTGAATAAACTGTGGGATTGGCGACTGCTTTTTCCTTTTTCTCCCGCCTTTCCCTTTAAAACGGAGCCCGCAGTAACTTCAATGTTCGTATTGTTTGGTTTTGGACATATGTGGCATAGCTGCGGTCTCGTTGATGCTTTCTACAACTCAGCGCATCTGGAGAACCTCCCGCGCACCTCGCCGGGAACTGTGTGGAACCCACTGCGGAGGGAGCAGCAGAATGCTAGCCCGCTGGTCTAGAACACTAGAGCTATAGGTACTACTCATATTTTCACACCGCCTCAGTGAAGCCGAATCTTGTACAAACAAACCTTCTCGCTCCATCGCAAACCTCTCTGCCCGAGCTTGCTTAGGGTCTCCGGGGGCTCTTTCTGCTTGTTTCCATGCATGTTTTTACTCTCCGCAAAACTCCCACGGCAAATCTGTAGGGAAAAGGGGGAAATTATACCCTGTAAACATCATTTTGGAATCAGAGGGACTACTATTCTATCGCCCCTTTGATGTGCGATTTTAAATAGATTGCTTCAATAAATTCAATTGGAAGCCGCAAACAGCACAATAGCTCATTGTTCTTAAGAGTTGGACTCCGTCTAATCTTAGAAGGTCTTCAGAAGTCTCAGAGAAGAGGACACATTGTCATCCATCACGTTTGATGCAACAAACTCGTGATGGCTTGTAATCAAATTTCCACTAGATTAGCACGACGAAAATGAAACGAAGCAGATCAAACGAGACGAAAAAGAGTTGTTTATAGTATTACACACACACACAATCCTCTTTTGTCATTGAAGGAAATAACTGGAAATGTCATGTGGAACTGTGTTATCCTACAGTAGAATCATCCATCTGGTGCAATGTGTGTCATCAGCAAATTGGATGGAAATGTTTCATGATAAATGGTTTTATGTCAATGGTTCAGACCACAACCTTTGGTAAGGGCTTCCAGGCTCAATTTGTGAATGTACAGTGTTTGGTGTGTTGCAATAGTATGGGGTGATATTAGTGATGGGGTAAAAAATCATTACAAGTACATATCAGAATATTATTTTTGGTGATATTGTTTCGTTTTGAGAATATCGCAATATTATTTTTGCGCTAGTTGGCTGTATCTGCACCAAAACCCCAGTATTTTTCCTTCATAGATTGTTCTCCATCTTCTTTTTAAATAGGGAACCAATTTGTTTTTAGCACTTTTATTTCCATGACTGATCGAAACTTGTTTTCTCATGGCTCTCTCTCTCTTGTTCCATATGGTGGTCACGCCCTGACCATAGAGAGCCCTCGGTTATGGTGTTTAGGTCAGAGCGTGACTAGGGGGGTGTTCTAGTCATTGTATTTCTATGTTGGTGTTTTGTATGGTTCCCAATTAGAGGCAACAGGTAATCGTTGCCTCTAATTGGGGATCATATTTACTACTTTCACGTTTCGTTTCACGTTTCGTTATTGGTTTATTGTTTTGTTTAAAGTTTGTTTAAAGAAATAAAGATGTGGAACTTCAATCACGCTGTGCCTTGGTCCACTCATTACGACGATCGTGACAATGGTGAGCAATATGTTTGGAACAATAAAAACACATTATCAAATTGCAATACATATAGAATTGTGAGAATCATGAGAATCGCAATACATATCATATTGGCACCAAAGTATTGTGATAATATCATATAGTGAGGTCCGTGGCAATTCCCGGCCCTTGGTGATATTAGTGCAAGATAAATTGAATCTGAATTCAATTTCTGCTGGCATTAATATCACTCCATACAATTGTTCCACCAAAAATGTATTTAGGTCAATCAATACACAAAACTCCAGCTCATTTAACAACACAATACATTTTATTTCATGGCGAAACATAGTTTTCCCTCCCAGTCGTCAGTCACTGTACAAGAATCCCCTCAGCCTTGTAATAGTTCCGAGTTCTGTTGAGCTAAACAGCCAAAGACACACCCAACAAAACACAAAACTCATGCCACCTATCTATGGGCACAAGCAAGAGATGGATTCTGAAAATGCCACCCTGTGACTTTTCCTGAGCTAATCTATTCTAGTTCATGTATTTCTAAGGCTTGGCTCGGCACTGAAGACACAAACTGGATTAGTCCTTTATAACAGTGCCAAGATGAAAGGAGATAAACTACATACGGGTCCATGAATTACTTAATATTTTTATTTCCTTCAGGTCTCCAACGTTTGAAATGGGATTTAGTAGGGGTAAGCATTTATTAAGACTTTCCTGCATGAAGAAATTCATCTTTTTTTCTTTCAAATATGTTTTATTAAATTGTTTTACTGTTGAGTTAGAGGTTGTACTATGGGATTTTCTGCACTAACGATGTCAGTGAAAAGGTTGTCTCAGTTAAAACTAGTTGTAAAGAGCATTTCAGATCCAAGGTACTCCTAATCTGGACGTCAAACTGAAAAAACCAATACAATAATACTGTGGTCGGTGATCTTAAACCAGACCATCCGAAAAGTGGCAGTCCTTTTGATACAAATGCAATGGCGAAGAGGACTACAGATCAACCAATCTGAATTCCACCCTTGTATGTCTGGTGTACGCACACACACACGCACACACACACACACACACTGACCTGTCTGGTCTCTCAGTATCTTCCCACTCTAGTATTGACTCTCTGGTCGACAGGCCTGTGCGTTGGGGTGTCTGGCCCACAGAGGGGCTCCGACCCTGGGCCTCAGCCCCGGACATCAAACGGCCCTCATGGAGGATGTTAATATTTGCTCAGGTGCATCTCTGGGGTCTCTGCTGCTCTGAGCATATAAATACAGCAGGGGCCAAAGGGCTGTCTGGATGTGGTGTCTCTGTGAGAGAGATGAGGGGTTGATCCACACACACACGTATGTACTCACACACACTCACACACACACATGCACCCTACTACACAACCACACTCCTCTGTCCGTATGGCCAGTCTTTGACCCCCCCCCCCCCCCCCCCCCTCTCTCTCTTCTTCTCTCCTTTCTTCTGGGTGACCTTGTGAACTATGACCTCCCTGCGCTCAGGGACGGTCGGGACAGCTGGGGACAACAGGACCCGTCCGATCTAAATCTCACCCCCTACCTCCATCCCTTCCATCTCATGGCCGTCTCTCCCTGCCTTTGAACTTCTGTTGTTACACTCCCCCGGGCCGCTAGCATGGGGAACCAGCCATTTCCAGACAGAGCCTCTCAATGGAAACCAGAGAAGATGTGTGTTAATTAAATTGTCAAATCAAATCAAATGGTATTTGTCACATGTACCGAATACAGCAGGTGTAGATTTACTGTGAAAAGCTTACTTACAAGCCCTTTCCCAACAATGCAGAGTTAAAACGTATGAACAATGTGCTAAAAATCTAAAAGGAAATAGTAACACAATAGAATAACAATAACCAGACTATATACAAGGAGTACTGGTATCGAGTCAATGTGCAGGGGTATGAGGTAATTCAGGTAATATGTACATATAGGTGGGGGTAAAAGTGACTAGGCAATCAGGATAGATAATAAACAGAGTAGCAGCAGCCATATATTTGAAGAGTGTGAAAGTGTGTCTATGAGTGTGTGTATTTGTGCATGTGTGTTGTAGTGTCAGTGTAGTGTGTGTGTGTGTGTGTGTGTGTGTGTGTGTGTGTGTGTGTGTGTGTGTGTGTGTGTGTGTGTGTGTGTGTGTGTGTGTGTGTGTGTGTTGGAGTGTCAGTGTAGCATTTGTGAGTGTGTGAGTAGAGTCCAGTATGTGTGCATTTTCCACCCTTGTTATTCTCTACCTCACTAGGTCTTTATCTCTTCAATCAGTTCTACAATTCACACTGTCTCTACATGGCTTTCACTGATTCTGGTGGCGGCCTACAACAGCCTAAAGCTCCATCCATTGTGGTGTTTTTCCACTCCCCTTCAGTTTGCACACACGCATGTACAGCACAGACATTTACACTGTTTTTACATACGGGGGAAGCCAACAGCAGCATTACGGAGGCTGGAAGTAGTTTATTCTGTGTTCTGTAAATAAGATTGAACCCCCGGCCTCCTTGCTACCAGCCAACGAAGATAGAAGGATGTGGAATCACGAAATTCCATCCAACCATGTCATGCAGAGCAATCAGACTTAAAGGAAGAATTCACTCAAAAACGATATTTTGCTATTGTTTCTATTAGTCCACTGTTGATACAGTCCAATTATTTTGGTTGCATTTCAGCAGTAAAGTTTTCAAGATGTTTTCACTGGCCATATCATGATTATGCAAACAACATGATGATTCATTTTTGTATCATCGTGATGATGTGGCAAGTGACACTTTCCTTCTTGAAAGTCCAAAATCTTGAACACTTGACTGCTGTCATGCAAAACATTTTGGGACTGTATCAATAGTGGACTAATGAAAAAGATACCAGCATGTGCAGCGCCATTTAGGCGATCCCCATTTTAAAGTAGTCAATTTTCTTCTTCTTCATTGGCTAATTGCTCCCAACTTATAGAATTCACCACCTAGTTGACTACTTTAAACTGGTGGAAGCCCTCAATGGAAACGTCCATGCTAAAATGGGTTAAATGCATGATGAGTCCTCTATCCATCTGTATGACAACAGGCACAACTCCGATATACAGTGCCTTCGGAAATTATTCAGACCACTTGACCTTTTCCACGTTTTGTTACGTTACAGCCTTATTCTAAAATGGATTAAATTGTTTTCTCCCCCTCATCAATCTACACACAATACCCCATAATGACAAAGCAAAAACAGGTTGAACCTTCGACCCAGTCTGAGGTCCTGAGCGCTCTGGAGCAGGTTTTCAGCAGGTTCCAGAGAATCTTGTTACTCATGGTCTGAGAGTCTTTAGGTGCCTTTTGGCAAACTCCAAGCGGGCTGTCATGTGCCTTTTACTGAGGAGTGGCTTCTGTCTACCAGACGAGCTAAATTACTTCTATGCTCGCTTCGTGGCAAGTAACACTGAAACATGCATGAGAGCCTCAGTTGTTCCGGACGATTGTGTGATCACACTCTCCGCAGCCAATGTGAGTAAGACCTTTAAACAGGTCAACAATGACAAGGCCGCAGGGCCAGACGGATTACCAGGATGTGTACTCTGAGCATGCGCTGACCAACTGGCAAGTGTCTTCAATTACATTTTCAACCTCTCCCTGTCTGAGTCTGTAATACCAACATAGCAGACCACCATAATCCCTGTGCCCAAGAACACTAAGGTAACCTGCCTAGATGACTACCGACCCGTAGCACTCACGTCTGTAGCCATGAAGTGCTTGGAAAGGCTGGTCATGGCTCACATCAACACCATTATCCCAGAAACCCTAGACCCACTCCAATTTGCATTCTGCCCCAACAGATCCACAGATGATGCAATATCTATTGCACTCCACACTGCCCTTCACACCTGGACAAAAGGAACACCTATGTGAGAAGGATATTCATTGACTACAGCTCAGCGTTCAACACATAGTGCCCTCAAAGCTCATCACTAAGCTAAGGACCCCGGGACAAATCACATCCCTCTGCAACTGGATCCTGGACTTCCTGACAGGCCGCCCCCAGGTGGTAAGGGTAGGTAACAACACATCCGCCACTCTGATCCTCATCACGGGGTCCCCTCAGGGCTGCGTGCTCAGTCCCCTCCTGTACTCCCTGTTCACTCATGACTCCACGGCCAGGCACGACTCCAACACCATCATTAAGTTTTCCGAGGACACAACAGTGGTAGGCCTGATCACCGACAACAACGAGACAGCCTATAGGGAAGAGGTCAGAGACATGACCGTGTGGTGCAAGGACAACAACCTCTCCCTCAACGTGATCAAGACAAAGGAGATGATTGTGGACTACATGAAAAGGAGGACTGAGCACGCCCGAGCAGGTTGAGAGCTTCAAGTTCCTTGGCATCTACATCACCAACAAACTAACCTAGTCCAAGACAGTTATGAAGAGGGCATGACAAAACCTATTCCCCCTCAGGAGACTGAAAAGATTTGGCATGGGTCCTCAGATTCTGAAAAGGTTCTACAGCTGCACCATCAAGAGCATCCTGATGGGTTGCATCACTGCCTGGTATGGCAACTGCTCGGCCTCCTACCGCATGGTACTACAGAGGGTAGTGCGTACGGCCCAGTACATCACCGGGGCCAAGCTTCCTGCTATCCAGGTCCTCTATACCAGGCGGTGTCAGAGGAAGGCCCTAAAAATTGTCAAAGACTCCAGCCACCCTAGTCATAAACTGTTCTCTCTGCTACCGCACGACAAGCGGTACCGGAGCGCCAAGTCTAGGTCCTAGAGGCTTCTAAACAGCTTCTACCCCCAAGCCACAAGACTCCTGAACATCTAATCAGATCGCTACCCCAGACTATTTGCATTCCCCCCTCCCCCTCTTTTACGCTGCTGCTACTCTCTGTTATTATCTACGTATAGTCACTTTAATAACTCTACCTACATGTATATATTACCTTAATTACTTCAACTAACTGGTGCCCCTGCACATTGACTCTGTACCGGTACCCCCTGTATTCAGCCTCGCTATTGTTATTTTACTGCTGCTCTTTAATTATTTAATGTATTTCTTACCAGATTTAGATATTTTTCTTGAAACTGCATTGTTGGTTAAGGGCTTGTAAGTAAGCATTTCACTGTAAGGTTGTATTTGGTGCATGTCACAAATAACATTTTATTTCATTTTATTTGTCTTGCCACTCTACCATAAAGGCCTGATTGGTGGAGGGCTCCAAAGATGGTGTCCTTCTGGAAGGTTCTCCCATCTCCACAGAGGAACTCTGGAGCTCTGTCAGAGTGACCATCGGGTTCTTGGTCAACTCCCTGACCAAGGCCCTTTTCTCCCCTGATTGCTCAGTTTGGCCGGAGCGGCCAGCTCTAGGAAGAGTCTTGGTGGTTCCAAACTTCTCCATTTAAGAATGATGGAGGGCACTGTGTTCTTGGGGACCTTCAATGCTGCAGAAATGTTTTGGTCCCCTTCCCCAGTGTGTGCCTTTCCAAATCATGTCCAATCAATTGAATTTAGCACAGGAGGACTCCAAACAAGTTATAAAAACATCTCATTGATGATCAATGGAAACAGGATGCACCTGAGCTAAATGTCTCATAGCAAAGAGTCTGAATATTTAAGTTTTTAAAAATTCTGTTCTAAATGTTTTATACATTTGCAAAAATATGTATTTTTAACTGTTTTTGCTTTGTCATTATTGTGTGTAGAGTGCTGAGGATTTTTTTTTAAATTTAATCCATTTTAGAATAAGGCTGTAATGTAACAACATTTTGAAAAATTCAAGGGGTTTGAATACTTTCCACTTATATCAGTTAATTCGTAACAATCTAACCATAACGAAACTTCTATTAGATAAAATATGATATAATAAGCCTCACGTAGCAAATTAGCAATTCAATTTATTTTGACCAAATTCAACAATTTCATTGACCTCATCACTTCATGTGTTTATTAGTCATGGACAGACTTCCAAACATTATATTTTTAACCTTTGTTCATAAGTAATATTAATTTGATGGAAATGGTTTTAATCATAGCGGTAGTTGGATCGTTTCACCAATTCAGTGCCTTTTGAGAAGTGTAGCTTGGTATAATAAAAAAAACGTTTGATTTCACCTAATTTTAACATTCCGTCATAAATAGCACATGTTCAACTTCATAAAAACACATATTCCCATGTCAAGGGGTTTAATAAAACATGTACTATAGTAAGTGTTTATTAAGTGCCAAATAAAGTAACAGGGTTGATGATTTCTTCTTAATAACCTCTCTTGGGTAAGGGGTAGTATTTTCACCTCCGGATGAAAAGCGTGCCCAAAGTAAACTGCCTGTTACTCAGGCCCAGAAGCTAGGATATGCATATAATGGTGGATTTGGATATAAAACACTCTAAAGTTTCTAAAACTGTTAAAATAGTGTCTGTGAGTGTAACAGAACTGATATGGCAGGCGAAACCCCGAGGACAAACCATCCAGGGGAAACACAATTGAGGTCATAGGATTTTCCAATTGTTTTCTATGGGATACCCTTTTTATTAGAAACCTTCCACTAGATGTCAACAGTCTTCAGAAATTGTTAGATGTTTTTCTTTTGAGAAATGAAGAAGTAGTTCTATTCATTGTAAGTGTCACTCCAGGTGGACATTTCTGTTTTGACGTGCGTGAACTGCAGCGTGCTTCCCGTTGTTTTTATCCGGTATTAGAAACAGTTTATTCCGTCTTAAATTTTATCGATTATTTACGTTTTAGGGTACCTGAGGTTGGTTTCGGAATGTTGTTCGAAATGTTTGGACCAAGTTTACAGGTAACTTAATAGATATTCTGTAGGCATGTTGGGCGAGTTGAAACCGGTGTATTTCTGAATCTAACGCGGCAAATAAATTGACATTTTTGAGACATAAAGAAGGACATTATTGAACAAACGGACCATTTGTGATGTTTCTGGGACATTTTGGAGTGCCAACAGAAGAAGATCTTCAAAGGTAAGACATGAATTATATTGCTATTTCTGACTTTTGTGGCGCACCTGCCTGGTTGAAATATGATTTTCATGTGTTTGTATGTGGGGCGCTGTCCTCAGATAATCGCATGGTTTGCTTTCGCCGTAAAGCTTTTTTGAAATCTGACAGCAGCTGGATTAACAAGAAGTTTGCAATTGTTAAAACATTTCTAGCCTGTCTATCCATGGGTGACGTGTTTTGCTCGACCCGTTCAGTTTTCCACCACAAAATACCAGAAAATGGCCAAAAAGAGTAGAACCTGTTCACCTGCTTTTACACTGCACTCGTAGAAAAAAAAAGGTGCTATCTAGAACGGCTGTCCACATAGGAGAACCCTTTGAAAAAAAACTTTTTGGTTCCAGGTAGAATCCCTTTGGTTCCAGGTTGAACCCTTTTGCATTCAATGTAGAACCCTTTCCACAGACGGTTCTACCTGGAACCAAAAAGGGTTCTCCTATGGGGACAGCCAAATAACCTTTTCTGAACCCTTTTTTCTAAGAGTGTATGATTTGACTATTAGATGTTCAATGTTTCTTTTGAAAAAAAATATGAAAGGTTTTTCACCGTATTAAAACGTGAGTTCAGTTCACGTAACGGGGTTGACCTTAAAATGAGGGACAGACGTAAATGAATCACTAATCACATTAATAAATAAAAATCTTCAGAACTGACCTTATCAAAGCAACAAAATAACTAGGGCTTGACAAAGATGGGATAAAATCTTCCTAGAAGTGACACAGGGTTGACGGAGGAACACTTTGGGCACTTTAGCAAGACTTGATTCATATTAAAAATCTAATTTATTGAATTCTCTATCTGATCTAAATTAAAGGGCACTTCATTTAATATAACATGCTTTTAAAAATGTTAATTGGTGCACAATTTCTACCTCAATCCCAGTATGGCTGGACTAAAATGCCACCAACTGAAAATCCATTTATGTGGGGAAAGTATTTGTCTTGGTACTTCAGTTTATCTACTATGTGTCAATGTGGAAAGAGACTTTTCCATCCAAAGTGACTTTGTCCAACCTAGCATCCCTAAACCCGAACATTCAAAGCAGAAAGTGTCAAAAAAGAAAATGTCATTCTTTGACAGTATTTGCTCTATTATCTGTCGATAATGTTGTGATAACTTGGTGAGTCCAATCTAAAACGAATGTTTAAATATTGATCAGCTACACCTTTCGCTCAAATGCCAGGACTTATTTTGCCCCTAGGAAGTTTATTTTATCTTTATCTTGTTTTTTCAACATCTCTTTCAGTCTGTAAAACTATCAGGATATTTTCCACACTTAAACTTTCAGGGCCTGTTTCCCAGACACCGATTAAGTCCTGGACCAGAAAGCAGTGTACATGGAGTTTCTTCATGCGTTTTAGTCCAAGACTTAAAAAGTTAGTCCAAGACTAGGCTCAGCGACTATGTTGTAGAAATAAGTTAATCAGCGATCATGTAGAGAATAGACAGAATAATCTATTGTATAATTAGTGAAATTACCATTTTCCTCCTTGGATCATGCTCTTGCATTGGATTAATTTTAATGGGATAAATGAGTGAAGTTATCCGTTCATTCTGAGCGACATTCAAGATTTCACTGCAATATTAACACCTTTTGTTATTTCATGAGTTTCCTGCACATTTAATAATTCATGTGATCATAACAGGAGAGCATCGAAGTGGAAATGGTACAAACGGGCTTCGTGGCATTTAAGTCCAAGGTCTCCATTATAATATTCCTGTATTGTTGATATATTTCAATTCCTGACTGTGACTCAAACATTCAACAACATTTAACAGTCCTAAAGGGTCAGAAATCTTCCTCCGTTTTTTGCTAGTTGCTCCTCCTCTAGGCCTACTGCTGTCATTTCCTCACAGATGATTGCCGAGGCACAAACAGATTTTATCTAAATTGATATCGGTCGTGTCCTCAAATTGCATAAAAGAAAAACCATGAGTAACTGGACAACAATATGCGAACACAGTAGAGTCAGAGTTTGCATTATCTGGATGACACCAGTGTAGCTACATGTAACAACAAATCAAAACGGGAAAATAAAACAAGTGTCCTGCAACTGCAATGGGACTAAATGAGCATTTTCCTGTTGTCATGGATGCAGATGGTACGAGATGGAGCATTGAGGTGGAATACCTTTTGCTGGCGTGTCTGAAATCATTACAGAACACTCAGTACTGACCTTTCAGCGCTTTCTGAGAGATGTATCGCCACGGGGAGATGCACAGATTGAGTCGGCTAAATTAAACAAACTCCCAAAAGCCAATTACCAAAGTAAGGCAGCCATCTGTTAAGCAATATTGAGGCAATTAGCAGGAAGTACAGGAACCAGATGAGCGCGATTTGGAGAATTCATATTCATTTATATATATTTATTCATTTGAAGGCGATGTAAAAAGCCAATGGAGAAAGTGGCAAATATATTAAATACAGTTGAAGTCGGAAGTTTACATACACCTTAGCCAAATACATTTAAACTCAGTTTTCACAATTCCTGACATTTAATCCTAGTACAAATTCCCTGTCTTAGGTCAGTTAGGATCACTACTTTATTTTAGAATGTGAAATGCCAGAATAATAGTAGAGTGATTTATTTCAGCTTTTATTTCTTTCATCACATTCCCAGTGGGTCAGATGTTTACATACACTCAATTAGTATTTGGTAGCGTTGCCTTTAAATTGTTTAACTTGGGTCAAACGTTTCGGGTAGCCTTCCACAAGCTTCCCACAATAAATTGGGTGAATTTTGGCCCATTCCTCCTGACAGAGCTGGTGTAACTGAGTCAGGTTCATAGGCCTCCTTGCTCGCACACGCTTTTTCAGTTCTGCCCACAAATTTTCTATAGGATTGAGGTCAGGGCTTTGTGATGGCCACTCCAATACCTTGACTAAATTGTCCTTAAGCCATTTTGCCACAACTTTGGAAGTATGCTTGGGGTCATTGTCCATTTGGAAGACCCATTTGCGACCAAGCTTTAACTTCCTGACTGATGTCTTGAGATGTTGATTCAATATATCCACATAATTTTCCATCCTTATGATGTCATCTATTTTGTGAAGTGCACCAGTCCCTCCTGCAGCAAAGCACCCCCACAACATGATGCTGCCACCCCCGTGCTTCATGGTTGGGGTGGTGTTCTTCGGCTTGCAAGCCTCCCCCTTTTTCCTCCAAACATAACAATGGTCATTATGGCCAAACAGTTCAATTTTTGTTTCATCAGACCAGAGGATATTTCTCCAAAAAGTACGATCTTTGTCCCCATGTGAAGTTGTAAACCGTAGTCTGGCTTTTTTATGGCGGTTTTGGAGCAGTGACTTCTTCCTTGCTGAGCGGCCTTTCAGGTAATTTCGATATAGGACTCGTTTTACTGTGGATATAGATACTTTGTATCTGTTTCCTCCAGCATCTTCAGAATGTCCTTTGCTGTTGTTCTGGGATTGATTTGCACTTTTCGCACCAAAGTACGTTCATCTCTAGGAGACAGAACGCGCCTCCTTCCTGAGCGGTATGACGGCTGCGTGGTCGCATGGTGTTTATACTTGCGTACTATTGTTTGTACAGATGAACGTGGTACCTTCAGGCGTTTGGAAATTGGATGAACCAGACTTTTGATTTTTGGGAGCTGATTTCTTTTGATTTTCCTATGATGTCAAGCAAAGAGTCACTGAGTTTGAAGGTAGGCCTTGAAATACATCCACAGGTACACCTCCAATTGACTCAAATGATATCAATTAGCCTATCAGAAACTTCTAAAGCCATGACATCATTTTCTGGAATTTTCCAAGCTGTTGAAAAAAACAGTCGACTAATGTATGTAAACTTCTGACCCACTGGAATTGTGATACAGTGAATTATAAGTGAAATAATCTGTCTGTAAACAATTGTTGGAAGAATTACTTGTGTCATGCACAAAGTAGATGTCCAAACCGACTTGCCAAAACTATAGTTTGTTAACAAGAAATTTGTGGAGTGGTTGAAAAACTAGTTGTAGTGACTCCAACCTAAGTGTATGTAAACTTCCGACTTCAACTGTATATAGTGATATTTTAATACTTTTCTGACCGATACTGTATCTTTCTAAACAAACTGCTAAATTAATTAAAATGTAGAATTTTTTTCTGCGGTAGATGGGTTTCCATGCAAACACTACGTGTTACAATTAAAGTTAACCGCATTTACTGTAATTGTGACACATATAACTACTGTAGTAGTCCTTAGGCTATTAACTAAGGTCCATTGCTCCACTTCATTAATAACTTTTGACGAAAAGTGAAACTTTGAATTCTGCTCTCATTGGCACAGAGGACATCCTACAAGGGTCAAAGGTCAAGCTAATTGAGATCATATGTAGTTAATTCATCTCTGTGGCGATTCATCAGAGAAAGAGAAATGAACTTCATAGTGCCTCAGACAATCCGATTACTGACCTTGGTTCAGTATGGGTCGTTCTTTGAAGACCATTCTCATAGGATTGAGCCTTTTTTCCCACCAGGATAAAAAGAGGGATGCTCATTGGCTTATAATTTCCTGACTGTCTCATGATCGGTTCCACGCAACGGCCAGGTCAAGATTGGTCCCACTAGTGCCTGAGCTGTGTCATGTGTTTTTGAATTTCCACTTACAGTAACCTGCGCTCATTCTTTCTCACAGCTGTGAATAACTTGGCATATACATATACATTATTTATTTTATCCCTTTAGTGCTATTTGGATGTCATGTGATTCTTGCATTACAGCCAAATTCTTCTAGAGACTTGTACTGTACCCAGCTAGCACATTTGTTTCCTTAGAAGTTGTGGGAACATACGTTTTCACTGTTAGTTAACACCTGTTGTCTACAAAGCATGTAGCAAATAAAATGAGATTTTGTGGGAACGTACGTTTTTGGTTTCCCATTGGTTCTGGGAATGAAGCCGTACGTTTCCTGCCCGGTAAAACAGAACGTTTTTTTATGATCTGAGAACGGACGGGAACATTTTGCCTGTTCTGGGAATATACATTAGTTAGGCTACAGGGAGGTTCTGAGTACATTTTACTATGGTTCCCTGAAAATATTCCTGGGAGATTTTACTAAGATTCTGAGAATAGAAATAATACTGTAGATTATTTGGAAGTTTTTAATTACTTTGTTAAACTTTCACTGAATGTTTCAATAAGACTTTTAATAACACTGTTAGCTTAGTTTGGGTTACCTGTTCTGGACTCCAAGCGCAGATAGGACACATGGAAATCCATTTGCAAAGGCATTAATCATACTAACACATATTTTATTGTGGCACGGCGATTCAAACCTATGGTCTTCTGTTCTCTATCCATGGAATAATTCCACTGCGCCAAGAGGAAAGAGCTAGCATGCCATGTTTTCTTTACTTATACATAGCTGTTATTTTTTGTATATTCAAACAGACCCCATTTCAAAGCAAACAAGCACTAATTAAGACCAGGTGTGGCCAATTAGTAGCACACCTGAACACACTTAACAAGATAGAGGATAGCAAGAGTTTCGATGACTGAGAACGGAATGTACATTTTTAAATAACATTCTTAGAACGTTCTTTGAACGTTACTACTGTTTTCTTGTGGTTTTTATGGGAAGGTTTTATGGAACGTTCTGAGAACATGACTTTAAATAAAACCATGAGGAAACCTGTAGAAAACATTATGCTGAAGTACTAGAATTCCCACAGAAAAACGTTGTTTCTGAACGTTCTCAGAACAATTTGAGAACATTACTATAAATAGAGCTATGACGAAACCTGTCACAAACATTATGCTGTACTGAAATGTCCACCTGAGAAACACATGGTTCACCGAACGTTATGTGCAAGCTGGGTATCCTGCACCATTCCCAGAACGTTGTGGGAAGGTTGTATGCAAAATAACCATAGGACAACCACGCTCTCACCAATCTTTAAGAAACATAGGGTTCTGAGAACATTATGTGCTAGTTGGGTAGTGCCTGATTCACAATATAGGGCCAAACTGAGCCAATCAAAGCCGAACTGTACTAGGCTGGCCTGGCTACGTATCCATAGTTACTGGAACTGTGCTGGAAAGGAAATGTGAAAATAAAATATCCGAGCCAACACAGTACAGTTCGGGTCGACCCTATTATGTAAATCAGGCATATGTGTCCTTCCAAATGAGATAACGTAGAAGTGGCATAGATATGACATGAAGCCAATTTCGAACAAAGGAGGTCAGACAAGAGCAGAAAAAAGGATGAGCTTAACAGCCCATCAGATCCTGTCAGAGACCTTCCTGACACTCCTCCCACACGCCTCAAACGCCGCCTTAAATATTCATCACTTCCTTTTCCTCATCCTCCACTTGTATTTTATTACAGTTTTCAATTGTAATAAATACATTAGTAGATAAAAGGGAAATCTAACCAACTCCCTGGGGCTCTTGAACGAAGCTTCACAATTTACATGCTGTTTGTACTCCAAAATCAATTAAAAATATACAGCTGCCATCGATGTATTATTCATAAGCCCATCATTTTAGGCTCGTGCCAGGCAGACATATGTACATGTCAGTCGGATAAATACATTTGTGAGAAAAGAGAATGTCGCCCGAGCACGTAAGAGCCGTTGTCCTTTCATGATGCAGTCGGAGGCAGGTCTCAAGATTCACGGTGAACGCGTCTGCCTTTCCTTCCTTTCTCCTCTTCTTTTAACAAGTCCAAGAGACTGGCGACCTGACCCCTTGCACTCGTCTGTGTCCCTTTTCTCCAGTTCTATCCATCAAACAATGTCTGTCCATCCTCTTTTGAACTCAAAGGAGCCAATGTGTTCTTAATCACAACATTGATTATTAATGAGCGAACCTTTGATTATCGATAGTTTTTCCTCTGAATTTGACAATTTTCTGTTTACCTTTTAGCCAGGTATTTGCGATGGAACCCTGGGCTCAGTGAAAGGAGAGTTTTGATCCTTTTGATATTTAGCTGGGCTCTCTTCTCCTTGTGCTTTGCTCTGCTCTGCGTCTCTCAGAGCATCCACGAGCAGCAGACCTACAGAGATGCAATTGAAGTGAGGGAGTCTAGTCGATCTGAAGCTCCAACACAAACCCATGTGGGTGCCTCGCTTGTAACATCTTCAAATGCCCTTTTAAGAAAGTTTCTCGTCAACCACATCAGTGGAGGCGAAAAACTTATGAAACAACCTGCCAAGCAACACACATACACACACCCACACACACCCACCCACACACACAAACACACACACACACACACCTCCAGGTTCTTCAGATTCCTTCAATCGGAGAAGCATGTCTTAACCCCCCCCCTCGCCCTTTTCACTCTCTTTATTGCATTTTTTTATTAAAAACAGCAATCTGCGAGACGCCTGCTTTTGACATCTGTTCTGGGTTGTGATGGGCGAACTTAATGGGAGATCAATAGTGGGAAGATGACTCACTCTCAGGTGGAAAGGTGAGGAGTACAGTTTAGCAGATGTTCCATGTGAAGGAGAGATGGAGGGGTGTGTGTGTGTGTGTGTGTGTGTGTGTGTGTGTGTGTGTGTGTGTGTGTGTGTGTGTGTGTGTGTGTGTGTGTGTGTGTGTGTGTGTGTGTGTGTGTGTGTGTGTGTGTGTGTGTGTGTGTGTGGAGAGGCTAGGTAATCCCTGTGGGAACCTTCTCACAGACTTCCACCGGATGGAAAAAGGCTTGCGATGCGTTTGTAGTTTTCTTAAAGTCGGGAATATGAGCATCTGATACAGTAGGTAACAGCTTTCATGCAGAACAAAACACCAGAGTTTGAGTCTCAATGAGTCGGCCGTACGAGACTGTCCTTCTGATGTCTCTTTGACTTGTCTGATGGCGAGAGTTTAGTTTTTCCCATCTGTTCTTTTACCCATTAAAGTATGGATATGATTCTGCTCTGGGTAGAAGTTGCTTGTATAGGCACAAATCCACCCCAAAATATCCTTGCCTCATCCGCTATCCACCCCAAGACGTGAACTTTGAGTCTGAGTAGGATCCACTTACCCTGAACCAATCCTGCCTTAAACATAAAGGGGAGAATAAACACGCCATTTCAACCTGCTCTTAAAATTCTAGCGCTCATTTACTTGTCTTGACATTCAACCACCTTTAGAGGGCAACTTCAATGAGAACAAGTGTACTGAAACACAACAGTACACAGTTATTACTAAGGCTATACAAACCAACACAGTGAGAGAAGGAAGAGTGGTGGATTATCACAACAGGGTTGTGTTCATTAGGCAAACGGGAGAAAACAGATAGGCACGGGGCTACTACTTGGGCTTGTCCAATAAGAAATGCTCATTTTTGTTTTCTGTTGCAAAACCTCTTCAAACGTTGTGTGCCCTAATAAACGTGACCCAGTTACCTATGATCCTCCCAAATCTCTTTGATACCAGTGGTTGGGGTAAGGAATTAATGGAGGCGTGGGATTGGAAGGGAGGTGGGAGAGGAAGGGATTGAACAGTATTTCATCCTCATCCCACAATTTGAACATCTGCTTTTTGTTTTAGTCACATCAACTGTTCTATCCTCCTCCACTCCACCTCTTCTTCTCCCCAATTTCGATCTGGTCTCATCGCTGCAACTCCCCAACAGGCTCGGGAGGTGAAGATCGAGTCACGCGTCCTCTGAAACATGACCTGCCAAACTACGCTTCTTAACATCCGCCCGCTTATCCCGGACCACCAGCCGTACCAATGTGTGTTCATCTGATGACCAGGTCAGCCTGCAGGCGCCCGGCTTGCCACAAGGAGTCGCTAGAGCGCGATGAGCCAAGTAAAGCTAAACCCTCCCCTAACCCGGATGATGCTGGGCCAATTGTGCGCCACCCTATGGGACTCCCGGTCATGGCCAGCTGTGATACAGCCTGGGATCCCACTCCACCGCTTTCATTCACAGGAAATGCAGTGGTGATGTTGACAGTAGCAATGTCACATGATGAATTATATGAGAAAATAGAAAATCTGATGACAAAAAGCACCTGCCAAAGTATCTGTGTGGCCAAAGCTGACCTGTGATTTGGGGGGGTGTGACCTTTGCACCTCACGGCCCTCATAGACACACACAAACCATCTCCCATGTACCTGCTGACCATTTCGGCTTGACAGAAAGCCTTTTGATAGCATGTCCTTGCTCCAGATGCCTCCACGTTGCATCGCTCAGGGCAGTCAAGGGGTTTTATGTGCCGTGTTTAAAGCACACCCACTGCACAGAGAACACGTTTGCTTGCACACACACGGTATATTAAAAAGACTCCGGCGGTGGGGGAAAGGTTTGAGAAGGAAATAGGTGACCCGTGACACTTCAGAGGGATTTATTATTGAGAGGAGACAGTGAAGGAGGTCGACCATCTTGAAGACCGAGATGAAAAAGATGCTTATCTCATCATGAGCAATGAGCACCCATGCTCTCCTTCATAGGGGCTGAACGTTCTTGTAACGTTGTGCGCTGGGAGTCGGGAAGCAAGTTCAGGGAGTGTTTTAATAAATAAACGTAATACAAAACACGAACACACAGAAACAACGCACAGACATGAGACAGAAACAGAAACACTGACGACTGGGGAAGAAACCAAAGGGAGTGACATATATAGGGCAGGTAATCAAGGAGGTGATGGAGTCCAGGTGAGTGTCACTATGCGCAGATTCGTGTAACGCTGGTGACAGGTGTGCGCCCTAACGAGCAGCCTGGTGACCGGTCACCAGGCCGGAGAGGGAGCACACGTGACAGTTCCTTAGAGTACTCCTCTTAGCATGGTATGTGTTGTAAATAAGAATTTGTTCTTAACTGTCTTGCCTAGTTAAATAAAGGTTAAATAAAATAAAATAAATGCGTCCCAAATGAGAGCCTATTCTATTCATAGTGCACTACTTTTGACCAGAGCTCATAGGGCCAATGAGCCCCCGTATGGCTCTAGTGGGCAGAAGTAGTGCACTAATTAAGCAATAGGATACTATTTGGGACTCAACCCTAGTCCTTCAGGAGTAAAAGCAGGCCTGTAGTGTGAAGAGAAGCAGCGTGTTCGTTTCTCATCTTCAACCATAACAGTGGAGCTGACAAATCTTTTTTCCCGCTATCCGTCCTCCTCCCTTTGAAAAGAACATACAGAGAGACAGCCTGGGAACTGTTCATGCTAACAACCAGAGAATCCGAGCAGAGCGAGCGACATCAAAGGGCTAACCAATTTGCACACCAGCTTACACACACCCACACATGTATACACTAACACTGTCATACATTTCTGTGAGGCATTCTCAGAAGTTCATTACAGTGCATGGGACTGTTGCCTCTGTTTGGCAGGATGTGGGTTGTGTTCATTAGGCACCAAATGGACCAAACGGACTGAAACAGGGAGGGACTACCTCGACTTATGCAATAACAAATGCACGTTTTCCATTGCAAAGCTTTCTAAAACGTTGCATGCCCTAATGAACACAACCCTGACTTGACTGCATGGGAAGTAACGTAGCGTTCACAAACCCCAACCAAATCATTGCTAAAAAGTGTTGGGAAATCTTTCCCTACTACTAGCAACCCGGGCTTTCCCAGTCACTCTCTATTAGTGGTCATTTCAGTTCAGGGAATAAAAAACAGCAGGAATCAGACGTTTTGAAGGATTAGTGGCCATCTCCTCTAGTCTCTGATCCCTTCACTTCAGTTGCACGAGCAGGAAACCTCCCTCCGCAGTCATCCAGTACACTTAATCTACCACCGCAATATTACACCCCAGGTCACTGCCAAGACAAATGCAGTTAGCGCAATAGGGGGTAGGATTTTCTCAATGGTGTCTGTTACCACGTATGTAGGAGAGAGAGAGAGAGAGGAGAGATCTCACACGAGGAGTGTGGAATGAGTGGTAACGAGCGAGGGAGGAAACGGAGGAAAGGACAGATTAACGTGAGAACAGAGGAGGAGGGGGCGTGTAGGAGGGGGGATGGAGGGAGGGATGATGGATCCAAGATGTGTGAAGATTGAAAGAGTTCTGAACCGCGATGAAAGGGTTTTGGAGTCGTATCGAGTTATTCCACAAAGTCCTAGAGGAATATGGTAGTAATAATAACAGGGGAGGAGAGGGCAAAGGTCAACGGTGACTTCATCATCACAGAACAGACCAAAGGGCTGTTTCACCTCACAGCAAAGGTTGAAATAGCCCTTTAGCACTGGTCTAGGGACAGTTTTATATCTATAATTAACAATGGCCAAAATTCAAGGCCAATAAGACGAAAGACAAGTATTTCGGCACAATTCAGTTGAACATGAATTGAAATCAACTACACTGTGAATTGTTGGTCAGAAGTGGTCTCACTACATGTTGGAACGATTACATGACGTCATTGTGGTACAATTTCCCACCATGTGCACATGTGAGAGGAAATGATGTCACAGCCTCCAGATGGCACTGATAGACCATGGTGGGAGATACCATCTTTCTCCTAATGGAGGGGGAAGTGGTGGGGTGGGGTAGTCCCTTAAGTCTAGGGAGAAACTCATAAATTGGCTAATGAGGAATGGGTAGATCAGACTATCCATTTCCCTGACCTACACACACACACACACACACACACACACACACACACACACACACACACACACACACACACACACACACACACACACACACACACACACACACACACCTTCTCAACAATCTTAATCGAGATGAACTGTGACTCACAAAGCCTGGATCAAGTCCAAATAGACCCCTGGCTATAGGAATTTGAATTAATCAAACATCTTTTTGATGTTAATTCAGCATGAGGTAACTCGTAATTAGCCTTTGAAGCTAACAGTTTTTTGGGGGGAGGGGCTGTGAAAACATTGCAAAGAATTTCAGCAAGACCTAACAAGCGCATACACTTTTGGGGCCGGTAGTGTGAAAGTACGTAGGCCTACTGCGTACCGCAAACTTAACACACTGTAGACCATGCAAAGCACTGAGATGTGAGTGTTATTCAGTGCCTATTGATTGTAGTTTATGTCCTAATCAGAAATGTAGACATGATAAAACATTTCGTAGACAGACCACTTTGTCAAAATGTGACCATTTCTGTATTTGTTGCTCCAATCTTACTTATAGTATCTTCCCTGCCATAATGATTTACCTATAATAAGCTTTATTAGATAAGCAGTACACTGAGTAAGTGATTAGCAATGCTAGTATACCAGAGACCAAGTGGATATTTAATTATTTGTAAGTGTTTTTAATTGTGTTTTTTAATCAGCTGTTTTCTTTGTGGTAAAATTGAGTTTTATTGCATATTTCTGGTGGTTTTGAACCACAGATTTGCAGATGGATTGGCAGGTCAACTCTTTATGGCTTGGCTAGCTAGTCAGCTAGCTGGCTAATTGTTTTTGTTTGAATGATGCATCTGGACACTGTACCAGATTTTTTTGGTTTCACCTGGCTGCTAGTTCCTGATCTTCCGAAAACAATCATTTAGGAGTCACGTAAAGCTTGGGAGGAATGGGAGATGCAGTAGAGGAGTTCAGTGCTGAGGCAGAGCGCTCGTGGTGAGGACGACTGGCGAGTACTCTGAACTGTGTGTGGCCAGCTTTCTGGCACCCAGAGCTGATGAGGTATCACCCAAGTGGGTGCCAAACATTGTGAAGGAGGAGAAGTCCAGTAGGTACATGACTCAGGCTGGTTCCCAGAGTAGCCCTCTACATGATCATCCCCAGACTCTTCATAAACCATCTCCCTGACCAACCTTCCTCTGATCAAGCCATTAACTGTCCCTCTCCCTCTTTGGAGGATGCATGCACGTAAAGACATGGCCGCTATTGGTTGAACTACTGTAACTATAGCAAGGCTACTCATGATGATGTAATGCTTGTTGTTTTTTTTGCTTTTGAAGCGCTTTTGAGGTTCTTATGAAAAGCGCAATAGAAGTGTAATGAATGATTATTATTCATGAATATATCATCGCTGACAAAAAAAAGTGTGTTCATCTTCACATTCATGAAGTTGTAAACACGTCACAAGCAACCAGAGAACTGTCCTGTGTTCTCTTTGTCTACATGCATTTCAAACTCATTTCTGTTTTTGTTTGTAATTTGCTTAAGCATTTAAATCAGTGATTTCAGAGGGGGGTGGAAACCGAAACGGAGAGGGGCTTTTAAAGTGGATTATTTTCGCAAAAGGGAAACAATTTTTTGGGGGAAAAAAAGCACTCTAGCTGCTGCTAGAAATCGATGCTTCTCCCCTGGTGCTCCGGGGGGATTTAACGCTGAGTGATCTGAAGTGGTGCCCTGCTGTGAAAAGTGCTTTGACTCCACATGAAACCGCTCCATCACACAGCTCCGTGTTCTACTAAAAAGCCCCTTATGAGATCATTAACAGAGGGATGAACAAACAGGACCTAACGAGAAGGAGGACGAGAAGAAGCCGTTTGATTGAAAGAAATGAACGGAAGAAAGCTCCATTGGAATCGAAGATGCGATCGCTGTTGGTTCATGGAAGGATTGAAAAGTGGATCTGTATCGTTGTCTCGAGTAAAGACAGAGAGACTGACGAGGGTTAGCTGCAAGCTAAATACCTAACGAAGAAGAGTCAAGTCAGAGAGACTGACGAGGGTTAGCTGCAAGCTAAATACCTAACGAAGAAGAGTCAAGTCAGAGAGACTGACGAGGGTTAGCTGCAAGCTAAATACCTAACGAAGAAGAGTCAAGTCAGAGAGACTGACGAGGGTTAGCTGCAAGCTAAATACCTAACGAAGAAGAGTCAAGTCAGAGAGACTGAAGAGAGTTAGCTGCAAGCTAAATACCTAACGAAGAAGAGTCAAGTCAGAGAGACTGAAGAGGGTTAGCTGCAAGCTAAATACCTAACGAAGAAGAGTCAAGACAGAGAGACTGAAGAGGGTTAGCTGCAAGCTAAATACCTAACGAAGAAGAGTCAAGACAGAGAGACTGAAGAGGGTTAGCTGCAAGTTAAATACCTAACGAAGAAGAGTCAAGACAGAGAGACTGAAGAGGGTTAGCTGCAAGTTAAATACCTAACGAAGAAGAGTCAAGACAGAGGGTACGGAAGCGCTTAGAAACAAAAGAAAGAAAAATACATTTCATTTTAGTCTCATGTTATTGCATCTGTGGAACATTTCAGAGAAAACAAACATATTCCAAACAGTGTGAATCTACCCATTACTTCAGCACTGACAATAGCATGTGTCATACAGTACATGACATCAGAGGGTCTTCCTAGTCCTGAGGCATGTGTACCCTTTAGTGTACTGAGAGCAGATACACCTCAGACCCCTTGGAACCTGCAAGCTTTGCCAAATCGATCTCTGGTGGAGAGACTCGGCCCTGACTTGTCCTAACATCAAACAAACTGAGGGCCCCATCAATGAGCTCCACCTCCTAGTTCTCCGAAACTCAAAAGATAAAAAGAGAAGAGAAGGACTTGTACAAAACAAATTGTTTCGGAACTGGGAACTCTGTGGGAACTGAGAAAAGAAAACAGAAACCTGAAAAGGCAGAATTGACAGTTTCCTCCTGTTAACGCACACACATGGGAAAACAAAGTCACTTTAATGACGCTATCAATCAAGTTGAAACGGTAACGACGGGCAGCCCCTATGCAAAGTGACACCGCAACGATGTGTGGTCCCCATACACACCTGCTTGTTTCCACAACAGCAGGCAGCTCCTACGTCTTGGAAGGGTTTGCTTCTTCCCCCACTTTATCTGACTTAATGATTGATTGAATAACTTTGATTTTGAGTTTGTTATGTTACAGTCTGAGTTTCTTCTTCACTTTGAGCCACATCTATGTACTGTAATCAGCTAAATTGTTTTGCTGAGCTGGAATATGAAATTATTGACCTGTTGATTCTTTGATTATTTCACAACAATAATAGCTTGACAAATATTTTCTCTGATTTGCTAAAACATGAAATAGTCCACGCACATTGACTGAGAAATGAAGCATCAAACGAAAGGTGTCATGTTCTCTTGAGGTACAGCTGTCATTTGTAACAGACAGGTGATGTTGATTTGTGGGCCCCACCACCTACTCAACCACTAACTCAACCATTAGGTCACTTGGGGCATCAATGGCGAAACACATGGCAACAAAGGATTAAATTGTGGTGCGATGCTACACATTCATCTGATTCGGGACACAATAGGGTGTGACCACATGAAAAGAACAGCAAAAGCATCCGCCCTTGAAGCAGCGTTATCACCGATCTGCCAGGAAAAGAACCTTAGCCGGTTTACACCACATGTACTGTTTTCCAACCAGTCGGCCACACGCATAGATTAAAAGCTAGCGACATTAAAAGGTTGACCACCTGTCTCAGTCCCCTCTCTCTGGCCTACAAAGAGACCACGGGGAGATTCCCTTCCGCCGAAATGTGCCACCTGCTTCCTTTAATGTCCAGCCACTTTTTTTCAGCCACTTTTTTTCCCCAACCACAATAGCTCACTTTGTAACCAGTGCCCAGTTTAGCTATGAGGCTACATCAAACACCGCCATCATATTGTGTCCTGACTTCATCTCAGCTGCAAAGTGACGCACTGTTTTAAATCTGGCAAGTGGACCTCCTCAGAAGTTGTTTTCTTCATCGGCCTCAAGAGACATCAGTTGGACAAGCGAGTTTTCTCTCTGTCTTTTTCCCAAATGAGATGTTGTGGATTTTTATACTGGCTCTGGTGTTTGTTCAGTGAACATTTGAGAATTAGAACATTTTGAATTAGATCATTCATATCTACCTTTTTCAACTAAGGCTGGAGAGAAAAAAACATGTTTTTTGTTAAAAAAACACATATTTTTGTTAAAAACAAACGAAGAAAATGGCGGTTCATGCTGTACAGTACATCATTTGACATTCTGGGCCTCAGTATCAAAGCCTCTACAAAATCTTTTCATGCGGTAGAGTTGAAAGGCAAAACTAAAACCCTTTAAAGCAATAAAACATTCAAACTGTCTTCGACTACAATACAAACCACACTGTCATGGAAATAATGTGTCAAGTACAATGTTTTCCAAGCTCTAAGATTTTGAGTTTGTACATTACTGCATGTAATATCATCTTGTAATATCATCTTGACGGATATTTGGAAAAGTTTCATAGTTCATGCAAAAAAAAGTGTTTGTTAAATATTTGGGAGATAGTGACTTCCCACTGGGCAAAAACATGTTGAATCAATGTTGTTTCCGCGTCATTTCAACAAAACAATTCAATGTGATGATGGCGAATCAATGTGGAAAACTGATTGGATTTACAAAAAGTCATCAATGTAACGGAATTTCGTTTTTTCCCCCACCCAACTTTTAACCGACAGCAAATCCAATGACATGGTGATTTTTTGCTGTTGATTTCACATTAGTTGACAACTCAACCAAATATAAATCAAATCTAGAACTGACGTCTATGCCCAGTGGCTCACTTGATTCATCAATCCATTGAGACAATGTTCAAATCAATCTGATACTTCAAAGGAAAACCTGTTGGATGTTTCACAATGAATGAGTCACACAAGTTGTCTGGCAGGACAAGGCCTTTGTCGTGGAACCATTTAGGATGAGAGAGCCTTGACACTTGCGTTCAAGGGGCAGCTTGAGGATACATAGTACGACTTAGACCTAGAATGTTCTAGTCGTGTAACCACAGCCCTATGAAGTCCTTTACAGAGCCAGAAGAAGAGAAGAAAACTGAAAAAATCCTACTCATTTCAGAGGATGATTTCTTCTTCTCTGTATGTCTGTCATTCTCTCTCTCTCTCTCCTTTCCTCTCTCAGGCTCTTTCGCTCTCGCTCTCTCGCTGTCTCCCTCCATCTTTTCCTCTCTCCTCTGTCCTCTCTCCTCTGTCCTCTCTCCGTCTCCCTCCGTCTTTTTCTCTCTTCTTCGCTCTCTCTCCCTCTCTTGCGCTCTTTGCTCAAGGCGAACTCCTTCATCTTTTGTTCCCACCAAAACAGTCACCCGTGACACTTAGGAGTCCATTTAACTTGAGTGGGAAAATAAAGACCATGCATCGGGCCGATCCGTTCGGTATAACTAAATTACAGTACTGATGAGCAACAGAGATGATTTGAGACGCCCTATGGGTCAGTGCGAGCCCCTTTGATGGGAGTTTATCAAATTGAACACAGCACATCGCTAGGGGGAGAGAGAGAGCGAGAGAGAGAGAGAGGGAGAGAGACAAAGAAAAGAGAGAGAGACAGTCAGTGTTAATCCAAGTTGTGCTCCGTGTTAAATGTAATGGTGCAAGTCAAAAATTGAGAGACTTACATCAAAGGCGACTTTCAACAGTGGGATTTTACAACTCAGATAAAAAGGCTAACTGTCATCTCAGTTACTGTAAGCTCGGGCATGGTTCTTTTTTACTTCCCTGTTTTTGAAATAGAAAAGGTTTTCTTTTCTCTCTCATTTTAAATTTCATGTAGGTCAATGTCAATAGATCAGGCCTAATGTGCAGTGGGTAAAAAAAAAAGTGGTTGTATGATTTATGTCATCTGCATTGTAACGCACCCCTTCACAAGAACCACACGTGAACCCAGATGGGATCATGAGAGAAGGTGGTGCTTTTCCCCATGCTTTTTCCGTGGTCCTGCTATTAATATAAGAAGAGCATGTTAAAGAGATCAAAGGGGATGCTGGTTTCTAATAGGAAGGTGTTGCTCTCTTTCAACTAAGGCCAGCAGGCAGGAGTCACAAGGTAGAATACTGTAACCTAACACTTACAGGTAATGGAGCAAGGTTGGGCTTTCCTCTAAACACTTTCATTTTCATTTGAAATATGACATTTGAGAACTCCACAAAATGGCCGCCATCTTTTCTCCCTCCACTTCCCACAAGTGCCTGGCGATGCTTCAAACCGCCGCCAACAATACCACCTGTCTTTTTAATGTGCAGTAAACAATGAAAACACACTTCAAACATTATCCGCTTGGCGCTTGTTTTTCCTACTAGCCCAAACTGTTTATCTTAAAGGCATATATCAAGCCACCTTGAGGCATTGTTTGCAAGTAAGCCACTTCCTTCTCTTTGGCTTGTGTTTATCAGGGCTGTGTCACCCTAAACCACATCTCTTTCAGCGATCAATGGCAACTTCCTGCTACTGCCAAACACTATAGACATGAATCATCTTATAGGTCTACTGCATATAGTTGATAGAACAGTTAGGGCATGGCTGACGGAAACTCCTTCCGGCACCTATGGAGCTGGTACTTCACTTTGTTCATTTGGAATACTGTTTTGAGTACATTTTAGTAACATACTTACCGGGAGTTTATCATTTTACATTGATAAAGTTGAACCTCAAAAACATTCACTTTCAAGACCAATTAACCACTGAAAATGAGAAAAATGAAATGCCTCCAGAAGTAAAAAAAGAAAAAAAGAAAGAGCTTATACAATGGTAATCAAATCCTTCTTTAACTGCCCAGATGCATTACCAACCAAAACCCTGTGATGGGGAAAAGGATTGTTTCACTTAAAAGCATGTCTTTTGTTCTGGTTATCTGCCTCTCCAGCTAGATTTGGTCCAGATGGAAGTCAAGTAGGTCTCTCTCTCTCTCTCTCTCTCTCTCTCTCTCTCTCTCTCTCTCTCTCAGAGAGCTTCCACGTGTGAGGTGGGCATAAGAGTCTCTCTCTCTCTCTCTCTCAGAGAGCTTCCACGTGTGAGGTGGGCATAAGAGGGTCATGTGTGACTGTACAGTATTGTGTCAGTTTGTATAATCCAACCATGGCACACCTTTATTTGTGGTCTACTAAAATATGACTGAAAACCAAGCCATCATCTGGTAATCCTCTAGCAAAGGTAATCTAAAACATAACCGGACATCAATTTTGCTAAAACATAAATGACTCTAAATTAATTTCATTCAATAGGAAAGAAAATGGTTGTGATTATAGGTCATACTTTGAGCTTTTCGATCTGATAGCATCCAATTCAAAATATCCTGCCAATTGGCTCTAAACCCTGCACGCTTCTGTAAATATTCTATACGGCATTAGCCATGTATCTGGTGACTTTAGAACAGCGACCAG